>NC_141774.1:17666337-17984775 GCF_051362555.1 Lingula anatina | reverse complement strand
TGTTCCAAAACATGTCTTACCTGGTCTAGACCCCCCACGGCGTCCACTGTTCAATGGAATGTCGATCACTGAAGCTCCACTTATGAAAGGTGATTGATTGTTACTGTTATAATTGTTGTTGTTGTTTTTGTTATTGTTATTGTTTTGATTATTGTTATTGTCGTTGTTGTTGTTGTTATTGTTGTTGTTCTTGTTGTTGTTGTTAGGGTTGTACAAGAAGAAGCCATATCCTTGGTAATTGTTGTTATTGCTAGGTTGAGCTCCCGGGTTGCTGGCTTGGTTGGTGGGACTTTCTATGGGAGGCTTCATGTCGGAATACCACCAGGGTACAGCACTAGCTGTGGTTGCCAGTAGCGACAGCACAAGAGGAACTCTTCCAAACATTCTGCCTTAGTTGCGATTCTGTAGATAACAAAAGATATCTGATCTTGCAAAAATTAAAATTAACTTAAAAGTAACTGCATTCGCTTGAAAATGTATTAATATTACGCGCATTTTCTTTCCCCCTTCAGACCTCAAAAACGATAAGCAAGTGATGTGGATTTTTTAATGATACCGAAAAGAATTAAGCGGTCGAAATGAATCATGGTTTGTATATATCTTGGTCATCAATTAAGAAGCAGTACAAAACATACAATCCAATATTAAATTTTGTGTGAAAAACCTGGTTAGTATGCCTTCAGCAATACTACAAATTACATTACTGTAAGTGGCATGCGCATTACTGTTAAATTTAATTTTCTATTGGAATAACGCATAAGAAAAAATACTGCATTAACAAATTTGCTATGTCGATATTTTATAAACCTTTGTAACACGGGGACGCTTTTGTCCATAAAACCAAAATTACGTTCAGAGATAAAAGATAATAAAGTACATTCTTAAAACGGAGTGCGTACCTTTAATTTCTAGTATGTTGTGGATGCATATGCCATATATATACAAGCAATTTAAAAACAATTCCCTTGTGCCCTTTAACGTTTGATTGAATTTACATGCTTAAAGTCAAATGTCAACTTTTTGGTTGCAAGTTCAGATTAGTATTTTTTATGTACTATAGCATTAAACCAAATAAAACACGTTGATAACCCACCTCTAAAAGATACCTTCAGTGCACAGGCAATCTTTGGGCGACAAGTTAACCGCTGCTTTCGGTGTTCAGATTTGTAAACCAAAGGTCTGTGTTTGCGGTCATTAATACTAGTTTGACGCAGTAAAAAGGTGTGTAGAAAAAATTCGGGTAGGGAAAACCTCAAAACGCCGAGTATTAAGTAAAAACTAGTAAACAATATGTGGTGATAGTTTGGTTGACATTAAAAGAGTTATGTTTTGGGGTATAGAATGGTTGGTGCTTTCGATGAACAGTAAACATATTGTGGTAATATTAATCCACTATGTAACAGCCAATTCTAATGATTCTAATTTCAAAAGAAATCCACAACTTTCCATTCAGCAATGCTTCTCCATTGTGGCAATTGGAAACGTGCATGAGGAAAAAACACGCACACATTTTTGGTCAATCTTTGACTCCTATAGAAACATCATAATTAATCCAAAATCAAGCCTACAGTCAGTATCTTACAATAAGATTTTGATCCCGTCCCTTGGAATTCTTTAGTATAAATGTCCCTTGGGCCAGCTCAATCTCTGGAATGGTTTTTATTTAACTCTAATAATATAATTATTGAAGACTTTGCATTTAAATTGTTATGGGTAGAGCAGTACATAAATCCAATGGGTTCTTAATTGTAATTGAATTGATATGAAAGGGTGTTGTTGCCACCTTGATGTCTCGGACGTCAGCAATAGGATATTTTTATGTACCTTAAACGCTCTGAATGCCTCAATTACCTCATTTATGGAGGGTTGAGCGGCATTAGGCTTCCCGAAAGAGACATGCATGTCCTTCAGTAATACCCGACCAAATCATGGGACTGCAGACAGTTTTAAAGTTTTTCTCCATTCTCGTAAAGTTGCCTGTATAGTAAGCAGCGTTCAGAATAATCAGCCTTAAGTCTCCCCGGTTATAAAAACAGACGCAGCTGCAGTAAATAATCTATTAATGACTGATTAAGTGTCCAGAAAGTTAAGACACATTTTCGGGCTAAAGCTACAGGTATTTTGTCAAATGGGCCTCGGGTCTACAAGTTTGCTGCACGTGAACGTCACAATTAGGTCAGAAAATTTGAATTTCAAATAATCTATTAATCAGCCCTTCACTCATGTATAAATTAGTGCATTCATCATTCGTTGTCTATCTATGTCTATCTATGTGACGTCATACAGCAAGAGAAAAACGTTTATTTATATACGTCATACGTAGATAACTAGTAGTATAAAAAGTTATGTACAACGTAACGTCATATACAACGTGCCCGTCAAACTTTGGGTTTTCATTTACTGGTATTTAACCGAGGAGTGACATATAAATGCAAAATAGAAAGTACAAGTAAACAACACGTACAATCAAAATGGAACCCACATCATATTTATTTGCTCAAAACTTGAGGATATGATTAAAATTAACCAAGAGAGAAGTGTGGTGACATTATTGCACTTCCAACCTCCTTTCCTCTTCCCCATTATGATTATTATTATTATTATATTTGACTTAGAGAGCAGTGCCTGCCAACACAAGCCCTTTTGTAACCGAAGGCGTTTTGTCCTCTTTTAATAGTTGTACAGTCAAGATGCTTGAGATTTTACATTTACGGTAGCTGTTACGGTGGTACCAAGCAACACTGCAATTTTAATTGAAATATATTGGTAGTACCCAACACCATTATAATCCATTATAGTTCGAGGTGATACATCACTCTGTGCTGAAGAGAGAATTAAAAGTCCCAAAGACTAAGTACAGGCAGTACGAAGTAGCTTATTTGTATAGCGACGTTTGCCACCCAATAGGTCTGGCGCGGCGTTGGCTAGGATGTAATTTTCCACATCATTTGCAAACGCCGCAGTGAAGGGCGTGGTAGACAGCGTTGAAATATAGGCGGCTATCACTCCTGTGACATGTGGTGCTGAAAATGACGTCCCCGAAGCCTGCAACAGAACAGTTACGTGTGGTATATCATATATGTAGTGATGAGGTTTTTGAAAAAAAATAGCCAGGGAAAGATAAAAAAAATCAGCAAAATTGAAATAGAGACTTGAAGAGTAAATATATCAATGGAATGTAAAAGGAATATACTGAAAAGTATCCATATTTAACTTTGAGGATTATTTTAGTAAATGGATGAACGACGCCCCCCTCCCTCCCCCCCCCCCCCCATCCCCCAATAAGGAAGTTCAAATTCGTGAATCTTACTCAAAGTCTGCCAGAAAGACTGGAGAGAGATGGCGTATTAAAAATGCTTTTAATTTAATAATTTGATAAAGTCACGTACCCTCAAATTAGGCAATTCGGAGTCTAGTCTTTCGTAGTCTGGAGCCCCAATCGACACCCCCGGAGCGAAGATGTCCAGAACACTTCCATAGTTCGAAAACGAGGCTTGGTAATTGTTCTTGTCCACTGCGCCTGTGCAGAATAAGGGAAAGCAGACTTGTCAAATTAACGGGCACACACTGTATAGCAGAAAAATGATGCGCAGATAGTTGTTTTGTCAGTATACAATATAAAATTACGTTTAACAACATTATCAGTACCAACTTTGAATTATGCACCACAGGTAAAATGGACACTGAGAATAAATATTTATAAAGGTGTTTAGGCCCATGAGTGTTCATTGGCATTCTTTGAAAATGTCAGTGTGTGAAAATGATTTTTTTAAAGTCTGCATATCTTAAAGAATAAAGCAGAAAATAATACTGATAATTAATGCACAAAATCGGGGTTTTGTCAATCTTGATGCAATACTCCACAAAGTTCCAACAGTTTTTCATTATATACAATCTAACATGTCATTTAAGAAACATTATTGCATGTATTATATATCACGTCTAAAGGATTTCAAAGTGTGTGAAAAATGAAAATTTTACAAATAAAAAGGCATCATGGTCTTCTGGGATGATATGCCAAGATATGTTACGTTTTCTTCATATAAAATGCTTACATACGACATGTATAAATGTCGATAATGCCTAGACTTACCTACAGTTATGGCGGACTTCGCCTTAGCCGGATCGAAAAAGCGGGCGTCTCTCCCATCGTTTCCCGCTGCCACCACTGTGAGGACACCCATGTCTCGTAACGCGCCTATAGCCTCTTCAAAATAACTCTCACCCCGATTTCGCCCTCCTAAAGACATGTTGATGACCGAGGGGCGATTTCTCCCCGTAGGCCCTACTTGCTCGAGAATCCAATTTAGCCCAGCTAATATGTCTGACATGTAGCCGGAACCATTTTCATCGAGAACCTTTACCTGGAAAATATTAAACGGATTTTACCTAATTATTCTTAATTCATTTTTTTCCAAAATAACGACGTTGGAACAATGGGTCTATTATTCCATGTACATATTAAAATATCGGGATAGGAAATTAATTGATCAATCATTTTTAGTTATGCGATCAAAATGTCAAAATTCATTTACTAAATAGGATGTCGTAACGCAAAAAAATATATATATTAAAACAGCCAAACAAATCTGAGACAATGAAAACCGTAGTTTGGCTGCGATTTTGGATTTTGTTGGCCACAACAGTACAACAGAAATAGCGGTGGCTCAACTTACTGGTATGAGTGTTACAGCCTTAGCTACTCCCCAGCCCTTTGCGCCTACAACTCCCGCCACCATCGTTCCGTGAGAGTCGTCGTCTGACCCGTCTCCGCCGTAGCTGTCGAAGAAAAGGGAGTCCACTCGGTCTGTGCTCGTGCTGAGATAACCATCAAAGGCGATATGTCCACGCGCTATACCTAGTAAAGAACATTAAAATTGATCTTTATTCGCTCCCTTTGAAAAAGGTAACTTCTCGGACGACTACAAGTTCCATAATGACAACGCACTTGCTCACTGTTCTCGTCTGGTGATTGGTTTGTTGCAGAAACGCTATGTTCTGAGGAGGGAACAAACATCTTTGAGCTTGAATACTAACCACAATGAGTACTTGAGGTACGATTTGAGGTGCGCCAAGCAGAGCAGAATCAAACCCCTAAAGATCTGAAACAATTCCGTCAAGCTCTTCGGGAAGAATGGGACACTATATCACAAATAGACTTGTTATCCTTGATGTAGGTAATTGGTTCACGCTGCGGACGCATATATTAAAAGATCACGACTTTTAAAGCGCACATTCTATGCTAGCCCCTGTGCTTGTAAATGTGTATAAATTTGATGACTTTCAGTAGCGCCTTTTGGCCATTTTTCACTTCTTAGGAAATCAGTGTGGAAAATCATATTTGAGGGGGTGCATGATTATGATTTTCATTTAAATAAATGGTAAAAAAATATGAATATTTTAACCGGTATTTTCCACTTCGTCATGTAAAATTTGGTATAGAATTAAAATATCACTATTCAGAACGATTAACAGCTGTAATATAATTATCTGTAAGCAAAAGTACCTAAGAACAAGGTGACACAATTTTTTGACCAAGAGTGGATTGTAAGGGAATCTGTATTTACGCGAACTGGTATAGTGTTAGGCCCTACATCACCATGTTCTCATAGCGAGGCTCGATGTTTTGATCCTGTGCTCCTGTAGCGTACTTAAAACCTGCATATTTCACTTCTATTATAGGAAAAGAGTTTGTTTCAAATTCGATAGCCCGGTCAGGTAGGGTTCAACGGCCCCCCCCTCAATCTCCCATCCCCCAGGATCTATTCTCTGTTATTACCTGAATCCACGACGTAAGCATCAACACCTGCACCGCTGCCGACGACACGCAATATATCGTCAAACACTCCGTCAAGACTGTCAAGACCCTGAATGAGATTTTTTTAAAATTAAATATATATTTTTTTAATGCAGAATCGAAAAAAAAAAAAAATAAATGGGTGAAGATAAGAAACGTAACACAGAGTATTGCATCTGCCATTCAAGGGTATTGTAACCCTTTATTAGCACCCCAAAAATGAGTATTTTTCCTGCATCTAATTATTACCTCCGCCAAGGAGGTTATGTTTTCACCCCTGTTTGTTTGTTTGTTTGTTTGTTTGTCATCAACATAACTCAAAAAGTTATGGATGAATTTCGATGGAATTTTCAGGGTAGGTCAGAAATGGGTTAACTTAGAAGTGATTAGTTTTTGGTGGTGATCTGGATTAATAATCAATCAATAATCAAAAATAAAAAACTAAGTTATGGACCGATTTTGATGATATTCTCAGGAACTGTCAGAAGTGGGCCAAGGAACAGATGATTAATTTTTGGTCCATATCAATAATCAATCAATAATCAATAATCAAAAATAAAAAAAAAACTAAATCATTATGGAATGAAAATTTATTGGTGAAACGGCATTGGATTGAGACATTGCTGCCTTGGCGGAGGTCTGCGCTCTCTGAATCCTTTTCTAGTTTAATAATGCATCTTTATTTGTGCTGATTTAAAACGATGCAAAAACCCTCGAAAATATAGAACATCACTGTGCACTGGATTGTCTAAGGTTTAAGGTTTGAGGGTGTCCTGATGTTTTCTTTTTTTTTTTTCTTCTTTTTTTTTTATCATACATATCGACAGTATTGTGGGATTTGAGGAACAGCAGTAAATGTGGATGGAAAAAGCGACGAGTTTCTCAAATTCGTGCGAAAGCATTAAAATGTAGTAGTGTGGTAATGTGGGGAACCTCACCTTGACCCAGGCCAGAAAGGAAAAGTTTTTATTTAATTATTATTATTACTATTATTACAAGAACTTACCCAACCGTCTTCGTTATATGTTGGATGGTCAGAACACTCCATGGCATACACTGGTATGTCCTCTCTCACTGACCGGACATCAGCTCTTTCCCTTAGCGCCTGCGCGTTACTAAATACCGGAAGAAAAATATGGCTTGAACAGCACGTGTATGTCTGCATACTGTATATGGACTTAAATAATATACATTACGTAAACGGATGCATTGTAACGTACTAAACCTTTACACGTGCTGTATTCAGGAACAGTTGCGTGCATATCCGTGCACAAACACGTGCACGCACGCACGCACGCACGCACGCAAAAAATGAATAAAAAATGAATAATAAAACAGGTACATATATCTCCCCTTCTTTTAATCAAACAAAACAACAATTAATGAGGAAGTACACTCTCTATCACAATAAAACGACACAAAGACTGGGTTCCCAACTATAGATCGGTCCATCTGGATTTAACTCCCTGGGGAGTCTCACTAAATTATTATCAACTAATCGGCTTAAATGTCTGTCACGCCTACCAAATCAGCTAGAGGGTAAAGATAATTACCCCCTAACAGCTTTACTAGGCGTGACAGATTTTTAACCCGGTCAAGTTGACAGCAATTTAATGAGACTCCCCAGAGAGTTAGATCGATCCAGATATCTGTGAGAATGGTCCCATAGTCATCACAACGTAACACACACAGATACACGCAAACACACCCGTACAAGACTTACAAAACAGAAGCTAACGCATTCGTGCCATCAAAATGATCATCATTGCGACTAAGACAATAATAACTCACTCATGGTCTATCCCATCCACGATAGCAACAAGTCCGCGTTCTTTGAATGAAAGCAGCTTTTTCACTTTGTTGAAGCCGGCGGCAAAACGCGCTGAAAAAGTGGAACGATTTTGTATATAAAGTATAGTAAAGTGTAGAAATGCATCGAGTCTGCTTAAGTTGCATTATAATTAACTTTTATACGGACCATCAAAATATAATCGATTAAAGTTAACCCAATTCAGACATAAATATTTAATCAAAAACCCGTAATTTTTTTTTTTTTTTTTTTTTTTTTTTTTTTTTGAGTTAGGCTGTTATGTACCCTGAAATAGCTATACATTAAAAGTAGATCAGCTGAAGTCTCCTCAATACCTTAGGGCAGTGGGAAGATAGTGGCCGTAGTTTGAATTTGACTATAACTGTTAAATGTATATTATGAAGTCATTTACTAGCCTTCGGCAAATTTCGTAAAGCTGTCAGCCTTCGGCAAATTTCGTAAAGCTGTCGCGTGTGTGACAGGTATCATATGTCGTCAATAACACTACATCAGATAGCAGGATTTGATGACCGATGGTAGGCTACTGTCCTTAGCTGTCAAACACCGCGGAGTGGGCTCGATTCCCATTTTCTTTTATTTTTTGAAATTATTATTATTATTATTATTATTATTATTATTATTATTATAAATATGTAATAATATAAAATGATTTCTGATAATACTTTTTGCACCTGAAGGCAGGGTAGGGAGGTTGTTTTTTTTATTTTTATTGTTTTTTTACCGGATTTTGGTTGAAAATGCACGTCACAAACAAATAAAAGATCACAATGACCAATATAGAACATTTAGCATCATTTATAAATTACATCAAACTGTATTTATTGTTTATTATACCAAACTGTATTTATTGATGTTAAACACTTTAAAAATAAATATTTATTGTTTTGATATCATCATGAGCTTTCATTTTCAAACTCCCATATTGCATTAGATGTGCAATTGTTTTGTGTAATTGTGCTATGACGTCATCACTTTATGCGGCCATCCAACAAAAGTGGAGAATCCAAAGACCGGTGTGGCGTGATAGACCCGTGCCGTGACGAAACCGTTCTGCACATGCGCATTGAGGGTAGATTGAAAGAAGTAACTTCCGGTATGACGATGTCGTCCTAAGTAGGCGCTACGTTTGCACTGAACTATGATCTTTCAATTCATAATTCAGTGGTTTTCGTCATGAGAGAGAATATATTTGATAATCTTATTACTACAGTATACGGGGGAATGTTTGAAGTGAGCTTTTGATCGTGACTGAACTGTTTTGCTCTGTGTGAAAAACGTGGTAGATCTAAGACTCGTAGTATAAATGTTTTCACTCTACAATGTTCTTTCAATTCAGAGTTCAGTCATTTTCATTAAAAAGAAATTGTGTGTTTGACAATACTACAACTTTCTCTACGGGGAAATGTTGGAAATGCATGTGCAGCTACGTACTGTAAGTCAACAGACTGCTACCCCCGCGTGAATAATCCGTCAGAACGGTTTATTCACGACGACGGTTTCTTCACGTGACACCGGTGACAAGCGCACTCCACTCCGCAGGCGCCTGTCCCAGAACACATTGACGATTCTATAAATCGTCTATACACATCGTTTATCATGGTTCAATGATTGATGTGACGGCTATCAGCTAGTAACATTATATCAGTAAATTTGACCTTTTTTTTTCATTTTTGATTTATGTGTCAATTTATCAGTTTTAGGATATAAGGACCGCGCAGTTGAACATAGCGATAGCAGATGGGGCAATAATTATGCAAAATTGCAGTCGAAGTGCCTGGAGTCTTTTCGACCATTTTTCAATAATTCTTAAACTTGTCGAGGATGCTAATAAATCCGTAACCGTCACACTTGGTGTACTAACTAGTAGTAATTGATTGACAAAGAAGAACGATCGGGTCCAACAGATTTTTATGCCATCTTAAGACTCGATTTTTGGGGTGATCTTAGTTCTCATGGGAAGCTCTCATTTGTCGTTGAAATATTCTGTTACAAGCCCATGTAGTAGAGAAACTTCCAAAAACCGAAAATATCACTTTCACCCTTAAACTGCCGCTACATGTATGACCAAAATGACCAAGGAATTATATGATAATACTTTCACAGCCATTCTTCTATAAAGTTTATTTATGTTATTAATAAACCAACATAGATAACTACAGGCAGTCTACGGTGACCTTTGAAACACAGGGTGAAGGAACGATGCTTACCGTTGAACGGAGAGACGCCCGGTCGGAACGTGACGATGTACCGCCCTAAAAATGGAAACAGTACTTCTGGTCAGCGTTGATAATACACTATCATTACAAGCAGGGTCAAATTAATAACGTTTGCACTAAAAATTAAGTATTTTCAGCCTAATGGCCATTGCGCATGCAGACAACAGGATCTTACATTCTACTGAACTGATGCCACAATTGTTAGTTAGTAAGCAAAATAACAAATTTTATTGGACCTGTTTGAATGGAATAGTAGCCCATTTTCTAGATCTGTTGGTATATGATAAGTACAGAGTTCACCGGATATAGAAAAATCCCATATCTATCTACCATTAGAAATTGGAAAAAAATATACAAATGAAATTAAATATACAAAAAAGGTACATTGTCGTTAGAAAACTTGATTAAAAAAACAAAATGCCACCTGGTTTGGGTTCCCCGCTGCGTGCACTGTTCAATGGTATATCGATCACAGAAGCTCCATTTCTGTCGGGTGATTGATTGTTATTTTTGTTGCCAGTGCCTGTTTGGTCTGCATTCCGCGAGGGTCCAGCACTGGCTGCAGTTGCCAGTAGCAACAGCGCAAGAGGAACTCTGCTGAACATACTGTTCAAGTTTCAATGTTGCAATTACCTGAAAACAACATATGAGACAATGTACCATTGCTAAAAGTTGCAACTGAAGTTAACTTTTTGCCACAAAAGCAGACATAAATCCCACCACATTCTTTCAAAAAGTACATGTGCCCCCAGTATAACTTAGAGAAATTCCAAATGCATCGTTTGATATTACCCGAAAAAAAGATAAACTGGGTATGAACAGACTTGCCTGCTTGCTCTCTGTGCTCTATATAAACGGGACAGATCAGTAGGCCAGATAAGCAGGTCACATTTACGATCAATAATATGAAGAAGGTGCAATTTAAAGCTTTAAACCTCTTTGATGGCTGATCAACTTTATTCAATCGTTTAAGGAACTAGTAGAGGTGGTTAATAAGCGTCACTGGAAATCCACGTCCCACCAGGTCATCATTTAAAGGTTTACTATACGTGTTTCAGAATGGCCCAAAGTTATATGTGTATGTCCAAAAACTTGTACATCGTCTTTCCCATTTAAGACATTGAATACAAAAACAAACTCAAAAATAATAATAAAAGGCACAGACAACAGACCTCCGTCGATGTAATTCAGTATTCATTTTAATTGAGTGATTACGAATCAAATCGGAGACATACCGTCATGTTATGGGATATACAGTATAACGCAGCCCTGGGTGGGTTTTGAATATTCACGAGAAGTGAAGCCAGAAGGGCAAAGGTTGAGGCGCATGCGTGTCATGGCGCGTTTTACTAGTATCACAGAGCAAAAACGTGCGATCTATATAATAATTTCATATTTAGTATCCATCAAATATTAACGTAACCACCAGAAGATGTACTTCTTATGTTAAAACAAGGGATAATACATCTAACGAGAAATGAGAAGGAAATGTGAAAAAATATCCTTTTTTTTATTTTTTAACAAAGTTCTTGAAAACACTGTTGCTTGCTATTTTATTGAAAAGATTCTATTTGTGAAGGGGCATTTGTGCATGTAATCTTACAAATGGTTTAATTATGAACGAGTTTGTGAGCATATGGGTTATAACTACTAGCAATACTTACAGGGTCGTCGCCGTTGACATAAAATTTTACAGTCAGTGAAAATAAATCGATATAGATGCTGGTATAGAGAAATTTTGTTTGAATTGGTGTGCTATTAAATTCTGTTCATATACCCCTGTATAAAACGGTTACACTGGCTATTTTCCGAACCTTTTCAAGATGATCAGAATGTTCGCACTAATAATATGCCAGTAACATAAACATATTTTACAATGCACTTTGTGCATTGCTTGCAAATCGTTTTTTACTGACTTGCGGGAGTTATAACGGAATACTCAGGTCATACAAGTATACCTGTATATAATTCAGGTAGGCCAAACAGTACTCATGGAGCTTATGGCCCAAGACTATGTCTGATTTAGCAATATTCCCATAAATTTAGTTATTTGCTGAGCGTGTTCTATATCTCTCTTATTCATAACGTTTTGCATAAAGTTGATAACAGACAGACAGACAGACAAATGGAGCCAAACACGTAGCCTTCTTGAAGGAGGTTGTAATGAGGCCCTGCTGTGCTCAAAGGCACGACACAATATGATACTAACATTTACTCAGTGAAAATGCATAATGCCTTCAACCAGCATGCACATATGCTAAAATATGCAAAAATGAAGAGTGGAAATCTGATTTTGTCATACAAAAGGGCAGCAAAGCTGTCAAATGTACAGACAAAAACGAAAATTCACAAAAAAAGTGATGAATCAGCTTTAAATCCTAGCAAGATTTTAATAATTGAAGGAAATCACAGAGCTCACTTGAAACTTTAATTACCACGCTTACAAGCTATTTTTATAAAACAGCAATTATCAAGTTTTCAGTCTGAAAGAATGTGTTAGGCGTCATGTTTAAGATCACATTTATTTATTTATTTATTTATTTATTTATTTATTTATTTATTTATTTATTATTTTGCATAAATTCCCATATGACTTCATTGGTCACCATGGGCCCCTTTGTTGTGGTTTCAGAGTTATCTGGCTTTAAAATGTCTACAAAGATTTAAACAGCATGATATAAGCTTTTTTTCATTGTATCGTATGTAACTACATGGGTAGATGAAAATGTACGATAGGAATGCAATTATAAATAAATATAAATTATACTAAATAGTGATGTATGCAGAGTAAAACAGTTTTAAGAAGTGAGGAATTGAAGACAGCATCATTTTCACAGTGATTCTTGGAAAGATATGTATGGTATATTATGGAATTAAACAGTGCATCTGGTCTTAAATTAGTTTTTGGTGGTTAACTTTATGGTCTTGAAAGTCAGACATGCAGGGCAAAATGTAAATAACACAAAAAACTGTTGGATTCTGTTTCTAGAAGAGAAATGATGCTCTAAAAGATGTTTATTTAGCAACTCAGCATTATTTTTATTGACATCACAATGTAGCATAAAAACATACACATTCAATACAACACGTATACTGATGGTCGGAACTACTAGAAAACATCACGCAAAATATCACACTGAACAGGCTACAAGTATAGAAATACCTGAACTAAGTCAAATAAACAAAGGCGGTGGACTGCACTGTTCACACTACAAAATAGCATATAGACATACAGTACAAGGATCACAGTGAATACAACACGTATACTGATGGTTGGGACTCCCAGAAAACACAAAATATCACAGTAAAGTACATGTAGTATACATGTATAAATATCTAAATAAAGTAAGACATTTTGCAAAGGCAGTGGACTGTACTATCCACAGTAAGTGCATTTTTTATAATTTAAAAAGATATATACCGCATTCACTGAACTTCAAAACCTGATATTAACCGTTAATCTAATTAAGTGCTTTACATGAAGAATTTTGGTCTTCCCAACTTTAAAGTAAATGTTTCTAAGTCACGGAAAGTCATAAAAAAGTTTACACGTGAGCTTTGGTACAGACAGTGTATTAACCGCGAATTTTATTAACTATAACACAAGGCGTAAGGAAAGACACACATTTATATTGCATTAGCTTTGTACCTAAGCGTTTGTTCTATGCGTATGCCTTATCGACATGCATTTTTATATAATGCATAAGCTTCATCGACAAAGTGCATGAAGTACCCTTATACAAGCAACTTATGATAAGAAAACATTCACATACATATTAACCACACAGCATGAATAAAATCTTATCTAAAAAGTTACACTTATACTCTGCAACATGCGTTCTTAAGGGGTCTAGGATATTAACAACCTACCTAGCTGCCCCAGTATGTGCTATATTCAACTCATCAGTTCGTGAAGGATATGTCCCACCACTCTGGAAACATGCATATGTGTCACCACTACCTAAGTGCATTCCTCCAAAGACCATTAGACCCATATCTCTTACCCCGGTGCTCTCTAAGTTATTGGAGGGTTTTATTGTTAAATGGATTTGGGACATTGTGACCAATAAGATTGACCTTAGGCAGTTCGGCAGCATGAAAGGGAGCTGTACGACATACGCACTGATCGAAGCTATTGACCTTATTGCAAGGCAGACTGACACTCTAGGACAATATGCCAGAATGCTTTTGGTCGATTATACCAAAGCATTCGATAGAATAGACCATACCCTGCTTTATCAAAATCTGTCTGAATTAGGTATCCCAGGAATTATTTCAAACTGGATTTACAGCTTCCTAACTGAGAGGAAACAAAGTGTGAAGATAGGTAGTGTGAAATCAGACTGGCAATGCATTAATGCTGGCGTACCACAAGGCACAAAACTTGGTCCAGTTTTATTTGTCATTATGATTAACGATCTGAGCACCAAATGTGACACATTCAAATATGTAGATGACACCACAATTCTAAGCTACGGGAATACCAAACTGCAGGACAATCTCCCTGATGCAACAACAGAACTTACTCTCTGGTCCCATGCTAATAAACTAACAATAAATACTACCAAGACCAAAGAGATCATATTTGATTTCTCCAAAAAAGGACACAAAACTACACCCTTGCTAGTAGATAATCAAAGGATTGAGAGAGTGGGGTCTGCTGTCTTCTTGGGGGTTAGGATCAGTAGTGATTTGAGCTGGGAAGGTCACATCTGTGATATTTGTAAAAAAAGCAAGTAAAAGGCTACACAATCTTAAGCTTCTGAAAAGAGCGGGTATTCCGCCCAATGAACTTGTAAGCTTTTATACATCAGTAATCGGACCTACATTAGAATGTGCATGTCAGGTGTGGCACCCAGGTCTTACACAGAAACAAATTGCTAAAATTGAATCCATCCAGATTAGAGCATGTAAGATTATATTCCCAGAGCTGTCCTACGATGGGGCACTTGAAACATGTAAACTTATCACTCTTGCTTGTAGAAGAGATGAACTATCTAAAACATTATTGCATAACATGTACTCTGAAGGACACAAAATCCATCATTTGCTACCAGAGATAAATGAAAGTTCTTACACTTTGCGCCGGGTTTATAAGTACACTGTGCCGAAATTGAAGACTGTACGATCGTCAAAAACTTTTATCCCATGGGCTTTATCAAATTTTAAAAACTGAGTTTTTAAAGAATTTTTAATGTGTATCGAATCATTTTAACACTTACAAGTATATTTTAAGATTGTGCATCTCACTACTATTTGTTTTTATTGTAAAATCCAACTTTTTAAGTTGCAAATAAATACACATATTATTATTATAACAAAAAAGTCCAAAACTAATGCAGCTAATTAAATTTCCTATTAACTAAAGGATATGGTCTATCAAGCAAAACAATTTTCCAAAGTTTGTAGTCACAGTGTAACACGAGTGACGTAATATCAGCGTTTTGGGGCTAAAATTGTCATTTTTTTAATCAAGATTTTCTCTTGAACAAAAAACCCTATTAATACGATTGAAATAGCTGTCTAAAGGTTAGCACAAAAACCAGTAAACTCTGTCAGGATTTTCTCTTATTATTTTTACTTTTGATTTTATTTTGATAAAACGTGAATTTTACGAAATATATATGGACCTTCCACTTTCAGCATTAATAACTTCAAAAATAAAAGGTCAATCAAAAATCCAAGACGCAGTCGACTAGATATTATACTGAAACACAGACACATCAAATTTGGGATATGATCAAAGAATGGGATATGGGGATTGAAGTTTAGACTATGTTATCAATCTTCAAAGCTGAGAAATCGCTCATAAACCATTTGGCTTAGGTAATTGGGCTAATTTAGCGAATTAATTGCACCTCCACCTTACCTGTTATCATCTTATTGATCGGGAAGGTCTATATACCATTATGTGTTAAAATTGGGTTGTTTGTTTCTATCTAGATGCCAGAAAATCTTACTTTTGTACGCAAACTTATTCGCACCACGAAAGCCGCTCTTCCCTGAGAAATGATTGACAGCTGAGAAGGCCTACCTACAGACGTAATTAATCATAATTGTGCCTGACGCAGTAGGAGTCTGTGCACTGTCTAGGAAGTGTCTAAGGAAGCGCTAACAAACAAAAAGCAAATTACTTGAGGTGCAAGCAGAGGACAATGCCTCCCGTCGTGCGTGGACACCGCTCTACACACCAAGACGCCCCCCATAGTAACGGTGCTAATGGCTAATGGCTGCCACGCTTACCAGTCAGGACAGGTAGAAAAACTCGTCCAAATGTATATTTTTAGTCCGTGTTGCAAAAATATAATTTAATTCAGTATTAGATCCAATATTGATTATTTCTAACATATAAAAAACCAAAAATCGAGTTTTAGACGTATTTGTAATATCCTTGAAGCCTTAATAAAAGTTTATCACATATAAATTTATTATTACAAATATGCATGCACAGGCACAAACAGAAAGATATATGCTGCACATTACCAATACATATTAAAACTAAAAGTTATTTAACTAAAATGAATTAAATGGATAAAACCTGCACTATGTTATACTGCCTTTTAACATGGGTCTTCTTTGTCTTGTCCAGCTATTATAGAATTGGACGAAACACTTTCATCCAATTTTGTAACAGCTAGAGAAAAAATATGGTAGAGCGCAATGTTATACATGCTGCCGAAGATGTATTGCTCCTTTTCTTAATAAAAATAGCTTACTGACTGATCGTAAGTGATTGCCCATTTTTCGATCGTTTTATCAATTAGTTTAACTAATTCTCCTCAGTTCAGGGCTGCATTTTTTGCCTACCAACTCAATTACTTCAAACCTATACTTTGCATGAAATCTTTTCGAACGAGCAAAATTTAAAAAGAACAGTGAAGACATTACGTACATGAAACAATTTCACTAAATCCACACTCACCAAAATTATTTTTTCCAAACTTAGGGTGGGTTAGGAAACCGCGTCTTCTCAGATATTCTGCAGTTCTCAGTGATCGTTGAACTCACGGCGACGTGCAAATGACTGAGCCGTCTGAAGTAAGCTACGTTTATAGACCTGGGATGAATCTTGAACACGTTGCAGAATCATGGCAATCGCTAAACGCCTCCGCAACCCACGCTGCATGATAGATAGTTATACACAGTTCGTGCCCCAAAGGTAAATACAGAACCCTGGACCCAGCATAGCCAACTTACACAATATTAAAATATAAACTGACTTAAGTCGGTCTTTGAAAGCCATCTTTATTTATAAGACTGCATCTAGGTTGTGTAAGAGAATATGCCTTCAATAAAGATGTGATGGAATAATACCTTAGAGCCACCCGTGTCATTTTGAGACTGACGCAGATAGCCGATGGCACATCGAGATCTTTCACGCGAGACATAAAATTTGTCATAAGTTTGTGACACGTTATCTTATTGTTGACCCCTCCACTCATCCCCAGAGTAACAGCTATTGAATACTTATTGTAGAGGGAGAGTTTTAAATCAACACTGAACCACAGAGGGAGGTGGAGAGTGGAGCTCGAGGCTACTGGCCCCCTGGGGTATTGTAAAATGCACTTTGTTCAAATAACACTGGAGCCCGCATCGTGCATATGACACATATTTCTGGACATTTCAACCACATCTGTATCGTCATGGTAACACCTATCCAGAACCCCTGAGAAACCAATACGGCCGTTTTCGAGATTTTAACCTTTCGGGTGGATTTTACCACGTGCATCTACGACAGTTGCTGAAAATTTTTAAAAATAAAACCTTCAAAACCCGATTTGTAAGTCATAAACGTCAACGGTTCACGATATGGTGCTTAAAATGGAGCACAGCGTGTTAAAATTTCCTGTTTAATCAGAATTTGCTAAGGTCTAATGGTTTAAAGTACAACGTACATTGTATAGGTAATTAACAAATAAACTAATGAGCTCGATCATTTGATTCGATATTTTAAGTCACGTGACGTACTTTATTCGTGGGTTAAAGGCAGATGTGAAATAACAACTTACCAAGACGCAGGCAAGGAGACTTCTTTTCGATTTCACTGAAAATGCAAAAATGTAACATATGTTCACTCTGTTCACCTTAGATATGCGCATATCCTGCGGGTTTGTTGGAAAAGGAGTCTATACGCCTATACAGTGTACTGTTGTATGTGACAGGCATATAACGCACCAAGCCGTCAGTTTTTAGTTTATGTTAAAATAGTTAAGTTAACTAGTGACGTGCTCAAAAAGGTTGTAACCATGATTTGTAACCCAACCAAAGATTGTAGCCAGTTCCCTATCAGAGCTTATGCAAGTGAACTCGTGAATAACTTATGCTTAACAGTTGTACATGCACATGTAGAAGTGCTGTCCTGCTGATTAATAAAATGAGCAACTTGAATTTGAAAATAAGAAATGTTTTTCCTCCCTCGTCTTTTTACCACAGAGTAGGCATCACATTTCGTTTAGTTCTAAATGTTCCTACTTCTTTTATCAAAAGTACGGTGCCTGTCCTAAACTGAACTGAAATGAACTGAAAAGGAATCTTCGATGTCATGAGAGAGAGAGAGAGAGAGAGAGAATGAGAGAGAGGGTGTGTATCAGGGGCGGATTTAGGCCGTCTTCTGGGTCTTCCGGAAGACGGTCAGATTTTCAAGTTTACATTGACGGGTATCTAATTTTTTCTGTCGGAAGACGGTCAAAAAATGGAGGATGGATCAACAAATATAATATGGAAGACTGTCAGAAAATATCTCTGGATCCGCCCCTGTGTATGTATGTGTGAGAGAGAGAGAGAGAGAGAGAGAGAGAGAGAGAGAGAGAGAGAGAGAGAGAGAGAGAGGGAGAGAGAGAGAGAGAGAGAGAAAGTGTGTGTGAAAGGGAGAAAGAGAGAGAGAGGGAGAGAGAAACGGAGAGAGAGAGATTGAATTTCATATTTTGTGATTTCATTGGCCATAACGGCACTAAGGATGTTGACCAATATGCACATAAGTCATAACATGCATGTCCAAACCGACTAAAGAAGAGTAATTAATGAAATTAGGGCAGTACTCCTACGGAAATGTCTGCGTTTTCCTACTGAATTGCAAGTCAGCATACACATTTCTACATATCAGACCTCAGAAGTGTTTGTTGTGGCCTCTAAGATGGCTGGGACGTAAGCAAGGGTATCTTTTTGATAGACCTTACTCGCTTTGAAGGCATATCGATCACTTTATTAATGCACATAGACCTGGGCAAGGTTATGTCCGGCCATAGAAGTAGAAGGCATGCATGACATCCTTCAGTAATACCCAAAAATGACACACGACTACAGACAGTGTCTGAGATTATTCCATGCTCGAAATTTTGCCTAGACTGAATCACCATGACAAACAACAAACACGTACCAACTGTATTGTATTTAATGTGTGTGATGTAACACATGTAAGTCATAAAGTGAAATAAGGTGGAAGCAACTATCAAAAAAAAAAAAAAAAAAAAAAAAACATTTCTCCTGTTATAAAACAGACACGTTATTTATTTAATTGGGTTACGACTGATTAATATCACACCAAGGTGGTCAGAAAGATAAAACATGTTTTCGACCTAAAGCTATTTTGTGGCACTGGCTTTAGTCCGGTTCCTTGGCTAAATAACTTATTTACCAAGGTTACATGGTCACATGGGCACATCTTACCCTATCAGGAACACTGAAACAGCACTCTCATGGAAATCCTACTCAACTAAGCGCCAGGGAACTGACTTTTTTTGTGAAAGTGGGGCCTGTTATTTAGTGCCACTGGCTTCAGGTCTTGAAGGCCATTAATATGCTGCTCGTCAATGGTCTCTAACCCATTGAAACGTGTCAGAAAATTTAAATACAAATAATGTATCAATCATTTCTTTATTCTTACATAGAATTAGTTCATACATCAAAGCATCAGAACTCAGAGGCGCCAGAAAGCATGGGGAAAGTGTTTATTTACATGCAATATACGTGAATAAATAGCAGAAATAAAACTAAAATAAAAAAGTTCAAATTTGTCAGTCAAAGACTTGGATTTCACTTATTGAACTCATAGGTGATACAAAACTGCCGAATGGAAAGTAAAAGCAAACAACGCGATTAAAGGATGCCACACCACACAGGTTTGCTAAGGTCTCTCCTTTGCAAATGAGCGGCCACCATTAAGGTTTTGAGCGCTAAATGCAAACAAAAAAATTTACAGTCTGCTGAATTGTACAAAGTTGCATCGCAATAGCATATTTTTACAAGCTACGTGTAATTACTGTCAGAAGAGACATTGTAAAACTGTAATGAGAGGGTGGTCCAGTAAACAACGATCAATTTTAAAATGAGATGGAAAGTAATATATGGAGTTTTCTGTGAACCACCCTGTTACATTCACCGTTATAATACATTATGTAGATTTTCCACTCTATGAACAGCGAGTAAAATACAAACAAACAAATAAAAAAACAAGTAAAAAAGCCCATTCAGCAATACCGCTGTACCGTCTATGTACAGAGAGTACGAAGCAGCATATTAGTATAGGAAGGTGACCCGCCCTGTAGTAGAGGAGCGGCGTTGGTTAGGATATAACCCTCTACATCATTTGCAAACGCCGCAGTGAAAGACGTGGAAGACAGCGTTGAAATATAGGCGGCTATGACTCCAGCAACAAGTGGTGCAGAGTATGACGTCCCTGAACCCTGGAAGAGAACGGTTACGTGTGGTATATTATATATGTTGTAAAGGGGAATAAATGGGAATACACTGGTCAAGTCAGAATTTAAAACGCAATTGGGAGAGTGAACTACAGCGCAGACAGAAAGAGTAGTATTATCAAAATATACTCTTGAAATCAATCATTGAAATTTTTCTTAAGATATGTGACAAACTGAAAGTCCATACAGAGAAACTGACATTCCAGAGAAACCTTCTTCTTTCCTAATCCTTATGCATTTTTTTACAGATAAACTGGAGTTAGTGAAAAAAGAGAGTCTTTATTTCATGATTAAACTCACATATATATAAGACATTAACTCAGTGTCTGGACGTGCGTAGTTTGGACCCCCCACCAACACCCCCGGGGCGAAGATGTCGAGACAGGATCCAGTGTTCGAAAATGAGGCTAGGTGATTGTATTTGTCCACTGCGCCTGCGAAGGAAGAAGGTGGAAAAGTAGTAAGACTGGTTTTAAATTATCCAAAAAAAAAAAAAGTTGTTGAACGCTACGGGGCGCCGTAGTGTCATCATAAATGTATTTTACTTTAAGTAATGTTTTAATTGTATTATCAAAGTTTCGAATATTCTGAACTATTCTTTTTGAATAAGGCAACTAAGATATATTGCGTATTGTGCATTCTCAGTGCTACATGCAATGTAATATATATATATATATATATATATATATATCAAAAAAACTTACCGACGGTTATGGCAGAGGGCACCTTAGCCGGATCGCTTAAGCAAGCGTCTGTCCCCTCGTTCCCCGCTGCCACCACTGTGAGGACACCCATGTCTCGTAGGGCGTCTATAGGACCATCAAAATAACTGGGACCCAGGTTTGACGCTCCTAAAGACATGTTGATGACCGAGGGGCGATTTCTCCCCGTAGACCCTACTTGCTCGAGAATCCAATTTAGCCCAGCTAATATGTCTGACACGTAGCCGCTGCCATATCGATTGAGAACCTTTACCTGGAAATATTTTACGGTTTGATTTTGCACCTCATTTTTGTCTTTGTGCGTCCATACAAGAATCTAACCAACGTCTTCGAAACTTTTTTAAGTCCACATTGAAATATTTTATAAGAAAACTTTGATCATTCACTTTTTATAATGCAGTTAAAATAGATTGACTGATAAACATTTGAAAACTTTTTCTAACATCAGCCATAAAGGATTTCATAATGACATCCATAAATTGAGTAGCGAAAAAAAAAATCTGAAACATTGAAGACCGTAGTTTGACTGCCATTTTGGATTGCGTGGGCCCAAACAGTAGAACAGAAATAGCGGTGGCTCAGCTTACTGGTATAAGTGTAGCTTCCTTCGCTACTCCCCAGATATTTGCGCCTACAAATCCGGCCACCATTGTTCCGTGATAGTTGTCGTCAGAACCGTCCCCACCGTAGCTGTCGAAGTGAAGGGAGTCCACTCGGTCTGTGCTCGGGCTGTGGTAACCATCAAAGGCGATGTGTCCGCGCCTTATACCTTGTGAAGAAAAACTGGTCTTGATTCACACGTCTGAGTTTTTCACACGTCTGTCTGTCCGTCTGTCAGTCTATTTGTCTGCGTGTATTTTTTCTATCCATATCTCTATTTAACCTTTGCAAACAAGCGTCCACATTTGGAGATCTAATATTTTTCATATTGTTCTATTTTTCTTACATTAAAGAATGCTAAAGAACTAATACCTTCTGGGTAAATACAACAAGCTCGATGATGTTTTGCTAGAAACAAGAACAAATCTGTTATTAAAATCTTCACTTTTCAGTGCATTCACTAAAAAATGGTATGTTTCAAAGCCAATAGCCTAGCCAGGGGGGTTTAACCGAACTCTTACCCTCCCTCCCCCCTTCCCCAAGCTGTGTCATACTGACCTGTATCCAAAACGTAAACATCTACACCAGATCCGTCACCATCAATACGAAATTGGTCGTCGTTTGCCACCCCGTCAAGACTGTCAAGACCCTGAAGTAAAAAGTTTTTTTAATGACAAAAAAAAAAGATAGATGGAAACGTGTAGTACGTGATCTACGAGGGTGGTTGATAAGAAATAAGCTGAAAATCAATGATGGAAAATCTGAACTTTTAGTTGTAACCCAACCACATAATCAAAAAATATCAGAAAAAATTGAACTCAAAATTGGATCTAGTATCATAAAGCCAATGCCCCATGCTAAGAATCTTTGTGTTTTTTTAGATAGAACACTTTCTATGAATAAGCAAATTGCTGGCATATGCAAGTCAGCGGTATATATCATTAGGAATATAGGCGCAATTCGTAATCACCTATCTGACTCTGCTGCAGCTACAGTTACAAATTGTTTAGTAACATCTATTTTATATGGTTGTCCAAAAAAAAAAAAAAACAGATTAAAAGACTGCAGCGTATTCAGAACATCTCAGCTAGATTATTAACTCGTACATCCATGAGTAACCATATCATCCCAGTTTTAAAAGTGTTACATTGGCTACCTCTGCAAGCCAGGATTTTATTTAAATTTCTAGTTTTTGTTCATGATCCTTTTAATAAAGTTGCACCGATCTACTTAAGTGAATTAGTCACTACTATGTTCCAGCAAGAAACCTGCGGTCTGCAGACAAATTGTTACTTAAGCCGGTAAAAATGCGCCTAAAAGCTTATGGTGACATTTCTTTTAAATCAGCAGGTCCAAAGGAATGGGATTTATTACCACTGGAAATCCGATCAATTGAGTCTACCAAGTATTTTAAAAAAGAATTGAAGACATACCTATTCAGGAAATTTTTTGACTAATCGACTTTTAAATTTATTTTACAAATTTTTTAGTAATTGCATTTGTGCACTAAAAGAAAAAAGGCTGTTCTACTTATATTTATTTTTTCTGTGTGCAAATAAGGCTGTTTTTTTTACCTTGAATTGAATTGATTATTTTTTCTTAACAAATATATTTTAGTTATGTAGTGTAAGTACTTTTTATATGAGAATCAGTATGTTTTATCTAAAATACTCTTAATTTTTTTTTGTCGTTAAGCTCTGTAATTTTATATCTATCTATTCCCAATAATAAATTTCTTAAGTAATTGTTTTATGTATATGTAAAGTCTTCTGAACATGCTGAAATGGATTTTAGACTCAAAATAAATTTATTATTATTTATTATTATTAAAGGAAATTATGCATGTTCTGTCAAGTACAGTATATTAGTGTTAATTTACTCTATTACAATGGCGAAACCTTACCCATCTGTCTCTGTAATATGCTGGATGGTTTAAGCACTGTGTGGCATGGACTTCTATGTCCTCTCTCACTGACCGGACGTCCGGTCGCTGCCTTAGCGCCTGCGCGGTACTAAAAACGGGAAGGAAAATGTGGCTTGAAAGGCATGACAGCAGAAGTGGATTAATAATAATAATAATAATAATAATAATAATAATAATAATATATTTATTTATTTATTTAAAATCTAAAACCCATAAAATAAAAAAATAAATAAAGTCACTTTACAAACTAAAAACTAAAAACAAAGTTAAGATGAATTGAATTAATAAAATTATGACCTAAGAGTCTGAGTTAAGATAATGATGTCCAGTTAATGTTTCCGAGTTATAAAATGTTCTTTAATAAAATTTGTGAAAAAGGTATGTTTTTAAAGCTTTTTTAAAATACTCCACTGAGTTAATGCTTCTCAAGTCCACAGGTAATTTATTCCACTTTCTAGCATACAACCTGACTCTTAGGTAGTCACAGCTACAGTTATTGTTACTTGGACTTGATGCTACCAAGTATCAACATACAGTTACATATGGAATCGAACACACACACATACACTCACACATATATGTACACATACACTCACACATATATGTACACATGCACGCACACACAGAACACAACACAACACACAAACACACGCACCAATACACTCTAACGACAAACACGGCAAAAAAATAACATAAAGACCTGAATACACACACGCACGTGCTCGCGGCTCACCAACACACACGCGAGCGCAAAGGAAAACTACATGGATACGTACATGGACATAATAAGAGATATTTAGGTCCAAGTTACGTTTTAATGCAATCTTGCGGATCGTCAGCCACGTCAGAAACTGAAACTCACCTTTGGTCCATCCCATCCACTATAGCAACAAGTCCGCGACGATTAAATGACAGCAATTTTTTCACTTTATTGAAGCCAATGGAATAACGCGCTGAAAATCACAGAGAAAAAGGATATATATCTTATCCGCCGATTAAATGAATAAATGGCAATAGAATAACTATAGTAATGATGCTCTTAAGTTAAATGGTACCGACTTCAATAATTGCAAATTAACAGGATTAAAGTAAATCCAAACGAATCAACGCTATTATTATATAAGTACGAGTGCTAGTGCGATTTTTTTAATTTATAGTTATTTCGTTTGATTTTTGTTATAATTTATTCTTTTTCTTGCTTGGCAAGGTGAAAAATATTAATGTAATACTACATGTAGGTTCTGGTTGACCGGTTGATTTAACAATCAAAAGAGGATTTATTTGACGTTAAACATGAATAAAATAGATAGATAGATAGATAGATAGATGTGTGGACAGACGGACGGATACTAAGATATATTACTTTCACGAATCTCAAACCATTAAGGCCATTTTGGACACGGTCAGGTTTAGAAAACACCCCAATCTTAACTCTGCTAACAGGGTGAGGGTGTTGTTTGAAATGACAGAAGTAAGCTGACAAGAGTTGAATTTCCAGTGACCTCTATCTAACATTAGGCTGTTACTGGAAATTTCTATTACCGCAGTAGGGTGATTTTATGTGCCTTACCGTTAAATGGACTGACATGTGACTGGAACGTGACGATGAATTTCCCTAAAAATTGAGAAAATATTTCAAGTCAGTTGTAATACATTATAAAAAATATTACTATACTCCACTGGCTCTTCGGGACACTGTGGTATACAACAGTAATAACAGTACAGTAATAAATAAAAGTACATGGAAATGGGGGTGGGACAGCCTTTTTGACCAATGTTGTATATGAAGAGATATAGTGGAAAAAACAAAAACAAGGCATTAATAGATATTACTGGTGCAGTTTCAATTTTGCTGACACTCGTCGTGGGTTCGGTTTAATGTCGCAGACTTTTGAAACAGAATTTTTGAAACATGAAGAATCTCTGCTTGTCTTAAATCTTTTTCTCTTTTTAAGAATTGCGCTTAAGGAATGGAGCCAGGCCTTGGCGGTGCACAATAAGAAGACTGATCCAAGAAATGGAGACTACCAATATGTTACTAGTCAATGTTATTCTCCTCTCTGCACCCTCGTTATTGCTGTATACCTGTGTGCAAATTTCCTTTTAGTGAAACTTAAAAAGAGGCCGTGTCCTCCAGCCGAATACGTATTTTTAGGAAATGTATTCCAAATCTGGATTCAGAGACAACGGAAAGAAAAAGTGGCGATTTAAAAATCAAAACAAACTAATACTTCTTAAGATTATCAAGCAACAGTCGAAAATTATAACGGTAAAATAAAAAAAAAATGTGCAAAAATTGTCGAAAAAAGAATATGAACTTTTTAAAAGAATACCATACCTGATTTAGACCCCCCGCGGCGCGCACTGTTCAATGGCACATTGATCACCGAAGCTCCACTGATGTCAGGTGATTGATTGTTATTGTTGTTATTATTGTTATTGTTGTATTTATTGTTGTTGTTGTTGCTGTTGTCGTTGTTGTTATTATTGTTGTTGTTGTTATTATTGTTGTTATTGTTGTTGTTGTTGTTGTTGTTGTTAGGGTTGTACAAGAAGAAGCCATATCTTTGGTTATTGTTGTTGTTGTTGCTAGGTTGAGCTCCCGGGTTGCTAGCTTGGTTGGTGGGACTTTCTATTGGAGGCTTCATGTCGGAATACCACCAGGGTACAGCACTGGCTGTGGTTGCCAGTAGCAACAGCGCAAGAGGAACTCTTCCGTACATGCTGTCTTGGTTGCAAAGTTGCAATATTCTGGAAATAACATAAGAAAGCGAATGTAATATCCCAAAAGTTATTAAAAAATTACTAAAAGTTATTTAATACGCGTTAGAAAATGCCCTAAAGTCATGTTTAATTATTTATTTTTATTTCTATTATTTTTTAATGCACACTGACACATTAAACCATGGACTCTACACGTCTTTTTATTACTCCAGATCCCGTACCGGGGTGGGGGCATGTGCCCTTCACTACAGGAAAGTCAGCTAAAAAAAACTTTAAAAAAAAACAAATAAAATGTCAATATTTTTTTCTGACATACCGGTACCAGGGAGACGCTTGGGGTGTAAATGTATCTTGATTCTTTTAAAACTGAGCGATTATTTAGAAATGAGAAATATATGCATACAGCTGAAAGTAACTAACCTCACGATGAATAACAAATTTTTAAGTGGAGTACGTACTTTTAATTTTTGGAATATAGATTTGATACAAAAATTTTTAACAAATTTCCTATATCCTTTACCATTTCGTTATATTTGTATGCCTTTGGTTGCAGTTTTATTATTATATTATGGTTGAATATTAAACCAAATAAAACACAAGATTATATACTCACCTTTGAAATATACTTTCACTGCACACCTTATCTTAGAGCAAATTGGTGGGTATCAAACGAATTGACCGCTGCTCTCCTGGAGATTTTTAACAGATTTGGACCAAAGGAATTTGTTCGCCATTATTTATATCAGTTTTCTGGAGGTCAACACCCAAAATGTCCCGTATTGAATACTGTGCCAAGTAAATATCTTGGACAGGGAAAGACTCAAAACGTTCTCTGCAGGGAGTACTAGGGAAGCACGCGTTAAGGGATAACAACTGTTCATTTTGGCCAAAAAAATGAATTTTCCTGGAGTGAACAACAATTTTTCAATACTTACCAATGTTTAATGAATCCATTTCTACATTCAATGTTAGTCCCTGTTTTTTTTCTATTTTTTTATAATCTCTTAAGAGATTTTTACATTGTATAGCCATCTATGGGGGTCACATGGTCTGATGGCAATCATAGATTTCAGAATAACTGCTTTAACTGCCGTTTTTGTGGTAAAATGAAATATATTATATTTCTGTGAGTTGTTAACAATGTTTTTACAGTGAAATATAGATCTCGTACGAAGATTTGCCTCTCTTTAATAATTTGCAATTAAAGTCTACATGTAGACATTAGGATAGCTACGTTTTGGGGTAGAGACCTTCCTAGAAACTACTGGCTGGTACTTTAGATGATTGAAAATTATGTTGCTTTGATCTCTCATGCAACAGCCAATTCCAATGATCTCTGCAAATTATGCAAATTATACAATATCTCTCATTGAAAGCTGGGTTGTGATTTTTCTTTTGAAACGGAGTTTACTTCAATGTGCGATAATATTTTAAAAAATACTTTGTACGTTGAATAATACTTGTCAGCCTTACACACTGTGTCTTTATTAATCAATCAAACAGGCAGCTAACTGCTATACAATAATAATAATAATTATTATTATTATTATTATTATTATTATTATTATTATTATTATTATTATTATTATTATTATGAGTAGTAGTACTAGTAGTATTGTGTTTTTATCTTTATTTATTTGTTATTTTTATTTTTATTGCAGTTCACCATCAATCTTGCACTGAGGTATTTGGCGTCTATAACTTAAACGATAGTAGCCCTTTGTCATAGGAGAGGCCCAAAGCCTTGAAATGCTTCTCTTTCTTAATAACGGCAGCGTGATATGCGGTGAAAAACCACGTGCAGGAGGAAAACCACGCACACATTTTGTGGCCAATCTTTGACCCCTTAAAAATCTTCAAATTATAAATCTGAATCCATCCTTCTTTTTAAAATCTAACAATTTCATTTTGATCCCACCCCTTGGTAAAAATGCCTCATGCGTGCAGTTCAATCTTTGGAATGGTTTTGTTTAACGCTAATTATATCGTTATAGCGGACTTTGCATTTAAATTGTTATGGGTAGAGCAGCACATAAATCTAATTGGTTCTTAATTGTAATTGATTTGATATGAAAGTGTGTGTTGTGGCCGCTATGATGGCTTGGGCGTCAGCAGTGGTGTCTTTTTGATGAAACTTACGCGCTGTGAGTGCCTCAATTATCTAATTAATGTAAATACACCGGGGAGAGTAATGTGGCATTAAGCATCAGGAATGGGTAAGAAACATTTTTAATGATAAATTAAATGGCCATCAGACAGACACATACCCCATCTACAACTTGAATAAAATTCTTGGGTTCAGAGAGTGCGAGAAAGCCATCTTGTTTTGTGGGGAAAATATGTACGAAAATGTTGAAAATATGAAAACTTACGTTTAAGATATGCTACATTATGTTATACAATACGTACATTTATCTTTTATACTTAATGATATTAGAAATGAGAAATATGTTTTATCCTAGTGCAATACATGAACATGTGCAGTGGATAAATTTCAAGAAACAAAATGCCCTCCTCAAAATCTTAGACCTGACTTCGTTTCTTTGTCTTTTTATTACTCTGCCCAATCAACACAGCATTTCAAAAATTCAGAAATGTAGGTAGATGTTATTAACTCTTCACACAGTTATTTTATTAAAAAATACAAACACTATTCGATATATGTCACCAGCTGGCCATCGTGGTGCATATAGCATACGTGTATGTACCATCAAAATATGACCTTGGCGTTTTTAGCCAGCGTATATCCAAACATATTATGTACAAAAATAAAACACACATTTCTAGTTTATTCATGCTTAATTATAATTCATCGTCACTGTGGTCACAAAAGTTGAGTTAATTAGTAATTATAATACCCCATCTTAACAAAACTACCGTCACCAACAAAACAAGCTTCTCTCGTCATCTCTGTAAAGTTAGTATTGACCTACAGTTCTATAAATAACGAAAAACACAGTAAATAAATACTTTTGTGCATACGTGTTAATACATCTCCTGAGTTAACGTAGAGGTTGTCAAATGCACGACGGCATCCTGTTGGAACGGGAGGTAAGAGAAAGAAAGATGTCAACAGACGTAAAAATAGGTAATAAAATAGAAAGGATATCCTACTAAAACCTAATGTAAAAGTGAGACAGGAGGAGTGGATGGAAAGATGGAAAGGAAAAGGAAGAAAAGAGGAAGGGAAAGAATGGAGAGGGAGGAAGGAAGAAATGAGAGGAGGAATGAAGGATAGAAAGAAGGGGAAGGGAAGGAATGTAGAGAGGGGGTAAGAAAGGGAGGGATGGAAGATGGTAAGCGGAATGGAAAGGAGTGACGGAGGAAGGGAGAAAGAAAAGAGGGAAGGTGGAGAAGAAGAAGGGAGGAAGGAAGAAGGAAAGGAAGACAAAAAAGAAGGCAGGAAGAAATGAAGACAGGATTGAAAGTTGTCATAGACAATATAATATTTCACATACTATTTGTTATAGTAACATGTATTACATGAGGTCACGTGTATACAAGTTGTTCATGATTAGACAGCACTGTAAAATATCAGCTGAAGGTAGAACCAGCTGCCTCTTGAACAATCGTTTGTACCGTTTGTTCAAAAACAGAAGACAACAAACAGTTTTCAAGTTTATTTCATTTGCGTAATGTTGCCAAGACGCCTTGAACTACATCACCATGGCAACCTAACACGTGTCACGTGGTACTTGAAGCAGACGATTGTGTGGAACGTATCCTGTTATTTTTCCAAGCGCAGACAAATCATAGAGGGCGGTCTTGATAGCCTCGACGAAGTCGCCTCCAGTCTCGTTTTGGCCGACGTTATCAGCGATTAATACGGCCACAGTTCCGGCGACGAAGGCGGCGGCCTGGGAGGACCCTTGCATGACTAAAAATTGGGCGAGATCTGGACTCAGGTAATAGGAACTACCGATCGCCTCCCCTGGGGCGTATATCCCTGTGCAGTTGCCCCCATTGGTAAAACTTGTCAGGGTGTCTGTTGAAGTCAGTGCACCTGAAATATAATATAATATAATATAATATAATATAATATAATATAATACTTCGTCAATTTAACAATTTGGCATTATATGTAATACAATGGCCACAAACAGTTTTCAGATGTAACTTTTAAAAATGCCTTAAATTACACAGCATTGTGCTTTTCTCACCTACTACAATGGCCTCCGGGGTGCTGGCTGGTGAATAAAAACACGCGTCACCTCCATTATTGCCCGCCGCTACCACGGGCACAATCCCCTCGTCATACATGCTGGTTACCGCGTTATTCAGCGTGACTTGGATCCCCGTGTTCAGCGCCATGATGGCCACAGCAGGGCGCCCCCTGGCGGCATATTGTTGTTTGACCCAGTCGATGCCGCCGATAACGTCATTGACGGTTCCGGTATTGTTACTGTCCAGCACCTTCACCTGTGAATAAACAATATTACTTTAAGATTGGAAGCGACCATTTACTATTCTGTTCTTGAAACTAAAATCCCATTTAGGTGCTAGTCCAGCACCTTCACCTGTGAATAAACAATATTACTTTAGGATTGGAAGCGACCATTTACTATTCTTCTTACTGTTCTTGAAACTAAAATCCCATTTTAGGTGCTAGATTGTTGCGCACCGGTACTTTGGGTTGTTTTATAATTCTAAACCTGACTCTTACCGACACCAGTAGCTCTGGTACAGTTGAAAATGACCGCAAATTTTATTCACCAACCGTCATTAGAAAGTATACGATTTTATATATATATATATATAGGTAATGAATACAGGAGCACTAAAAGACACTTGTATACGACCTCAAAAGTTCAGATTACTCCATTGATAGCGATAACGTCGAAAGGGAAACAAACTATATTTAAAACTATATGGGATATCACATTGCTGATAACACATGGATGATGAGATCGAGGTCATTGCCTTTCTGTTATTAATAACACCTTGAACAATGAATTATATGAATAAAATAATCTTCACCCACTTAACTGAGTGTTACATACTTAATAATATCCTTATACAAGATAGTACCGTGCAAACATGTACCGGTATCTGATCAATGTGTGTCTCTACCAGTCTCACTCTGTCACTACCATTAACTCTTACATGTACACCCTTACTGATATCCCATTAAATCTTACCAGGTCTACTGACTATAAGTGTGTCTTAAATCTAGTTCACATTTCAGGAAGTCGGGGAAAAATCGCTCTCTCTCTCGCTACAGCTCTTCTCTGACCCTGCTAATCGGGTAAACAACACCAAACCGGTGAAGATACTCGCCCCCTGCGACCCTCACCGCTGACTACACCACACGACGTCATTCAAATATCAGGAAAAACACTATGCCATATTTATATTATCCAGACGGACCCAGGGCACATTTCCATTGAAAACATCGGTGTACATAGATCGACCCAACTCCGCGGGGACGCTCGCTGAATGCAATCAGATAAACAAATTGACATGCATCCTCTTGTTTCCAACATAATCGTATATTCCACACCTTCTCTGTATTCTACTCAACACCAGGGGGCGGGTTAATCTGCTAAACTGATTGTATTCAACCAGAGTTGGCTCGACCTACGTACACCTATAGTTTCAAAGGGAATGAGCCCTAATACGTATTTTATAGAGTAAAACAAACCAGTTAGGCCCACCACTGTCTGCAGAGTGACGCAACTCAGTATCCGGCCTTTGCCAACAGTTTACGAATTTTATTCAACTAGGCAATTCACAAATTTAAAACGCTTACCGAAATCAGTGTGACACGTTTGGCGACCCCCCAGGTGAGGGACCCCACGAGACCTGCGATGTGCGTCCCGTGACCGTGGTCGTCGGCGCTGTCATTGACCCCACCACAGTTGGCAACGGACTCCCAGGCATCGTAGCAGAGCGAGATGACACGGTTAACACCGGACCCATCGTCAAAGTCCATGTGGTTTTTAGCAATACCTGTTGATTAGGAAATAACTTCAGTTTTCGAATATGATGCTGATAATATATTTGAGCCTATTGCTGTGGTGGATGAAAGCGTGTGTGTGTGTGTGTGCGTGTGTGTGTGTGTGTGTTTGTTTGTTTAATAGCATTCACCAAATGAATTTGTCATGTTTTAAAAGTTATTAATTTTTTAACTTTAAAGTCAAATATACAATGAAACTCCTAGGTGTATTTGCTAGCATGCTTGTGTATGCATTTATCAATCTCTCCCAATTGATTTCGACTTTTATATATAGTTCAATTATTCGTAAAAATGGTTAAATATAAGACACTGTGATAAGCCAAAACATGTGGTTGTGTGTGAGTGTGTGTGCGCGCTTGAGCGTGTGTGCACGTGCGCGTGTGCATATTAGAGTACCTGTATCCAGCACGTAGACATCCACGCCTGTCCCATTGTTATTTATGCTCAAAGTCTCATCGTCCGCCGTTACAATGTCCGGATGGTCTATACGATCCAAGCCCTGTGAGGGAGATAAAGCCAAAATTAATTAACTTCTCCGTTAGGTTTTTGTTTATTTGACCCATCTACTCTTATCTCATGTTATCTGATGACCCAGTCTAATATTAACTAATGTAAATTATGTAATGACCGTTAAGTCTTGAAATAATTTTGTAAGTCCGACAAAAATATTTTAAAATAATCATTGTGAGTTGCTCACTGTTTCAAATACCTCCACAATCAACATAAACACAATGACGTCGATTTGGTAGGAAATGTTATACATAAAATCAAGAATGTGATAAAAAACTATTTATGATACATAAATTTAAATCAGAAAAGGATTTCATCGGCTCTGATGACGACGCTTTTAATGGACATCGAAATAATGGAGTTAAATAACTAGCTGCTGATTGAAGAAAAAATACTGCTTTACCTTAGACAAATTTAATATTATTTAATTTTTTTTACCTACCCAGCGATAACTAGAGGAAGCCACGTGTGTCTCACAATTGGCCCCGGCGTATGCGTCTTGTTCGGTGAAGTTAACAGAGTGAGAGTTACTGACACGTATGTTATCCACTTCACTGGAACACAAAGGGGGAGAAAGTGAATATACTGTATATAATTTATAAATATTGTATTTTTCTGGACGTTTTTAAAGAAATTAAGCTATATCACCTGTAGATCCATGGTAAGCATCTCCATATATAAGAGAAATAATAATGTAGGCAGATATCATATTATAGGGCCAATATTTATTCTTTGGTAATTGTTTTTATGATCAATCTTTTCACTTTTATCTATTTTTTTTACTTTCCTTCACATTTTTGGTGTGGGGATTTAAAACGTACATGCATGAAAAAGAATAATTAGCGCTTTTGTTTAGTCGTGTGTGTGTGTGTGTGTGTGTGTGTGTGTGTGTTTAATCATGCAGCTTGATATGGTCCACTTTCAGTACAGAATGTAAACACCATTTCTATGGTATACACCTGTTGCAATTAATAGTAGTCTTTGTATTGTATGTCAACCAAATTTTGCCATACCTCTCACTTGCCTCCACAACAGCAGAGTAGCCAAATCTTCCGAAGTCACGGACATCTTTGACGGTCACACTGGCCAATATCTCGTAAACTAGAAAATAGAGGATAGACTATAAATGAAAAAGATCAAGTCATTTGAACTTAAAAATACACCCAATATGTATCAAATATAGTCAAATATTCTCATAACGGTGTATGTATTATCACACAGAATAATTGTGTGTACCACTTTTTACAGGTTGATTCTGTACCATGAGTCGCATTTCTGTGGAGCCCAATTATATATTAATACAATATCTTTCGGGATCCTGTCCTTAACATTGAAATTATATCGTTTTTTTAATGAAAATTTAATAAGGCAGCAAATTGGCCACAAATAGTATTGACAGAAAAAAAATCCCATACAAACGAGGTCTATACAACGCCATCGGACAAACATAAAGACAAACCGTTAAAGTCACACCTTTACCTACGTTTCAGGCCATAAATAAATAAATAAATAAACAAACAAATAAATAAATAACCATGTTATTACCTTCCGTTAGTGACACATTAATGAAGAAATTCACAAAGTATCTCTGATATACTGTTCCACTGCCTCCGGTGTACACTTCTGAAAGCGAATTGGAATTTTGTAAGTGTTACATTAAGACGACCGCATCTGAAGGTCTGTCCAAATAGAATGTTAAAGCGAGCTGACGTGAAATAATTGCAACAAACTCCGGCTAATTGCCACTATATGCATGTAGATTCAAATACATGAAGCATAACTTTCAAAGAGATCCCAAAGGATATGGTCTCATACTTTCCCATTAAAAGTAATAATACAGTTATTTTCTGCTTTCTTTTTGTCGTATATGACCCTCTGTCATTTACGCCAACTCCCATTTGAATGATTGTGTTATTGCCCGTGCCACAGTGATTTGTCTTGCATTACTACATGTACGTTATGTGGCGGGAATTTACAAACCGAACAGTAATTTGAACAAAGTGCAGTTTTAAAGCTTTTCTTTTTGACCTAATTAGCAAATGGGTCTATCCTTTGGCATGTCGACTTTACTTGAGTCTTGTAAAAAAACTGGCTATATACAACATTGGTCAAAAAGGTTGTCCTACCCCCATTTGTAAATAAAAGAACATGGAAATGGGGGTGGGACAACCTTTTTGACCAATGTTGTATGCGTAACAGGGAATCTACTCTCGCATCGTATGTACATGTAGCTTTAAATTTCACAAAAACTCGCTCCCTCTCTCTCTCCAGGAGGTACACGACGCCATGTCAACGTCACCTTGACGTCATGATGACGTCAACATATCGTTTTGATATCGTAAACTGCCGTCGGAATGATGCCGTGTACCCATGCACTGATACAGATTTGTTCTAAGATAAAGATACCGGAGTTGTTCTAATATGATAGATACCTGTCGCTTCCTCAGGTGGATGTCTGCGCGCGCGATGCCATTTAGCAGGTCTTCTCCGACGTCTTCTTCTTCTATTTCTTCTTTTAGCGCTAATCGTCGGGGGCCAACCCACTTCGAGGTTGTTATTGCGCGCCCCCTGTTGCAAGCGGAGCTTGTTCCCAATACTGCTTGTCCTCAATTGGAGAGGAAGAACCTGCTGGAGCAGGCTTGAGGTAGATTTTGGAGAGGTAGACGTGCTTGATGATGCTGATGGCGATGCTGATGATGATGATGATGATGATGAAGAAACGTGTTTTCTGCGCATGCGCGGGAACTTACCATTATTTGTGATTGGAGGTAGGTTCCACGCGTACGTGCTCGTGAGAAGAACCGGTATTAAGATGGTACAGAGGCAAGCAGCGCAGGGCTGTGATAGCTTCGAAATCTTCATGTTTTGCCTGTAATACAAAGTAAAAAACAAAGATAAAATGCTATCAGTTAAAATATTTTTGTTGTAGTTTGCCGTCACATACCTCAGAAATACTTTATTACTGTAGGCCTATGAAGCCATTTTTGAATGCTCTCTCTAAAAAGTTCAGTACACCCTAGGCGCAGTCAGCTGATGCGTTATTGAGAAAAGCTTGATGTTATTTCTTATATTCTGGTTGTCTATTTTGTTTTATTTTTACTTGTATTATACGTTTGGCTGTTTTTAGTCGTTCGTAGCATCCCTTAACTCTATGAGTAAACATATTCATATAAAGACAAACAGTGACCTGGCATTCGTTGAAATCGATTTTCAAAATGTCAAGTGAGGATAGTGCATAAAAGTTTTAACAGTGTAATTGTCTTTTTACAGAATTACAAGAGGGGTGTTTTGTTCCTATTGAAATGTCAATGACCAACGGTTGATCAGTAGAATACATCACATACATCAACTGGGACAAGAGATGCATTTTTAGCGATCCATCGCGGATACAGAAGACACTGAGTGCGCTGAGTTTGTTTCTGATCGCATTTTGCGTTAATATAAACATTTTACATTTCATCCGCAAACCCCCGCCCCCCACAAAAAAAAAGAACCATAAAACTAACAAGTGTGCAAACAGATAAAAAGAAATGAAAAATAAACAACAAAAAAGAAAAAACAAATCAACATACAAAACACAAACAAGAAACAATAACATAAATTCTTGTAATGCATGGGTCTGTTATTTGATAAAATATTAACTCAGCAAATTAATATTAATTATTTACATTTTGTTAAGTATAATCCAATTAACTTTCATATTTTTTATGCATTAAAATATTTTTGTTTGTTTTTCCTGCACTTAACTGGTCTTTATATTCTTCTGCCTCTTCAAAAATTCGAACGTTAATAACAAATTGTGCGTTTTTTTCCCAGCTGCTTATGTACATCTATATATATATAAATCAGGAATAAAGCCCAGGATGGGAACACAAGTGCACATACGCAGCCTATAGGTCACGGCATAGATACATGTAGCTATTCATGTACTTAAACCCTGCTCCGCTTCGATGATGTATTTGTCTGCTATACAGTTTCTTCCTCATCTATAAATCAGATTGAAGAGTTTCTTAATATATTGTCCTGGTTATTCAAGTACCTAAGGATATACATTTTATTTACAAGCCTCTATGACCTACTCCAAGAAATAAATTGTGTTATCGTTGTCGTTATTATTTTTTATCATTTGTGCCAATGTCAGGGTCAACTTCTTCATTCATTTCATTCCAAATGCGTTTTGATGTTTCATAGTAACTTTTCACGCACTTTTGTAGCAAATAATTGTCCTTTTTTTTTCTTTTTTTTTTTTTTTTGCAACAAATAGAATTTGAATTTTTAAGACTAGGCAAAAGTGAGCAAAACGTTATAATTACTCTCAGTAAAAGAAAATTTTTAAAAATAAATTCATGCCTATTACTGATATCAATAAAATGTCGCCATATTTACCTTTAACACCCGTCATACTCACCAACACTTCTCGACCTTTTGCCTTTCTGTATGTGACTCTAACAGTTAAATATATTTCGCACAGAGGGTGCTCGTACGCACGAATTACAGTTATTCCGCCCCTTTTGCATTACGATGTAAATATATTTGTAACAGTTTAATTCGACTTCCTTTCCTCTAATATAAATCTTTGATGAAAGCTGAACTTTGCATTTTAGCAAACGAAAATATATGGAGAAAAGAACAATGTACGTTTGGCAATTAATGTTCACCATAAATCCTTGCGAAGAAGCGGTGTTTTAACTAATGGGTGTGTTTTCACTGAGTCAACGCCTATTCTATATCATTGGAAGATATGATATATAGGAGCAATCACTATGAATATCCTCTGTCTATGGATATTTTAATGTTATCCTTTGATGTGAGATTATCCTACTATTTATATTTAAATGCGGTACATAGGCATGTGAGTCACTGCATTGGATTTCTTGTCTTGTGTAATGCACCAGCACATACAAGTGCACATCACCTATAAGCACTTATTATTAGGAATTTAAAAAATGACTACAAAAAAAAAGGTAATACAATTATATCTTTCCCCATATAATTTTATATATTATGTGTTGGCGGTAGTCTCCCAAGCTAAAAAGCCTTTTTCACTAGCTGTCCACAGATATTTCTCTGGCTTTTCACTAGCTGTAACAGTTTCTGTACTGTGAGACATTTTCCTGAAAACTGACGTCAACACCTAGTTCGTTCTTGCTAGTTAAAGGTGCATTGTCCAAATTATTGGTGCAAATCTTTGCATTGAGACATTTTTTTTACATAATGCTCTTTGTTAACCTCATATTTCCATTTCTTCAAGATTTTACGTCCAGTTCGGTCTTTTATAGCATTTTAAAGCGTTGCTTAGTTAATGTTTCAAACGAGAAGCATATTCTCGCTATATTCTGACGCCAAAATCGCCTCCTGTACATTTCCCTCGGAGACAATTTAATAATTCTCTATTTAATAATAAATCTTGCTGACAAACAGGAGTCAATGGGGCCTAACAATTATCTTGAACGTTGTGCACATAAAGTATGCCATAACTACAGGGCCTGCACCTGCAATGAACCTTATTAGCATAAATTGTAACCCGTTTTCTTTTTGAGCCAAGGTACTTCAGTTTAGTTAGCAATCATCATCATCAAAACACTGCGTTTCTTATGCGAGTAAAGCGTAATTTTTATGTCCTAACAAACAAACTTAGTCACATGATATTGCATTATCATCGAATTCATTATTTGTAGTTTCCGTCTATTTCCTTATCAATGCATAGTTTATTCTTATCCTTTTATTATTTATTAATTTGTAAATAGATTTGTAATTTGTAAATGTATCAAAATGTATTTTGTGCAAGAAAAACCAAAAAGGACCTTCTGTTCTGTTTTCAAATCTCAAGGCGTGACTCGCATTGATTGAGGAGATATTTAAAGCTGAATTCAGATACCATGCCGTCATTTAAACTTTTTTCTTCACAAGTAAATAACATCAATGACGATCATTTCTTTTTCATTAAACATGGAACATATATATTTTTTTATTAATTTTTTTTCATTGAGGGTTAAATTATATTTTGTACATCTTCTAAATGAAATCCGACTCTTTTGTTGAAAAAAAAGGATAGAATTTAAAAACTCACTTCAGCAATAAAAGATCCTATACTCCACAACGTCATTTCAATCTTATAATTTAAAATTATTTTGAATCAATAATAATTAAGATGGTATCAAATATTTACTTACAGATTTGTGTCCTTGCTTTGTACCGGCCTAGGTGACGCTGAACTCTAATTTTGTCCTGACTGAAAAATGATAGTCATAATATAGCGGCAGATGGTTGAAGGGCTCTCGAAGACAACCCTATAAATTATTAAACATTTGTGGTGAGGCGCGTCAAAAGTACACGCAGATTGTGACTTCCCAGCAATAGCTTTGTGACATTGGCCATGGACGCTGGAGCATTTTTTAAAAACTTTTATTGGCTTTCTTTGTATTTTACGATACAAGTTTATGGCTATTGCTATTGCTAGTATATCTCTAAGTGATATTTCGCTTTCATTCTTTCCTAAATTCCATTATCGTAGCATTTATACCATGAGTAATATCAACTGTCTTTAGAGAGTTTTTAATTGTGTAAAATCAAATTGAAGATAAATAGTTACAGCTGGGGAATTGCTACCAATGTCTGCCATGGTCAAAGTAAGCATGTCATTAAACAGGTTGATCTGAAATATTTTAAATATTAAATATTTAAAAGGCCATGAAGGAAGCCTAATTATTTAATTACTGGTAATAGTAATTGACATGGTTGAAGACTGTTAGGGTGCTTTTTTTACATTCAAGCTAACTTCCTGGTTTTACTGAACGCCATGCATATAAAACGCCATCCATATGAACATTTTAAGGTCAAAATGTAAAAAAAGAAGAAAAAAAAGATTGGGATTCATTTTTGCGACAGTTGATGCCGAATTTTCATAATTTGCACAAAGTATCATTTCTGATATATTATTTTGAATAAATGGAAAAGATCACATCGACATTGCAATTTAAATGCAAAGATCAAAGACAAGGTCAAAATATTCAAAAGTGAGCAATTTGCCTACAATGGGTTGCAACATTTCTTCGAATATTTTGTATGTTCCAGTCACAATTCTTCCAATATCTTCTGACTGATTTATTGCGAAATAATCTACAATAACAATTCAGACACCCGGGCTGAATGACGCAGAGGACAATAAAAGATCGTGCAGTCATTGGTTAATTAAATGTCTCACTTTAAAAGCCACGAATCCATGGCAATGAAAGAAAACGCGGTGTTTGCTTGATTTGATGACGATAAGGCCGACCCAGCTTCAGTCACGTCGAGGGAGTGAGAGAAAGACAGAGAGAGAGGACGGAAATGGTGCAATGCACACCGTGTCTTCCCGTGAACTCAAGGAGACGCTGCATCGCACTTGTCCCTGGTTGATTTATACTGACAATGGCGACCCGACTTAAGGTGACACTCAAGAGAGCTTCCACGCCAGAGGGAGGGTTGGACTCCTCCCAAACTTGAGGAAATCGACTTGGGACCACTGTGAGTCGAGGACGCCTAGAATGTATAATTAATCAACTGAACGCGGCCATACAATTACAGTTCATTTAATCGCACTTAGGAGTTGGATTTGACCAAAAAAATTGACTCTGCTGGCTAGCCGCAAAGGAGATCGTCCTCGCCATTGTGGTCGCCAAAGGTTGAGTTAAGCAGAGATATGCGCATTAGGGGTTATATCGTATAATTCCGTGGTAGGTCAGAAGCCCCTGTGTTGTTTATGGAAATTTTGTCACATGAAATATTGCTAACTGGTTCACGCCGTATTACAGTCTGTTGTCGTGTAACACAGTCAGTGAATTTTGTATCATCTTTATTTATAACGTTCATGTAAGTTATCACAGTTATTCGTGTAATGGTCGGATTATGTATTTGGGGTCAACATCCGCAAGTGTATAAATCGTTAAAATAAAACAAGAGACGCCCTAAGAAAGTTATCATTTTCTTTCAGATATATCATGCGGTTTTAAAATATGCTTCATGCATTTTTGTCGCTATTCAAGCGCCTTTTGCACCGGGCTTGTGACCGACGAATTTGTGCCCGTTCTCAGCCCCCTTCACAGTTGAGGTTTGCCAATATTTGATACTCAACTTCCAATCTATACACCAGTGTTAATGAACTTAAAATATTGCAGCCTTTTCTGTTGTTAAGTATTTTTGGGTGAGGGCGCATAGTCGGTCTCCCAGCGGCCGCGCGTTTGATATAAAAGGAGATTTTTGAATCATAACGTCTTAGGGCTCATTCGCAAAAAAACTATCGGTGTTACTGGCGGTGATCCAACTCCGTGGGGAATCTTGCTGAATACAGCCAGATGAATAGATTGAAATGCCTCCTCCTAGCGTTGAGTAGAATACAGAAAAGCTGGCGAGTATACGAGTACGTTTGAAAATAGAAGAGGCATGTGTTAATTTGATTGCATTCGCATAATTTGTTAATCTGATTGTATTTGTCAATGCGGATTTGACACGATCTACGTAGAAAGATAGTTGCATTGGGAATGGGCCCTTATTTACCCACGTGACCCCATCTGACTACTAAGTCTATCATAATATTATAATATTTGGCAATTACACGGTGTCCTTACAATACAACACATGCTGTAAATCACCCTCGAATTTTGGCAAACGAAACATGATTTACATTTGAAATTAATGCGGTGACAGATTCACTGTCCTCCCAAGTACTTCCTGACCACTCGTACGTAAATGAAACGAATGTCCACTTAGGAAACTGACCGCGCGAGACGCACGTGGGTGTCAGGGTCACTTTATTTCATCTTTGAGTTCGTGTGCGTGTGCGTGTGTGTGTATGTGTGTGTGTGTGTTGCGTGCTTGCAGGTGCAGGAGCGTGACCTAGGTGCGCGTGTCGCAGTACCACGTAAGGATATGACATTTTGTGCGAGTGCGCGTCACTGTGGTCAGGGTTATGATGCACGTGTGAGAGTATGCGGTTCTGTGCGCACGTGGGCTCGTGCATGTATGTTATGTTTTTGGGTTTGTTTGTATGGAGTGTGTGAGTGCATGTCTATGTTTCGGATCGTAAATGCTCGCGTGTGTGTGTGTGTGTGTGTGGCTGTGTGTGTGTGTGTGTGTGTGTGCGCTTGTCCCTTTGTGTTTGAGAGAGAGAGAAAGCATGCAAACATGTTTGTACATGCAAGCGTGCGTGGGTGCGTGAGTTACGTATCAATAAACATATCCTCTTGCTATGGGTGCACGTGCGGACTTCTGCACGTGTACCCGTCCTTGTGAATAGCCTATTTCAAAATCAGCTTTTATTGTTCTTTTTAGAGGTTAATTGATGTAAACATATGGACGAACATTAATTTATCGTACCCTCGTGGTCCTAGCCTGGCTACCTTAATGTTAAATGCTTTGGGGAGGGACTCAAAACAAAACATTTCCGTGTCCTTTATTTTGGATATTTTAAAGTCTATTTTAAAGTCGCCATTGTTTGTGTGTATTTATTTTTTTCGACTGACGAAACTGTCGACTTATTTGGTGATCTTATATCTAGACAAAAGCAATAGTCTTAGAATTATTTCTAAGACCATATGATTATTTCATGTCCATGTTTCAAAAGAGGCCATTTTTAGCAGCCCAAACAAATGAACTATAAATTATGAACAAATGCATTATAACAAATTAAGTTGTTTATTAATTTTGTCAAAAATCCAGCGCCAAATATTAGACCCAAAATTCGACACAATCAGTTCACCTAGAATTCAATTCACTTCATTATACATGTATTTATACTGTAGTATATTGAAGTGGCAAAAAGTTTGATAAAAAATGTGAAAGAAAAATATTACGGTATGATCCAAGCATTTTGCTCTCAGCTACATTTTTCGGTGATTTTCAAAAAATTTTGTGATGTCTTTTTTTTTTAAATACGCCACAACAAAATATGTTAATAAAAATACATTTTTTCTTTTGAAAACACATTTGAAATGCACAAAAGTCACGAGCTTTTTAATAATTTCACGTTTGGTTGTTTTTAGTCATAAATCAGGTTATAATGGATATTTCACGTGTGGCCAAACAAAGAACATTTATAAATAGACATATCACATTAAAAGTCACTTTTGAAACGCACAAAAAATGATAAACAAGTTTTCTTGTGGTTTTGATAGATGTATTCATTCATATTTCAGAACGTAAAGAAGAAAAGATACGAGATAAACTCCTGATATCATTTGTAGGGTACAAAATGTGACATGCGGTTTATTTTCACGATGGTATGAAAAAAATAGTAAAATAGCTCAACTGAAAATAATATATAAAATATGGAATTTTTTACATGATTAAGTAATTAAATGGACCGTTTTCACACTTTGTTGCCTTCGCCAAGGTCGTTATGTTTTGGGGTCTGTCTATCTGTTGGCAATACCACGCAAAAAAAAAAAAAAAAAAAATTGTAAACAGATTTAGATGAATTTTTTTTAAATGTCGGGAAGCCGTTAGATTCCTACTAAAAATTAATTCCCAAAATGACAAAATATTACAACAGAAAATAGTTAATAATTGACGCATGTATGAACTAGCCATTTATTTTAAATATTTTAAAGCTTTACATTGTGTATATAATAATATGTATATTTTCTCTCCAAACTCTTTCAAAGAGTAACTCTATGTCAAATTGTATTTTCACTGATTGAAAAATGTAACTTTAAAAAGGTGAAACGTTAATGAACATTTCTCTCTATGAAACGCTTAATTAACAATTGATTGGCCTTGTTTTCTATCCTATGCTTTAAATAAATATAATATCATGTACATAAAAAGAAGCAACCCGAAAGAGGCACACAGTTCGTTACTGGTCCCTCTCAAGGACTTCTCATAATGTCCAACATTGGATACATCTCCTATGCTGTTAATATTTTTAAGCTCGTGATTAGATGTGCTTTCTACAGCGTTCAACAGACGGAGCAAAAACTCGTTCGCTGCGCCATCTTTCGTTGTGTCTGAAGCGCCATCTATCATTGCGGTGAGGTTATACTCAGGAAGAGTTTCCAATGTGGGATCGCCTTCCACCGAGCCTGCGGTAAGGAAGGCCATTAGACTGCTCTTAGAACAGTAGGATTTTAACCAAAAGCCTACCGTGTCTTTATAAGCCACGGTCCTTTTAGAAGACTGGTCGTAAAGGTAGGAACGCTGCCCGCTGAAAACCCAGGCGTAGCGTGTATTCCACTGAAAGGCTGCGTCTCCCGCATTGGAAAACTTTTGATCTGCGGCGGCTGCGGAGGTTTTTTGTATCCAGTAATTTTCACCTGGAAAAAAACAAACAAAAGAAGACGGTGTGATACTCAATGTTATATTTACAAAGGGGCTTGCAGATTTAAAAAATGACAATTCTTAAAACATTAGACCAATCTGTTTATGCATGAAGTCTTTGTGAAGGCGAAAAGCGCTGACGTTTCTTAAACGGTCCCTTATTGTTGCACTAATATCTATGATAAAAAATAATCAAAATAGCCCAGTCGTTTTACACAAATCACTCTACTGCGAATATCTAATATACAGTTCCACAATTTAAACTCATTACATCTTGTTGAATATTCCCGAACTATATTTACTTCATTAGTTTTGTTACCTTTCACAAGAACAAGCGGGTTTCCTACGTTGGTACTTCTAAATACCGCTGTGACGTCAGACTGGAATGACGCAGGCACGCCACCACTGAACATTGTGACGTAAGGGCGGGGAAACCCCAGCTGTAACGTACGTCGACCGCCATATAACGTGTAGAAATACATGAGGTTTCCCTGAAGCAGTGTAAAGTAAAAACCGTTAGATAGAAAAAACACGAGCCAAGGGGGTTTAACTTCAACGCTTTAGTTCCATCAGTTGGTGCATTCGTTGAAGATCGCTCCTAACCTCGCAACTTCAGAACGACTGCGTTTCAGATAAATTTACGACTGAGTGAGGTAAAACAATTCCTTACTGATAATTAAAAAAAGAAGAAAAACCTTCACTGGACCATTAACAAGTACATAGGCAATTCTCACCTTGAAAAAGAGCACAAAGCACATGCTAGCTATCACACAAAACTCCGTAGCGGCATTTATATTGGCGGGAAGTCCTGGCCACTTGTTGGCGATTAGTTCTGGATCATGAACATATTTATCTGGGTACTGGTAGCGGGATATTACCCAGGTATACTTACCTGAAAGTAGAGATGATGCTACATAATTTGGGTGAGTGGTTCAAGATGAATGATGTGAGGTAGGAAGAGGGGTTAACCTAGATGATTTTTCTATACGGACCATGTCGGGCGGGGATCGGGGGGTGGGGGTGGGGGGAGTCGAAGGAATCTACATTTAGGCCAGAATAGGTCTTGCCTGAATTTTAAAAAAATTATGTGGATTCTATGACATTTTTCAAGATGGTCAAACATTGGGATAGAAAAGATAACTTTTTCAATTGCTGGCTACAGGCTTGTCTTAATAAGTATCGTGTTTATGAACATTTTCATCCTGGTTCTTAATTTTTTTTTTTTTTTTTTTTTTTTTTTTGCCGGGTTGTGGTTGCTAGTCTATATCCCACCGTGCTAAACGTACCCTTAAACAAATGAAGTTCGCCACGCAATGAGAAAGCAGCATCTATCCTAGCATCTCTACATATATCTGGCGGGCCCAATCTGGAACCGCGTGTCCCCATTGCTTTAGCAGTCGTGGTGATGGTTTTTGTACTAAAAGTAGTCGCAGTTGTGGGTGTAGTCGTTGACGTAGTCGTTGGCGTTGTGGGTGTAGTCGTTGTCGTTGACGTAGTCGTTGGTGTTGACTTAGTCGTTGGCGTTGACGTAGTTGTCGGTGTTGAAGTAGTTGTTGGCATTGAAGTAGTCGTTGGTGTTGACGTAGTTGTCGGCGTTGGCTTAGTCGTTGGTGTTGATGTAGTCGTTCGCGTTGTGGTAGAGACTGAACTCGTTGGTGTCGGTGCCGCAGAAGCTCTTCTTGTAGACGACTCGACGGGAGTTGTTTCCTGCTGGCTCTCTGTGGTTGTCGTGCTTACTGTTGTGGATGTTGTAGTTGTTGTCGTGGTCGTAGTTGTACTTGTCGTAGTGCTTGGTGTTGTACTTGTAGTTGTAGTACTCGACGTTGTTGTAGTAGTCGTTGGCGTGGGCTTGCCTGTTCGAAAATTCATTATTGAGAATTTTTATAACAAAATCTTAGACATGCCGTATATATATATATATAGGTTTCATATCATTGATTATGTGCCTTGCATTTTCTGAGTTACAGTTTATTTTTGCATACCTGATCAATTTTTTTAAAAGTCATATCAAGACAAGTGCCTACCGTACAAATCCTGTATACCGGCTATATCGTCTGCGTTGAGATGAGCGTTGGCCTGGCAACCGCGGTAACTAGGATACATAATGGCAGAGATTTGATCCGAGTGGTCCAAGCCCAAGGAGTGGCCAAACTCGTGCAGGGAGACCCAATGCAAGTTATAACCAATTTCTGAAATATGGAGGTTTTTTCTGTCAGAATAAAAAAAAACGGGAGTCAAGTTTCGAATTTATATATATATTGTTCTGTCTGATAGTAAGACAAAAAAGAAAAAAGAAAAACGTCGGGTCAGTTAATCAAGAGATTTACAAGTGAAGCCCATCATTAGAATATAGATCATTTTTAGAGTGCAGAAGATTGAAAACAACAGCTACACAAATTCAGCACGCTTGGGTCGACCTACCTGAACAATCGGGACCAATCCACCTGAAGGCATCATTAAAATGTGCGTCTCCGCGAAACAAATACGGGTAAGCCTCGGGCTCGTGCCTGAGATCCTTAGAAACGGGAAAGAACGCATGCGCCAGGACGTAGTTCCTGAATGCCAACTCCCAGTTGTTTTTGCTGCTTGTCCAGTGGGCTAGCTCGGGTCCGAGATGGGACTGGTCGCGCCTGTCATTGCCAAACAGCACGTGAATATCAGCGACGGTGTCGCCCTCTACTTCCGTGATGCTCAATCCCGAGTGGTCGGTCCATTCCTGGGTAAAATTAATTTTTTTTTCCAGTTTTTGTGGTTTTTATTGTTTGAATTGCGGTTTGTTGTGTTTTAATCCTTAATTATCTTTTCTCAGGATTTCTTCTTTAAAATACTTTCAGACTTGGCTCTTTTTTTCGTAAAATATGGTAATATTTTACTAAACTTTGGAAAAGATAACTTTACTGAGCTCATTATATAAAACCACCTTTTATTCTTACAAACATACATGTTTGAAGAGACCTAGCTCAGGGGAACAGTTATTGGCAAGCCATGAAAATAATGTACGATAGGTAAATTTGGCACATAAAAATAGTACTTACATAATATCATGTTACTAATTAGTATTAAAATATTACAAAACTTTCTGAAACATTATATTAATAAAAAGACGATCTTGAAAATATCGTGCTGAGATAGTTAATCTTGCAGTGACATGACTGTGTTTGATGTTCCACCCACCTTGAGAGCACCTAACAAAATGTTCCGCACTTTCTGCAGTGGCATGTCGTTGGTCAGCTGCCCAAACTTCACGGTCAGTTTATCCTTGTACCACCCTCTTCCTGACAATACATTCAATTATCTTTGTTAGTTGACAACATAACTACCGGGTGTAAACGCACTAAGAGACTCTGGCTGGCACATTAAATAGGCCTTTGCTTTGTGGGATTGTTCAGCTAAATCACTTTTAACGTACAAATAACCTGAATTTTCGATATTTTTTATCATCCAGCGATCCTCATCAAATTGTGACGTCACAGGTCAAAGTTTAACAGCGTCCGCTAGTTCATGCCATTTTACCACTGATTCCGGTTTCTTGACGCTTGAACACCTTCACTTTTTTTATCTCAAGATTCGTTCATATTCTTCACTCACCCCGTAAGATGTAGCGTTTCACCCTCTTCTTTCCGCTGTCGTCTGCCGCAGCGCGCGGTTCAAAATCTGGTTTACCACATCTGGGAGTCGTCATGGCAACCACCGTGTTTGCATCAATAGTACCTAAATGAGGTAAAACAAAATGCAATTTTGAATAAGAATTAATATTTTAATTATAATATCATCGTTATAAGAATGAAGGATTTTGAACCTCAAAATTGTTGAAGTACAAGCACTATATCAAACCAAAATACTCTTAACCGCGTGATGGGGGCACCGCCTTCGTCTTTTCATCAAAAGCGCAATTGTAATAAATTAGTTGATAGAATTGTATATCGTGTTAAGCGTGGAATATAATTATTCTTCAAATGTTATTCAATTTCTGTTTGGTTAACAAAATAAGGCATAAAACGCTGCCGTTCTAAATCCTCAAGTACAAGTGCACTGAAAAAAACACACGTCATTCGTGAAGACCTAATTTACAAACACCTAATTTACAGTATGCACAACTGTACCTCTAAGTACTAGTCGTGCCTAGTGATGAGACGTCCCATACCTGTTGTGTTTAAATGATACATGGCCTGGAAGTGTTTGATAGCATCCTCATAATCTTGTTGGGCTTCTTTGTCCAAGGAGAACTCTTCAAAATCCTGTGTGAGATAACCAAATCGTTTCAAGAACTCCTGAAATTGAAAGAAAATACACATTTAGATGATCGTCACATTGTAATTAGTGCCATGTGTGTTATAGGTCTTCAGGCAAACGGAAATACAATGTACAACAGAAGCGACGAAGTTGAGTAGTTTGCTAAATAAACTCATTCTTTACCGGCCAATACATGAGTTAACTGCTTATGCTATTGACCAAAAAAAAAAAAAAAAACACTAATTTCTATTGCCATTTCATAGGCAGCCGAATACTTTTCCATTACAAAAACACAGCTTTTAATAAGTACCTACATTATACATTTTATTCCCAAAATGTGTTTTTTTAAATGCCTGTTGATTCATGCCACATCATCCTTGATGCATTTATATACTGTTATTTTCCAACTGTTTTGAAAAAAGTGTTAAATTAGTTAAGATGCACTAGAATATTATTTCTGGGTTCAGAGGTCTTGTGGGTCAAATGGAACCTCCTCTTCCATGTATAGGCCGCGTAAACATACTATTAGGAAGCAGGGTTGGACATTTCATGGTCCTTAAAAATGTAGCATTCTCTTAAACAACTGTGAAGACCATTTAAAAAGACAAATTGATTCATCAAGACAGCTTGAATTTAACGAACAGCCATTCAATTCACGGTTGACCTTTTACCGCGCCTTTGTAACAGCGCCCTTGTAAAGAAATGTCACAATCGGTAGGCCCACTGATTGCGATATCCTTATTACGACACTGACCTTTCTTTGACCTCACGACTTATCGAGAGATTTCTTGACAAATAAGAGAGCAGAAAAAGTTCGTATTCAGTTTCCTTAATTCGGTAAAACGTTTTAATGTAAAATTAGGGAAGAAGGCAGAGTCTTTTGAAAATCATTTTATAGGCAATAAAATCCAATTATATAAATTGTATAGTTCATATGTTAATGTTCTAAGAATTATCAATATTAGGAATGAAATAACACTACCCATCACCTCTAAACAAAGATAACTAATGACATTAGTAGGATAAAGGTGAATTTAACTGCCGGCTTAACTGATGCTTAACGATACTTTCAAAGGTTCTTGGATAGCTTTCATGAAGCAGGCACGGTCAACAACAAGGTCAAATAGTGATTATCTCCGGTATACTAATTGTTTTAGGGGACCTTATACCCCCCCCCCCCCCCCCCCCCCCCAGAACGGCACATGTATTGGTCAGTTCATAGAATACTATTCTTATCATACTGATAAAACCAAACATCTAGCTGAAGATAGAGGAGCCTGTAAATCTATTACGTGATCCTCATAAGGGCTTTTTGCAGAGTGTTACCCTTTAAACAGGACCACATATTTTAGGCCTATTCGCAGGTATTCCTCTGGCTAATTGTTATGTGCACCATAACCAAGCGAAAAAATTGCAGATAATGGACGCCATCGTCTAGCTCGTTGCTAGTAGAAAGCAGAATGTGCATGTGCGTGCCGTATCATACGAGCTTATTTCCAATACCAACTCGGCCTTGGATAGAATTCGACATTGCGACTACTTTTACTGACTTTTTAAAGCATTGCATGTTACACTGTAGGTTCACAGGCTGGCACACTTAAACTTCAACTAGTGGCAAAAAATTGCTGGGTCATTGCATGGTCATGAAGTATAACGGGTGACCAGAGCGTGACTGCCCAGGGGTCAAAATGTGGACTTCTTGCGGGTTTCCTCTGCTGCACGCATAATTAATGATGTTATCTTTCAAGGTTCTTACTGTTATAGAATTTAAGGATTAATTTCATAATGACTCCTAATTTTTCTTGGCTTCAGTTATGCATTTTTAACTTGAAGCCTGCGCGCGCTGATTTTAATGAGGTGCATCCCTCAGCGGCCCAAATTATCTTAATTAAAGGGCGGTTAATTAAGGCCCCACTCCCACAGCCACCATCGGTCTACATAGATCGATCCAACTCAACACAACTTTTTTTTTTTCATATAACCGAGATCTCTTGCTGTTCTGTTTGTGGCATATTCTCCAGCTTTTCTGTATTCTGCTCGTCTGTATTCAACGCCAGGTGTGTCATTCAGTTAGGCTGACTGCTCTCAGCGAGAGTCCCCGCAAAGTTGGATCGATCTGCATAGGCCGATGGTGTCAGTGGGAATGGGGCCTAAGATGTTTATCGCACTAATGCATCGCACTAATGTTACCTTATATAAATGCAACCTGGTCCTGAGACTAATTGTACTTCGTGATTTACCGTGAGATAATTGCGTGTAACTGTTGGTGGCCTCGCCTTTAAAGTTTCTGAGACGGATTTTGTATTATCTCCATTTTCTTTTTATTTCGAAGGTGTCACGTTCATCATAGCATTTATTTCAATCCTATACGAAATAGAAATTGTCTTCATGATAAGTTTTTTGCACCTTTTTTTGTAGGCTTTTAGGTAGAGTGTTGGTCAGTATTACTTATTCATTGTATAATACATAGTATTTTGTTTGTAACTTTAACCAGTTATCTTCGGTGTATTAAGTGCAATAAACTATGCATTTTATGTTTATTTAATGAATTTAACTTTTCCCAGTATTTCCTTACCGTCTCGAACCACAAAATCAGTCATCAAAGCTTCATTCTAGAGAACTTTGACTTCTACATGATGAACTCTAATGAACAACATTGTTATGATGTCTGTTGTAAGTAAATATTATATATATTATACCCACCTCTTCAACCACATAGAAATTATGTAACTTGTTCAGTCCAAATTTCACGCTTATGAAAGTGTACATTTTTCTGAGCACTTCGTTGGTAATGGCATCGCACAATGGCTTTAATTGTTTCAAAGTTTATTATCTAAACGGTGAAGGTGGCGCGTGCGCAATTATCGCAAATTAAATCGAGAGCGTAAAGCGACTTAATTGCAAGGTGGCATATCTCCTGATTAACGTGATCATGAATTACTCATTTATTTTTCAGATATATCTAATTGTAATTGTACAGTAATTAAGATAAGATTCCTCCGGTAATTCACTCTCGCATACTTTAATAAGGAACTTTTCTTCAATAGTGGAATGGCGTTTGAAGTTTGTTCTCGATTTAAACCAACCAAAACACTTCAGCTATCGTTGGGATTGGAAGAAAAGCGTCACTTTTTCCTTTGTGAAATTATAATGTATTTTTCAGGACCATGTGATAAAAATGATTTGACTTTAAGGCTTGCAACGGAAAAATTAAAAATCTAATTATAGGTATTCGTGATCATCTACAAGTACAAAAATGCGTGGTCGTGAAAATTCGGAAAGCATTTAAGGCTAACATTAACACAAAGTGGCCATTTAAATATTCCATGAAGACAAGATTATCGTGATTATTCCTACCCGTGCCTCTGCCAAAATTAGTCACGAATTGTAATTTGCGTTAAAATGTGACATGGCGTCTGGACGAAAATCTGATCAAAACGTGTCTTAGATCGAAAACGGTGGCCACCAACGGGACCATAAATTATTCCAATGCTAATTTATCCTCTGGGAGGAAGTCTAAAGTATGATAATTTGCTAGTATATGTAGATCTCTATGTGCTGGGCTCAGTGATGAAACACTGGTTACATGTTGATGTCAAAAAGTAATGCACAGGACTTCAAAGGGGGTGGTGTCTTTTTCTTTAAAAAAAGTGGGCCCTTTTTTTCATTGGTTGACCCAATTTTCGAAATGGTATAAAACTTGGGCCAATTTTGATTCAGAGCGAACCTTCGTCGGCCAAAATTAATTGTTACAATGAAGCTTCTTCTTTAAACTTCGGTAATTACACGTTCATGGGGACAGAGGATTGGTTATTGTCCAGTCACGTACTACAGGACAAAGGCACTTAGTGACCTCACTGTTGAGAAAAACCAGTGGTCAGGGCTGGAGGCCTGGGAGGTGGAGGGGGGGGGGGGGGGGGTGGAGGGGGTGACTCAAACCAAAACAAATGACCGTACACATTACAGATATCACAGACATCAGCATTAACAGCAATCTCCGTTGCAGTAACCACCTTGACCACTCACTGACCCCTTCTCCGGCCACAACTGGACAGTAAACGCCATGGTGACAGTTTGGTGTCCATTAATACCAATATAAAACGCCACTGATTAATCTAAATTGATACTGGCCAGATTTCTTATCTTTTTCACTCCAGATAACACAGTTGTTGGGGTGGCTCTCAGGATAAATATTTCCTTCTAAAGATTCAATTCATTTCAATTTGTTTCGACACAGGTACGTGTCACTTTGCACATTTGACAGGAGTAATCCTAAGGGCACAGCCTGTATGCAACTTGTGTATTCTTCTGTCTGTTCTGAGCTCTCGAAAAAAGGGGGACCGCGAGACCCTCCCCTCCACCAATGCCACAGATTAATAACACGCACATTTCTCCAACGCGTGTAGAAGTAGAGAATTGGAGAAACTTGTCATGAATTAAGCAGAGACATTCCTGTGAGTATGTAGTGAAAAATCAATCTGTGGCCCTGGTAGGGGATACAAGACTTTCTCAATATATTAATTAAAAAGTGACATTTGAAAATTTATGGAAAATATAAAAAAAACACCCTGGTTTTTGCTAATAATATGAACTCTCGATTCGTGAGAAAAATAAAATAAAGGTATCTTTTCCCATCCGCATCTTATATGACACAATTTATGACAGTGAACGGCGACAATTACATAATCCTCAGGTACTCATATTCAGATGTGTCTCCATCTGAGTCTGTGTTATAATACGTACCATTGCATGTAACTGTCAAAATTTACTCGTGTTTTTATGCCATGCCATTAATCATGTACCCAAATATTTCAAAGGGTTTTTTATTTTGAAAAAGTGGATCTTTTCGCCCCCTTAGTTGACAGAAATGGTGAGATGGCATTGACGCTAGATTGGAATTTGATTCAGAGTACACTTTTTCTGGCCAAAGGGCCAAAGGGCCACCCCCTCCCTCCCCCTTCCCCCGCCAGAGGCAAATATTCTTCAACAGAATGTCCATCGTGCATCATCCATTGTAATAATCCAGGTGTGGGTGTGTGTCACTGTATGTGTGTGTGTGTTTGTGTCGTTGTATGTGTGTGCTTCTTACGCCATCCTCATAATCGGCATCTTGCGTTCTCGTAACATAAAAAGAGATCATCTTTAATGCTGTGATCGTGTTGATGTATATTTACGCGCTCATGTGTGTGTGTGTGTGTGTGTGTGTGTGTGTGTGTGTGTGTGTGTGAGAGAGAGAGAGAGAGAATGTGTGTGTGTGTGTGTGAGAGAGAGTGTGTGGTGTGTGTGTCTATGTGTGTGTGAGAGAGAGAGAGAGTGTGTGTGTGTGTGTGTGTGTGTGTGTGAGAGAGAGAGAGAGAGTGTGTGTCTGTGTGTGTGTGTGTGTGTGTGTGAGAGAGAGAGAGAGAGAGAGGGCATTTTTGCAAGTATAGTTCAGGAGACACACGACATTTTACACACACACACACACACACACACACACACTCACACACACATATATATATATATATATATATATATATATATATATATATATATATATATATATATACCATCTGATGGTATATATATATATATGTGTGTGTGTAATATGTCGTGATGATCATTGATCTCTGCTCATCCCAACTGACAGCGTATTTTAGACATAGACTAAAATTGCAAGAGTTGAAGTCCATGGATGAAAATTATCACCATACCATCGTTTTTCCGTGGTCTGTCTCCCGTCGAGTATTAACCACAAACAAATATATTACTTCACGCCCGTGCTCGAAGCGGTCTTTAAAATTGCATCCCTATTATTATCATTTATTATTTGCTTTGATTTATTTGTCTGCCCATGGTTTTGATGCTCATGGTCTAATACGTTTGTTGTACAATGTAAAAATCACCGCCGTCTTAGTCATCACACTACCGGTATTACTTTCTTATATGGGCTTTGCAGCGGCGCCAACTTCACAAAATAATTCTCGAATCGGACAGTTTCTCTTGAGATGAAAAAAATCAGTTTGCGTCAATTTGTACAGCGTTGTTATTAACATGAAACTGACGTCAAAACGTTTTTGCTTAAAAGTTGGGACTGATTTCCACCTCAAGCTGAATTGTGCAACAGAACCCTGTTGTAGGCTACTGACCGCATGGACTCATTTATGCAACAGTGAACGCACGTTTGATTTTAAAACCGAGATATGGCGAGCGTCTGTGACACCTGTCTCCTGTATTTACATGGCGTTTCATCGGTAGGATGTTTGTATGGACAGAGTTTTCTGTCATATCCCTTGATCTGCTTGTTAGTGATATCCTGTTTTGTGGCAGATCGTTATCAACGATTCATGTTACAAGATTGAATGTAAGAATCTAAAATAAATATTTTGAATAAATTATAACATACTGAAAGTTTGAGATATCAGACCTTTAAAAAAATGGGACTTGATAAAAAGGTACATTAATTCACCTGCAGTAATAGCAATGATAACAATAATAACAACAACAATGCTGCGTCTAAAGTAACGTCAACTCACCATGGCATATTTTTGTCTTTCTTCTTCGCTGGCTAGAAGCTTGGTCTTGATAGGATCCGGCGAGTACGGCGTTATTTTAGAATTCTCATCAAACTGGATGTTCTCATCTGCCTCCAAGAAAGCGCCATTTTCTGATCTTAAAGGAGCGCTAAGTATCTCGCCAGCTACTATTACCGTCAGTAAAGCAATAGCCCACCTGAGCCGCATCCAATGCACCATATTTGTAATTTTCTTTTAGGTCCAGGAAATAACCTGATGTCCGAGCTTCTAGGACCGAGAAGCTGGTGGGAGCCTTATCGCGGAGTTCCTTAATAGCACCTTTAAAGTTACAGTTCACACCTGTCTAATTGATTACCTGTTGTTCTTTTCAAGTGCTTGCAACCTTAAAGCTATATTCTGTTGATGTGTATAAATGCCAAAGCATAATGTTCTGGCGCTTGATATGGTAAAACGCCCTATGAAGTAGCAATGCACGTTGTGCCAAGTCAGTCAATGATGAAGTGTCCAAACAATTATTTGAGAAAAAAAGGATTGAGTCGAGAGTTCCAATGTCTTATAAAAGACCTCTCTCCGCACGCCCTACAAAATCTTAAGATATGCAAGTGAAACAATTGTGTAACTCCGGCAATGATAGGTCCTTGTATGTAGAATGTCTTGAGAGACAACTAAGATTTTTTTCATAAATTCAGCGACGACATCGACCAACATTCATCCTATATCATCGATATCCAGACTCCGTCCTGGAGAATATCCGAAGAACGGTGATGTCCACCTTATATACTGTATGTCCACTGTCCAGAGAATGGCCAAAGTCTTGGCAAAGTGTGGTAATCAATCGCTTCGGCGGTCAATACCAATGGCCATGAAACCGCTATTACCGCTAATTAATTAGCCGACGGCTTCATTAATTGACCTGATGACCACGGCTTGGTGCTGAATCGTCAATCGTGAATCAGCGAAGGGATGTGGCTTCGGACCGCAAACCCCCTGCTAAGGTGTATGTGACAAACCACTCGAGTGTCCACTTTTGTCCACTCGAACGGTCACTCGGGTCACTCACGTCACGCGCGCGTGAAGTATGCTCATAAACGCACCTGGGGGGAAGGAAGGAGGGGAAAGAAAAGGATCGGGGAGTGAAAGAGAGAGAAATCTCGTTTAGATATGTCATACGGCACAATAGACCACGTAGCTTGACATAATGCATTAAACAGGAAGGCGGTGGTACAAGTGGTCATTATACGACGATAGGGCACCTCGCAGGTATGTCATTATTTCCCGGTGTAGACGCCACGACGGCACTTGGTGCACTAAGTCACGTACACGAATTTCACCGCACCGTGGATAAAGAAAACAAGAGATACTTAATTAATTCAACATATGCATGAAGTGAACCTTAGTCATAAATACATGTACAAAGGCGTTTTGCCAGTACCTTTGCAAAAGTGTCTGTTGGTTAGGATCCACAATGCCGCCGATGCAATTTAAGGTATTTTTAACATAACATAAGATTTGTACTGCATCGTATCCGTGCACAAACCCCGAGGCGATGTTAATTAATACAAGGCAATAGTGACAGTCTTATCGGCTCTTGGGTGGATTTAGACGAAAGGAAAATTATCATGTCTCTGACAAGAGTGAGAGATTGTCTAATATTGCGCTGCCTAGACTCGTATTGGTGAGTGAGAATAGCTCTGGTGGTGAAAATGAGAAAGTAGGCTAAGTAAAAAAACTTTGGAAATCTTTCAGACAGACAGTAATCATTAATAAGTAAACGAACGCTATGAACATTCTCATGTCATTATCATAATCCACCAACCATAGGCATAGAATACACGGGCCTGATTAAAAATGACTTTTATAAAATATTTTTCTCGTATTCTTATACCAGTAATGTTATATCATTGTCGCGTATTATATCTTTCTCTGTAAAAAAAGTATTTAAGAGAAATAAACTGGAAAAAAAAAAAATATATATATATATATATACTTCATTTAGACAGATCGCAGGTTTAGGACTGTTAAGATAACAGGCCCAAAGCCTATATAGCGCCATAATTGTTTCACCCGGGTGTTTTCACCTTCGCACAGCGGGTTCTATATCGCAGTGGTCCAGCCATCTGTAGCAGTGTGTTGTAACACGGCCTGCCTTTTAGTCACGCTACATGAGATTTTTTTCTCGCTTTCGCGACTTCGCTTTTTGCGGTTTGGGCGGAAGTTCTACTAGGAAATGCCTTCTTTTAAACAAGACAAATATGAATCAATGCAAATTAATTGGCCGTGTTTAGCGAGGTGGCTTTGTTCAAGGGCTCATTCCGAATGAAGTTATCGTTCTGCGTAGATCGATCCTACTCCGCTTCAAGTCTCGCTGAAAACTACAAATTTAACACGCGTGTGTGTATGTGTGTGTCTCAGAGGTGAATGATGAATGACAATAAAAATTTCCAAAGATTTGCATAGTTAAAACAGGCCCGTAGCCAGGGGGGTTCGGGGGGTTCGAAAGAACCCCCCTTTTTGCTGGAAAAAGGTCCACTCTGGGTAAAATTTGACCTAGGTACATGGGGATTATATGGTAAAAGGTCCACTTTTTCAGGAAAAGAACCCCTTCTTTGAAATTGCTGGCTACGGGCCTGTAAAATTAATAACAGAGAGTTTAATTGCAAGCTTGCACGCGCTAATTTTAAGGAGGTGCACCTCTCAGCCGCACAAATTATCTTAATGAAAGGACGGGTAATTAGGGAGATGTTTATCGTTCTGATTCATCGTGCGCGTGAATATATACAACCTAGAAATTAGACAAAATGCACTTTGTGATTCATTTTATCTGTTGTGTTTTGGATTTTTGAAGTATTTGTGACCGTTTTTAGGTCATCTCCTTTCAGTGGCATTAGTTTCATCGTTATATCATGTCACAGGAAAGAAATGTGGGTGAATGAGGACTTTTTATGATTTTTAACGAAGTTTCAGAAATATTGCTTAAATACTTGCTTAAATATTTAAATCATTATCAAAATTAACCTGCAAAGTATTTTATAGCTACGGAAGTATCAATTTTATTTCTCATAGCAAACTAGGGAGTGAACTTGGAGGCACCATCTCCGTTCCTATTGTCAAATGATTGACAAGTGACAGACACAACTAATTTTACAGAATTTTTGTAGCAATAAAAATTACATTAAACATTAAACGTTTTCAAGGTATGCGTCAGTACGCATTTCACAGTATCATACTGTCATAAGTTTGAGATGAGATGCACTACTTTCCAACGCCGTTGAGAATCATCACTATCACATCACGTACTAGGCAATAGCGGTGTCGCGTCTGATACTTCGAAAACGGATAGTGTGGTCCGATATACCGGTGAATTCAGGTTCATTCAGTACCAAGTAAGGTAGTTGGATAGGCCTGTGTATGAACATATGAACAGTCTTGAGAAGCAAGGGCCCAAGATAGAAAAGGACGGACATGGAAATTTTGAGTAAAACACATTTGGCAATTAGTTCTGCCGAGGAGATATCGTTATTCTACCGAACACGGTTAACAGGTGGTATGACGTGCTGTTATACCGGAAAAGCTACTGAATCAAAACGAGTTGGTTTGCATTTATTGATAGGCCTGCTCTGAACGTTCCTACTTAAATGACTTCAGATGGTTTTATTTTCTCTTTTTCTTTGCAATGAGATAACGTTTGGTTTCACCTTTGACGTTATAGAGCACGATGAGGTCCACAGCTGTTCACACCTCGGCGGTTTAAGTATTGAGTAGTCTTTATGTCGACTGCGGACTTGCCCCGGGTACTGTATGAACATATGAACAGTCTTGAGAAGCAAGGGCCCAAGAAAGGGAAGGAGGGGCATGAAAAGACCAAATGTGTGCCTGTTAAAAGGAGTAGAGGCCACGCGACTTTTGTAAAAAAAATCGAAAAAATTATCTCTGATAATCACACCAAGAAGATAGCACATTTTGATGAAATGCAGAACATACGGAGTTAGCTATAGCTCAATTAAAGTTCAAGATCTACGGCACCAATTTAAAGACTTTTAACTGAAGATTATATTTTTATGCAAAAGGTAATTTGCTAAGTCCCACGAGAGCCCTCAATCGTTCTCGTGACATCCCGATTCAAAGGCCGGGTCGTTGTCGTGATGGACTGACGTGCCTTATCCGAGACTCGAACCCGTGACTTTGCGTTACTAAGCTTGATGACGCTTTGGATGCCTAATTTGCATCTATGCACTACCGACTGCTCCGTGACAGACCCGCTTACCCTCCGTTTGTGCGAGTTTCCTATTATAGTAATCAATTGCAATTTTTAAAAATTGATTCTGGCCAAAAAGTATGGCTTACTATCTGCTGTTACTCGAACCAGCGAGCGAGCGACCGCCTGTATGAAATGACGTTTGGTTTCACCTTCGACGTTGCAGAGCACGATGAGGTCCACAACTGTTCACACCTCAGCGGTTTTAGTCGCATATGCGTAACAAAATATTTCTCAATGGCCAACTCCTTTAGTTGGTGTGGGGGTGGGGTGGGAGGGGGTATCCATTTGAAATTTTTTGATTGCATTTGTTCATCAATGGCCAATAATAATTGACTGGGTACTTGTCTGAGGGCATTGTTGGCGAGAACATATTGTCAAAACAGCATGATAAATGTGAAAATGATTTGAAACTGATATGAGAGATTGAAACGATCTGAGAGAAAAGTGGTTACAAAACATACGGAGTAGAAAAAATGTGCCAGGCAAAATTATGTCTACAATTGATGCAGCACTTATCCGCTGCTTTTCTAGTTCATGCTGAGAATAAGAGAAACATGATTTTAGAGGTATAGAAAATGAAACAAGATTGCATTACAAAAGAGCTAACCATGATGTTAAAATATTTCTTAATGATGTTATTGAGTGTATGAAGCCCTTTTGTTTGTCTCATTACATATTAATTGTTGGCTCATGTTTCTATTATACCATTGCACCATGTCCTTATTTTGTATTACTAGCAGTGATCAGATGTTTGTTACACTTGTATATTAATTTTGTTTTTGTCATACTACATGTGTTGCTACATGTGGTTATCTTAATACAAATTATAAAATGTCATATGGGCCCGTTGCCTAAAATTACTGGATAAATCATTATTATTATTATTATTATTATTATTATTATTATTATTATTATATGTGTGAGCTGAGCATAAAACAAACAGGACAACTTAACGTCTGACCATTCTGGCCTCCCGAAGAATAGTTTCCCATTACATGAACAACCACCAACAGCAACCAAAATACACGTGGAAGAAACATTTTACTCAGACTGAACAGGCCAATCACATTTAGAACGGCTGTCTATGTGTTCTTGAATAAGGAAATGGTTCAAATAGGCTGTTACTCGTGGAGGGAGCAAAGGTATACTACATCCAATCAGCTTTGTGCACGTGATGGAAGGGAGCTGTTTAAGAAAAGTACGTCAGCTTAAACACATAAAGATAAATGTAAATAATTTATTTCTTTATAGGTGAAAACACATCCTTTCAGTTGTGCAACTACTTTTTCTTCAAATTTTAATAAAATAACATATTTATAAGTACATATATTTACTACGACGCAAATTTTCTTACTAATACAGGTTTTCTCATGCTCTTTTCCCTCTATCAGTACCAATCGTGAGTACTTTCGAAGCCATACCACTTGTGCAATTGTATAAACCTCCTTTGATAACATGCACTTGGTCAATTAGCTATACAATAATCATTCAGGGAATAATTTAAGCACGTATCCACACAGCCTGAATCTAAATGAAAATAAAATATTTTAAATATGTTGTCATATTTGGACAAGTTCAGATTCTAGCTGTAATCAACATCATAGAAACCATTGTTTGATGGCGAAATCAACAAACCAATAAGAACATCACGTGACGTTGATATTTTCAGTTTATTTGCATTTCAGCTGGTATTTAACTAAATGTTTCTTCCACATAGTTGGGCCAACGTCAACACCGTTGGCATTTGGTCGGCATTGGCATGCCGCCATCGGGCCATCGTTGGGCCAACGTTGGCACTGTTGACGTTGGTCTACCGTCGTTGGGCCAACGTCGGGTCAACGTCATTTTTTTTACGTTGATCCGATTTAGGGCCAACGTAGGACTAACATCATTTTTTGTCTTTGATCCATTGTAGGGCCAACGTAATTCTTTAAGCTATAAACTTATGTTGGACCAGAGTCTTTTTTATGTTAAGCCACCATCAAGCCAATATTTGGTGACTTTTTTTTTTTTTTTACCAGTGAGCTGTATGCACTTCTGGTTTTCGTCGAGCGTTCTGCTTCAAATTATACGCAACTGCTTTGATTGAAATTTACAAGACTTATTCTTTACATGATATAGAACCTACGTTCATAATTTGTGAGCTTTAGCTGTCATACATTTTCTACAGTGCCCATTCAAATTTAAAAAAGAGCTTTTTTCCGTTGTATATATGTGAGTATGGTGAAACCGAAGTCATTTGACAAACCAACTTAGTCTAAACGCCACGAGTTCAGAAATGAAAAATGAAGTAACCCCCCACCCCCTGAAAAAAATGTTTGTTCTTCTTACCTTTTTCTTTACATGTATATAAGTAACTTTATCCCCTGTTTAGTGTCTGTATATTTGCATTTTTGCAGTGTAGTTTTTTTCGGACATACATGTTTTGTACAAAAACGGGAGGTTTCTTTTTTATTAAATTTATTGACACTGTATTGTATTGACTGTTGATTTGGTTATATATATATATATATATATATATATATATATATATATATATATATATATATCTTTAATATAATTGAACTTTAACAAAGAAATGAAGCCATAAATAAAGTGATTCAGGGCATTTGAAACTGAAAAGATCCTGTAGAACTTAATGTATAGGGTTAATATAAGGTACATTTATCAATAAATTTTATGTAATTAATTAAATATTCGATTAATATAATTTTTAGACTTGATTTAAAGTAGAAATTAAATTTGGCCATGAAGTTGGCCATGAAATCACCACTATGATATTATAAAGAATAGATTTTGTGTTGCAGACAGACAGAAAGTGTTGTTTTTGCTTATACTTTCGTAAAGTTAATCACTTACTTTGGAACCCAAAAAAGTTAATTTTGGGCCTACGCAGGGCCAATAAGCTGATTGGCATAATTACATTGGGCCAACATCGTACCAACATCATTAGCCCGATGCTGGGCCATCGTTGGCCCACTATCGGGCCAACGTCAGCTGGTCGGCAAAACGTCGTTGGCCGATGTTGGGCCAAAAGATGGCCGATGCGCACGGACGTCGGCCCGATGCCGAGACCGTCGCTGGCCCGACGTCGGCCCAGTGTAGGGCCAATGTCTTCTTGCTATCTGGGTTAAAAGCTTTCGAATTTATTAAATTGAATTTCATTCAAATCCTTTCATGTTATTTTTGATAGTCATTAAACATTTGATATGAATTCACTGTGTCTTCTTCCCCGACATATTGATATTGATTAAGCCATAGTCACAGAGACGGCAGGAGCCAGAATAGGTAACACGTGCAGGCGGGCTTCCCGTAGACTGATAACAATGTATTATTATTAAAAGCACCAGACAGCATCATGTTATACAACTGACAAGCGGGTATTGCAACATCTTGATGCTGGTTTATTCTTGTTAATATACACATTTGAACACTTTTCAGGGACATATTATTGAAATAAGAATCATGATGTCTGTTTAAAATTCTATGCATAATACACTATTGGTCAAAACGGTTGTCCCACTCACTCTTAATTTTTAACGCTAGGTACATGTATATATGAGAATGCACAGTAACAATACCTAAGTCATAGTAAAAGATTGGAGCCTTCAACCCGAAAGTCATGCATGCACTAGTGGCACATATCGTTATTTATTGGTTTCCCTACATTTTACGGGCCCAAAAATGGAGAATTCTTATTTTTGTTGAGTAAATAATCAACGCCTGCTTTGACAAACTCTTCCTTTTCAATGTAGTTATTATGGTTTTCATCAGTAAAACCAAACGATGAATTGATGCCCTGGTGAACGTTATATACTGCAAGGTAGTCCCTGTGTTCATCAATACTAAGCTTTCCATTGTCGTCATAATCTGCTGCATCAAATATATTTCTGGCCACAGTTTTTAACGATTTTGCCGCGAAAGCGGGCTTTAAAAGATCGATGCGCATGTGTATCGCAATGAAGTCATCCAGATCGAAAACACTTTCGAATTCGTCCTCTGGAACAGACCAAAAGGTTGACCAGGCTCTGGAGAGAGTATCGTTAAAATCATTGATTTTGTCTGCCCGAAAATATACTTTGGCTCTTTCAACTGGAACATCAACATACTCGTGGCGGTTCACAATTCCGTCATTGTCAGCATCCAATATGGCGAAAAAGCGTTCCATTTTAGCACGCCATTCAACCGGCAGGTCCTGAAAGTTATTGGCTAATATTGACAATTTGGAATGCAAATAACTAATACTTAAATGTAAAACAACGGGAACGATAGTGACATATCATAGCGTATTCATCCAGAGGCTGTTAAAGGAATACGTTTTATACCCCTTTTCAACACCGGCTACGAATTCCACGAGCCGCCAGATATTGATTTATCGCAGGGTTTTGTACTTTAATCGGGGTAATTCTTTTAAGTTCCTCACTGATTCTTATGTCAGTCAATTCTTGAAATTCTTGAGAGAACGTGAAATCGGGACAAAAGTTTTGAGCTGTTCAAAATTTTGTTGTAAAATATTTAATATTGATTCAATTATAAATAATTTTATCACGACAGCAATGACCCAATCTTAAACGCCTGCTCATCCCAGATGCAAAACAGACTCACATTATATTATATACCTTGATGTGTATATTCAATACTATACCCTAACTAGAATGCTTCATTATGCACTGACAGTGATGCATGTACATTCAAAACAAGAACAGCAGAATAAATATTATCGACCTCATTCTCCAAAATATGTAGGTGGTCATCATTCTTTGGTCTCGACATATTTTGAATGTATTGATCAGTTGGTTGGGTGCCTTATTGTGTCAACTCCAAATTCAGCTTCAGCTATATGTGTGAGCAAGGCATAAAGCAAACGGAACTTGAACCTTACCTTCAGGTGATTCTGAGCTCCAGAAGAGGGGTTACCAAGTACATTAGCAACCGCCAACAGCAACCAAAGCACACGTAGTAAAAACATTTTAGTTATATGCTGAGCAAGGTTGTCGCTTATAGATCAGGGTTCTATGTGTTCTGTGTCGCCTTGAATAAGAAAATGGTTTAAAAAGACTGCTACTAGAGGGTGCAAAGGTAAAATGCATCCAATCAGCTTTATGGACTTGTTGTAAGGGGCCAGATTAAAGAAATGCATAATAAATATAATTGATTGATTTCTTCATAGTTGAAAATGTACCCTTTCGGTTGTGCAATTAGTTTTTTTTCCTTCAAACTTTAATAATATACCAACTTTACAAGTGCCTATTTTTACGACAACGCCTGTTTTTCTTATTAATGCAGCGGTTCTCTTGCTTGTTTCCCTCGATCAGTACCAAGCATGAGTACTTTCGTTCTCCACCACTTGTGTATTTGTATAAATCTCATTCGATACCATGCATTTTGCCAATTAGCAATAAAATAGTAATTTAGGCAATAATTTAAGCACGTATCCACAACCCATGAATCTAAAATAAATTAAAATATATTTAGTACGTTGTCAAATTTGCACAGTTGTGACAGTTCATATTCTAACTGTAATCAACGTCATAATATTTATTGTTTGATGGCGAACTCAACAAATAAAAAAAAACATCACGTGACGTTGTTTTCAGTTTATTTGCATTTCAGCTGGAACTTAACTAAATGTCACTCCCACTTTAAAAAAAAATCTTTCGAATTTATTAAGTAAAATTTTATTTAAAGTCGTTCATGTAATTTTTGAAAGTCATTAAACATTTGATATGACCTTACTGTGCCTTTCCCCCGCCATATTGATAAAGATTAAGTCATAGTTACAGAGACAGCATTGAACAGACCAGGCAACACGTGCAGGCGGGCTTCCCATAGACTGATAACAATGTACTACGTTAATAATACCAGTCAGCATGTTATACAACTGACAAACGGGTATTGCAACAATGCTAAATGTGTGTAAGTTTAGTGACATTTGGTGGTGTCTTTTCAATTTAATTTCAATTTATTTACCTTTGTGGAAATGACAGTGAAACGATGCATCTTATATCATAGACATTCTTTGTCGAGTTCTGATTGAAGTCTTTCACTTTCATACATGTATATCATTACTTTTATTCTTTGCATTTCACAGACTGTTAATGCTTCATTAGCTCCCAATGCATTATAATCCACCATACTTCTGTTGAGAATGTTCTTCTCAAAGATACGGAAATTATTGTTAAGGAAATTCAATTATTGGGAATTTACTAGGATATTTCTTTGTTGGCCTCAGCTAACGGCATATTTTTTCCGGCGTTTTATACTTACATTTATTTGGGCTTTACCCATGATATTAAAGAGCACAACGGGATCAGAGGCGGTTCACAACAGGCGTGTTTTACTTTTAGCGAGACCCTAAGAGGAGAGAATTAATTGAAAAAAACACTTAAGTGTTTTATTACTGGTGCGATTGCAGCGATTGAAATTTTGAGTAAAACACATTTTTCAATTAGTTCTGCCGAGGAGATATCGTTATTCTACCGAACACGGTTAACAGGTGGTATGACGTGCTGTTATACCGGGAAAGGTACTGAGTCAAAACAAGTTGGATCGCATTCATTGATAGGCCTTCTCTGAACGTTCCTAGTTAGATGACTTCGGATGATTTTATTGTCCTTTTTTTTTTTTTGCACCGAGATAACTTTTGGTTTCAACTTTGACGTTGCAGAGCACGATGAAGTCCACAGATGTTCACACCTCGGCGGTTTTAGTATTGAGTAGTCTTTACTCTTTCTAATGTCGACTGCGGACTTGAACCGGGTACTGTATGAATATATGAACAGTCTTGAGTAGCAGGGGTCCAAGATAGGAAAGGAGAGGCATGAAAAGACCAAATGTGTGCCTGTTGAAAGGAGCAGAGGCCATGCGACTTTTGTAAAAAATAAAACAATTTCTCTCTGATAATCCCACCAAGAAGATAGCACATTTTGATGAAATGCAGAACATACGGAGATAGCTAGAGCTCAATTTAAGTTCAAGATCTGTGGCACCAGCATAAGGACTTTTAACTGAAGAGAAAGGAAATATAATTGTCGACGCAGATGTAAACAATCTAAAGTATACCGTATTTTTATGCAAAAGATAACTTGCTAAGTCCCACGAGAGCCCTCATTTGTTCTCGTGACATCCCGATTCTGGGGCCAGCTCGTTGTCGTGATGGACTGACGTGCCTCATCCGGGAATCGAGCCCGTGACTTTGAGTTACCAAGTTTGATGACGATGTATGCTTCATTTGCATCCATGCACGCTACCGACTGCTCCGTGACAGACCCGCCCAACCTCCGTATGTGCGAGTTTCCTCTTATAGTAATCAATCGCAATTTTTTTTTAAATTTAGTTCTGGCCAAAAAAGGACGATGGATCTGCTGTGACTCGAACCAGCGTGCGAGTGTCTGCCTGCATGCGAGACAGCAGAGTTACCACGGAGCCACGACAACTTCGTTGATACAAGGTGATCAGATGGAAACTTTCAACCTTGTCACGAAGAGCGCCGAATTGGATGTACATGTGTAGATCTGCTATCCCAATCGATAATACGGGTGCTGCAATTCATCCCAAGCAACCATGAACGGTTATATTCATCAGGTACAGGAAGTCGTGTTTGACAACCCGACACGGAGCTCGGAGTTTGTTTTATACTTACATTTATGTGGGCTTTAACCATGATATTAAAGAGCCCAACGGGATCAGAGGCGGTTCACAACAGGCGTGTTTTACTTTTAGCGAGACCCTTAGAGGAGAGAATAAATTAATAAATTAATAAATAAATAAATAACATTCGAGTGTTTAATTACTGGTGCGATTGCAGCGATGGAAATGTTGAGTAGAACATATTTGGCAAATAATTCCGCCGAGCAGATGTCGTTATTGTACCGAACACAGTTAACAGGTGGTATGACGTGCTGTTATACCGGAAAAGCTACTGAATCAAAACAAGTTGGATCGCATTCATTGATAGGCCTGCTCTGAACGTTCCTAGTTAGTTGACTTTCGATGCTTTTATTTTCATTTTGTTTTGCTGTGATATAAAGTTTGATTTCACCTTTGGGAGCGTTCACATCGAGAAGAGCCGAGGTCTAGTAAGGCCGCGACCCAAATATGGCGGACCTACATAAAAGAAAAACTGCTTAATCCATTAATGGTCTCTCCGCCTTTCACACGCCTCCTGGTGCGCCGTCCCTGCAGGGGCACACTAATTAAATCTCATATCAATTCAACCGTTCGACGGACGATGCGTGGGGAGCCGTGTGAGAGGCGGAGAGACCATTACAGGATTAAGCGGTTTCCCTTTCATGTAGGTCCGCCATATTTAAGTCGCGGCCTTATTAGACCTCGGTTCTTCTCGATGTGAATGCTCCTTTCCTTTCATGAAGGTCCCCCATATTTAGGTCTCGGCCTTGCTAGACCTCGGCTCTTCGCGATGTGAATGCTCTCTAGGGCTTACTTGATAGCCTGTCAATCATTCTGACAATGCTAGCGGTAACCCCTTAAAGTTACCAACTGGAGGTAAGACTGATACAAAAGATTTTCTAACATCCAACTACAGGCAAAGTTAATTTCAATTGGCAATAAAGGACCCATCTTTGCGATCGTCAGTACGATAACAGTTAAAGTTGCCAACAATTTAATTTGCTATTTTGGACAATTAACCTCTCTGAAAGGGTTTTTGCTCGTTTTCTTCGCTTTCAAGATTGACGAGATAGCGTTATCGGTTCGAGCTATAACTGTCTACCTGTACACCTGAGGGAGACCAAATTCACCACGCTTATTAAGAAAAGTATATGTATGCACTACAAGTGGCTTTTGAAAATTGTGATTGGTCTTTTCTATTTATTGACTTTGAAAGTGAAAATTCCTTAATATTTTGATGTAATTTCACGTTTTTATAGATAAAATCAACTATACGTCTTTAAAGAAAAATCCCTGAATCCCTTTTGTAGTACTTTGTTCAAGCGTTATAATACCACTGAAAGCATGTTTATAGCTGTCCAGGTGCACGAGAAAACCAGGCAACTGAAAATGATGTTTTTGTCCCAAAAATCCCTATATTACATTGTACGTTACACGATGAAGTTGACGCGCTGTTTCAAGCATAATTAGATGTTTTAAAGACACATTAAACGAATGTAACAAAAATTAAAAAAGCTAAGACCTTTATTTTAAGATAAAATCTCCAACCTATATTCCAACCTTAAGTGACCTACTAGATTAAATCACATTCCGATACAACTTAAGAAGTATACAAAAGTCGGGTATTCGTCAAAAGAAAGGGCTCAATATCATGTTAGCTGGAACTCAACGCGTGCATTCAGTCTAAGCGTTTATCACATTTGAGATCACATCTTGAAAAGAAAACCCGCTGGTGACTTAAGAAGAAAACGAAATAGGGAGGGCCCCAAGTTTCAAACGGAAAAAATAGAGCATCAACCTAGTTTATTTAAAATTTTGACGGAGCTGAGCGCAATTCTAACACCAGTGAAAAAAATTATCCAACCACCAAGCGACAAACCGTGGACATGACCGCCGTTCATGTGTATGAACCAGCTTACGAGGTCTCTTCAAGTACGACCACGAGACCACAGTCTGACACGTGTTACGATGTGCACGCTGGTGGGAATATCAACTATGAGGCTCTGCAACCAACGAATGAAGAGGCAGGAAAGAGAATTAAATATCGCCAACTGGCTCTCTACGGTTTACTGTCTCTTTCTGTTTTACTCAATGTAATCTTCCTAGTGGCATTCATTGTGGCTACCTCTGAGAATTGCGTATGTAACTGTAGGAATGAAGGTGAGTCTGCTCAAATAAATCCCCCCCCAGTCCTCAATTACAGTCCAATACAATACAAGCATACTATGAACTATACAGCATGGTTACTGCATACTCAAAGGCCGATAAGTCTACTAGTAATTTACAAAACTATACTGCTCATTCCCAATGAAACTTTCCTTACCTCCGACAAGGAGGTTACGTTTTTGGTTCCGTTAGTTTGTCTGTCTGTCTGTCTGTCTGCCTGTTAGCAACATTACATAAAAAGCTATGGACCGATTTCAATGAATTTTTCAGGAAATGTCAGATGTTGGCCAAGGAACAGATGTTTAGTTTTTGGTGGTGATCAGGATCAATAATCAATCAATAATCAATAATAAAAAACTAAATCATTATAGAATGATAATTTAGGGGTGAAACGGCATTGGGTGGAGACTTTCCTGCCTTGGCGAAGGTCTGCGCTCTCGGAGTGCTTTTCTAGTTTTATGAATAATAGATTGATCCAACTCCACAGGGACTCTCGCTGAATGCAAACAGATTAACATGCCTCCACTGCCGTTGAGTAGAATTTAGGAAAGCTGTTGATTACGCAAAAACGTTGGAAAGAAGAGTAGAAATGTTAATATGTTTATCTGATTACGTTCAGCGAGATTCCCTGCTGAGTTGGATTAATCTACTTTGAATGCCTCTGGTATATTTATAGGTCTCATATTGAGCAGTTACCATGCTTTTTAGTTTATGGAATGCTAGTGCTTCACTGTTATTTACGAGTTTTACACTTATAAGCAACTTAACTGATCAATAGTTTTTGCTCGCACTGAAATCAAAGCAGTTTCATAAATTCACAAAATGACAATACATGGTTTCGCTTAACTGTTGACCTGTTTTAGGAGAAAATGAAACCTTCAATGGGACACGCAGTGAAATGACCCAATACAGCGGAATTTCAACCACTGAAACGTCTGTTCCTATAACTAATATCAACGCGAAATCGGAAAATACATCAGAAGTGAGTACACTACAGATGACTATGACGTCAGACCTGACTACCACATCAGAGCCAACTACTTCGTCAGATGTGGCAACTTCGTCGCAAACAACTACCTCGTCAGAACTAACTACTATGTCAGAATTGACACCTTCGTCAGAAATGACAACCACGTCAGAACCAACTACTTCTTCAGAATTGGCAACCTCAGTAGAACTGACTACATCTACAGAGCCCAGCACGGCTTCAGAACCAACTACAACGGCAGAACCGGCTACATCTTCTGAACTGACTACGACGTCAAAAACAACTACTATGTCAGTAATAACAACCACGTCAGAACTGACTACTTCGGCAGAAATGACTACCACGTCAGAACTGACAACTTCGTCAGAAATGACTACCACATCAGAAATGACTACCACGTCAGAACTGACTACTTCATCAGAAATGACAACCACGTCGGAACTGACTACTTCGTCAGAAATGACAACCACGTCAGAACTGACTACTTCGTCAGAAATGACAACCACGTCAGAAATGACTACTTCATCAGAAATGACTACTTCATCAGAAATGGCTACCACGTCAGAACTGACTACTTCGTCAGAAATGACAACCACGTCAGAACTGACTACTTCGTCAGAAATGACAACCACGTCAGAAATGACTACTTCATTAGAAATGACAACCACGTCAGAACTGACGACTACTTCAGAAATGACTACCACGTCAGAACTGACGACTTCTTCTGAAATGACTACCACCTCAGAACTGACGACTTCTTCTGAAATGACTACCACATCAGAACTAACTACTTCATCAGAAATGACTGCCACGTCAGAACAAATTACATCGACAGAGTTGCTAACCTCAACAGAACTGACTTCATCTTCAGAACCGACTACCGCGTCAGAAACAACTACTATGTCAGAACTGATTAGCACGTCAATACCAACTACGACGTCAGAGACAACAATGACATCAGAAACGGCTATTACGTCAGAGTCAGTTACCTCATACGAACAGACCTCGACAACAGCAGGCCCCTCTCCTTGGGGACGAAGAAAGAAAAGAAAATAAAAACGAAATGAACACCTTGCTACAGCTTGCTAAATTCGAATAGATGTTAGATTACAATTACCAACATTCTATCGAAGAACTTTATTATTTAGTTGGCATTTTTGTAGTATGCGTAGTATGGAGATAAAATACATTTAGGTTATGGGTATTCTAGTTGTTGCATCGTTATGTAACTAAACCATGGATATTGTAGAAAGAATCAACTGTTATATCTGATATCTAGCTTGAAGCGAACTTTACCCTAGATAAAAGTTTACGCTTTCTGCAAACCGTTGTCGCAAATTTGCTGCCAATTTTCAAGAAGGAGTTTTACCATGTATATACAAAACTGTAAAATTTGAAAGGGCATAAAGATTTTGCGAAAACTTTAGATGCTCATGCAAATTTGCAACAAAAAATTTATATAACAACCTGCACTTTTAAGTTTGCAGCAAGTTCGCTCCAAACTTTTCATTAGGAGAATCGCATATTATATTTAGTTTTATATCTATTTTATATCTAATGTATATCTTCTCTGAAAGGAATGCTACTACTATGTGTGTGTGTGGGTGGTTGGGAGAGTTTTTTTTTTTTTTTTTGGGGGGGGGGGGAGTGTCAACCCAACCTGTTGAATTCGAGCAGTGTTAAAAGCTCTCCGACTATATACAACACAATTAAATATTTTTGTAGAATCTACTTTGTCAAACATCCGTTTAATGCTTTGTCTTGTGTGCAGTAAATCAAAACGCACGTGAGATCTTCATGGTAATCACGCTAGGCTTTTCATACTGAATAGCAACGAGAAAAAAAAAGAATCAACAAAAATAAAAGCCTTAGAGCCTGTGTCACGTATTGAAGCTCACAGTGAATAGTGGTGAAGCGGACAAAGGGGGCTCAGCATTCAAAGACATTGCGTGTATTTACTTACCTACTTTCAATAAACCTAAAGGTGCTCGGTGCTTTTTATAGAACACTGTGGGTAGTCGGCTTAAGAAATAGACTATACCCAACAAACACAAAACGTTCTTACCACGTGGAGAAATGTGGTATATATGTGACGTGGGGAATCAACGTTTTATCAACGTTATCGCCAAATGTTAAACATCTTTTCTATTCTCAGCAAAAACACCACCTTCATACCACGTTGCAGAATGTGGCTGCAACGTTACTTTGAATGTGATTTTCACGAATTAAGTGAAAGTGATTTTCACGTGGAAACCACGTTACGTTCATTAGTACTAGTTTGGGATGTGGCATACACGTTGTATCCCCACATTAAGTATAACGTGACTGCACCGTTGCTTTAGGTGTGATTCTCACGATTTATGTGAATGCGATTTCCACATGTGAACCACGTTATGTGAAGGTAGAAAAATGTAACTCTGAACGTGATTTCTACTTAAATCTGTTACAGCTAGGTTTGAAAGTGGAATATACACGTTACAGTCCCACGTTACAGATAACGTAGAAGCAACGTTAATTTGAATGTGATTTCTGCATAAATCTGTATGGAGTTTGAACGTGGAATACAAGTTGCAGACACGTTACATACAACATGGCAGCAACGTTACTTTGAACGGGATTCCAACGTAAATGTGTAACGTAGCAGCAACATTACTTTGAACATTATTCCTTTTTAAATCTGTGAGAGTTTTCAATGTGGAATGTACGTTGCAGCAATACGTCACATATAACATGGCATCAACGTTAATTTTAACGTGATTCTCACGTAAATCTGTGACGTTCCAGCAACGTTATTTTAAACGTGGTTTCTACTTAGATGTGTAAGGTTTTCAATGTGGAATACGTTACTTTGAACCTGTAATTCTCACGTAAATTTGTAACATGGCAGCAGCGTTACTTTGAATATGATCCCCACGTAAATCTGTAAGAGGGTTGAACGTGAAAATAACGTTGTAGCACCACGTTAAGTATAACTATGAATGTGAATCTCACGAATTATGTGAATGTGATTTCCACAGGGGGTACCACGTTATTTTAATGTGATTCAATGTTCATCAGTAATAAGTAGGCATGCGGTATACACGTTGTGCACAGCCCCACGTTAAATATAACGTGTGTTTTCCACGAATAATGTAAATGTATAATATCCACTTTTACAAAAGAAATCCAGGCGGCCATTATGATTACATGTATCACGCGTTTTAAACGCACGTCACGTCCATAAAACACTATATTTCTCAAAAAAAAAACAAAAAAAAAAAAAAAAAAAAAAAAAAAAAAAAAAAAAAAGATCATGGCGTGATCAAATGTGTCACCGAAACGTGCCTTTCGCTGACGCAGTTATGGTCTCCATTTTTTGAAGTTTGAAAGTTTTAGATGCTACCAAAATGTACACTGAATGTTAGAAACAAATGCACTTAATTTATTTAAATTCGTTCTGTATTTACTCTCATATCTCCTAATATTTTTTAAAGAACAAAAAGTTTTGGTGCGTGCCTACCCTTTGGACTCATATTACTGCAATATTAGCGTGCTCCGCATCTTGTATTCAAGACTGTTATATTCGTGGATGATGGTGTGTGTGGGGGGGGGGGGGGTGGGCGTAAGTCTGTCGAACCTTCCTATAATGGTGTGATTCACGTCTTACCTCGTTCGTGGACGCTCCATGTTGAGACGTTTTATCATGGCCCATATAAGGGCCCTAGAGAATAACTTCCGATAAGGTCGAGTTGGCTGACCAAAGTAAACTGTTAGCTGACAATATTAAGAGCGGCGTAAGTACAGTATATCCGATACTATTCAAATGGCGGATTCATGGGGCACAACAAGCCCCATATCACTCCCCTTCTCCCCTCGGGGGGGTTTATCTTTCCTACCCTCTACCAGGGCGAGTAATAGATTTTTTACAGATATTCACAGATATGTCTCTAGCTACATAGATGGTCATTTAGGGCTCAACTGAGTTGAGCTTAGTTGAGTTTACTCGCCCTGGTAGAGGGTATATCTTTCCTATCCCACAGAGGAAACTGCTGTGAATTTGCCATCCTGTCCTATTATGTTATTGTTAATTTCCTTAACACATTACCAAAACCCTTTATATGCCAGTGTTCCGGTTACTTTCGATGTGTTCTTTGAGGCAGAGGGATGTGTTAGTTGAGGACAAATCAGTTGTGTTGAAAGGGGGCGTTAAGTGAGGCACGAGATTAAATTACATTCCTATAAAATTTCAGAATTTACATAAACGTCAGGTATTCGACGAAAGAAAAGGCACCATATCATATGTAAGGTAGAACTCAACGCGTGCATTCAGTCGGCGCGTTCATCACAATTAAGAGCACATCTTGAAAAGAAAACCCGCTACCGACTTAAGGAGAAAATGAAAATAGGAAAGGCATCCAGTTTCAAACGGAAAAAACGAGCCCCACCCTAGTTTATTTAGAATTTTGACGGAGCTGTGTGCAGTTCTAACACCACTGAGAAAAAGTATCCAACCACCAAGCGACAAACCGTAGACATGACCGATATTCATGTGTATGAGCCAGCTCACGAGGTCTCTTCAAGTAAGATCACGAGGCCACAGTCTGACACGTATGACGATGTGCACGCTGGTGGGACTATCAACTATGAGGCACTGCAGCCAACGAATGAAGAGGTTGGAAAGAGAATTAAATACCGACAACTGGCTCTCTACAGTTTTCTGTCTCTTTCTGTTTTACTCAATGTTATCTTGGTAGTGACATTCATTGTGGCTACTTCTGAATGCGCATGTCACTGTAGGAATCAAGGTGAGTTTGCTCAGATAAATCCCCCACTAATAGTCGTAGGGCTCATTCCCAATGGATGAACTATATATTGATCCAACTCTGCGGGGACTCTCGCTGAATGCAAACAGATAAACAGATTAACATGCCTCCACCTGCTATTGGAGAAAATCCAGGAAAGCTGTTGATTACGAAAAAAAGAGAAGTGTTAATATATTGATCTGATATGATTCAACGAGATTCCCTGCGGAGTTGGATCAATCTACGTAGAACGATACCTTCATTGGGATTGAGCCCTTTTAGCTTTGAACATACCTCTAGTAGCCTCTCATGGAGCAGTTACTATGCTGTATAGTGTGTTTGTGCTTTACTGTTATTTACTATTTGTATTCTAATAAGCATCTTAACTGATCAATAGTTTTTGCTCGCACTGAAATCACAGGAGCTTTATAGATTCACAAACAAAAAAAAAGTTTTGCTAAACTGTTGATCTGTTTTAGGAGAAAATGATACCTTCAATGGGACACGCAGTGAAATGACCCAATTTAGCTTGATTTCAATTGAAACGCCTGTTCCTACACTCGATATCATGGCGAAATCAGAATTAATTACATCAGAAGTGACTACATTTAAAATGACTACGAGGTCAGAGTTGACTACGATGTCAGAACCAAGTGGTACTACTTCAGAAATTAAAACAGCCTTAGAACCGACTATAGCGTCAGAACCAACTAATACGTCAGAACTGGCACCTTCGTTAGAAATGACTCCATCTTCAGAACCAACTATGACGTTACAACCAATTACGATGACAGATTTGACCGCTTTGTCGGCAATGACTTCCACGACAGAACAAATTACGTCGACAATATTGGCAACTTCGACAGAACCGACTTCATCTTTAGAAGCCACTACAAATTCAGAAGGAAGTACTTCGTCAGAACTGACTACTTCAGAACTGACTACTTCTTCAGAAATGACTGCCACGTCAGACATGACGACTTCTTCAGAAATGACGACTACGTCAGAACAAATTACATCGACAGAATTGCTAACTTCAACAGAACTGACTTCATTTTCAGAACCAACTACGACGCCAGAACCTGCTACTACGTCAGAGTCAAGCGCCTCATACGAACAGACCCCGACACTACCCGTCTCTCCTTGGGGACGAAGAAAGAAAAGAAAATAAAAACAAATTGAACAGTTTCCTACCTGTTTAGCCAACAATTAGAAACAAATTCGAATAGATGTTAGATTACAATTGCAAACATTCTATGGAAGAAATTTATCATTTAAGTGGAATTTATGTAGTATGTGTAGTATGGAGATAAAATACATTCAGATAATGGGCATTCAATTTGTTGCATCGTCCTGTTTCGTAACCATGGTTGTTGAAGAAAGAATAATCTAGCTTGAAGCAAAATTTACCCCAATCAAAATTTTAGGCTTTTTGCAAACCGTTGTCGCAAATTTGTTGCAAATGTTTAAGAAGGAGTTTTACCATGTATATGAAAAACTGTTTTTATTTTGAAAGGGCATGAATACTGCACGAAAACTTGCTGCAAATTATAAATGCTCTTGCAAAATTGCAGCAACAATTTTTCTTACAACAACCTGCAAACTGTTTAGTTTCCAGCAGTTTCCAGCAAGTTCGCTGCAAACATTTCATTATGAGTATCGCATATTATATTTAGTGTTATAAACTGTAAATCTTTCTGAAAGAAATTCTACTACTATGTGAGGGGGGAAGTTTTTTTTTGTGGGGGGGGGGGGTCAACCCCACCTGGCGAAGACTGACAGTGTTAAAAACTCTCCGACTATATACAACACAATAAAATATTTTTGTCAGAATCTACTTTATCAAATATCCGTTTAATGCTTTGTCTTATGTGCAGTAAATCAAAATCCACGTGAGATCTTGCGTGACAAAATATGCGGCACCAACAGTAATCCAAGGGCTATTGGCTTTTCATACTGAAAAGCAGCGAAAAAGGAAAATAGAATCAACAAAAATAAATCTCAAAGCGTGTTTCACGCCTCGAAGCTCACTGTGAATAGCGGTGAAGCGGACAAAGGGGGCTGAGCATTCAAAGACATTGCGTGTATTTACTTACCACCTTTCAATAAACGTAAAGGTACTCGGTGCTTTTTACACAACACTGTGGGTAGTCGGCTTAAGAAATAGACTATAACAAGCACAAAACGTTCTTACACAAACACAAAACACAAAACGTTCTTACCACGTGGAGAAATGTGGTATATATGTGACGTGGGGAATCAACGTTTTATCAAATTGGTATTAACGTTATCGCCAAATGTTAAACATCTTTTCTGTTCCCAGCAAAAACACCATCTTCATACCACATTACTGAATGTGGCTGCAACATTACTTTGAATGTGATTCTCACGAATTATGTGATATCCACTTTTCCAAAGAAATCCAGGCGGCCAATACGTTTATCACGCGTTATAAACTCCAAAGAAATCCAGGCGGCCATTACGTTTATCACGCGTTATAAACTCATGGAAAAAGTACACAGCACGTCAGTCATCCCGTCACGTCGCGTAATTGCGGCGCCCATAAAACACTACATTTCTCAAAAATAAAAGAGTTTATCTATACTCATGGCGTGATCAAACGTGGCACCGAATCGTGCCTTTCGCTGACTCTGTTATGGCCTCCAATTTTTGAAGTTTGAAAGCTTTAGATGCTACCAAAATGTACACTGAATGTTAGAAACAAATACATTTAATTTATTTAAATTTTGTTCTGTATTTGCTCTAAAATCTCCTTATATTTTTTAAAGAACAAAAACTTTTGGTGCGTGCCTTCCCTTTGGACAAATATTTATAGAATATAAGCGTGCTCCGCATCTTGTGTTCAAGACTGTGTTAGATCCCATTCCCATAGATTTTAGATCGATCTATCCCTGTGGGGAGTCTCACTAGATTTCTGTCAGCTAAGCATGCTTAGGCGTCTGTCCCGCCTACTAAAAGCTGCAAGGGGGTAATTAACTATAGCTGACTGCAATTTAGCGCAAACCCCCAGGGAGTTAGGTCGATCTAAATCTAAATCTCTGGATCGATCTAAATCTCTGGGGATGCAACGTGGATGATGGTGTGGGGGGAGGGGGTTCCTCAATACTCCATCCTTTGATAGCGCGTAATTTAACATGCCCGTCGAACCTCCCTTTGGTGTGATTCGCTTCTAACCTCGGTTGTGGACGTTCCATGTTGAGACGTTTTAACATGGCCCATATACGGCCCCTAAAGAATAACTTTGATAAGGTCGAGTTGGCTGACCAAAATTAACTGTTAGCTTACGATATTAAGAGCGGCGTAAGTATATCTGACACTATTCAAATGGCGGATTCATGGGGCACAATAAACCCCATGTCACTTCCCTTCTCCCCTCGGGGGGGGGGGGGGGGGGGTCTCCTTCCCATTCCACAGAGGAAACTGCTGTGAATTTGCCATCCTGTCCTATTATGTTATTGTTAATTTCCTTAACACCTTACCAAAACCCTTTATATGCCAGTGTCCCGGTTACTTTCGATGTGTTCTTTGAGGCAGAGGGATGTGTTAGTTGAGGACAAATCAGTCGTGTTGAAAGGGGGCGTTAAGTGAGGCACGAGATTAAATTACATTACTATAAAATTTCAGAATTTAAATAAAAGTCAGGTGTTCGACGAAAGAAAAGGTACCATATCATATATGAGGTGGAACCCAGCGCGTCCATTCAGTCTGCGCGTTCATCACAATTGAAAGCACATCTTGAAAAGAAAACCCGCTGGTGATATAAGGAGAAAACGAAAATAGGGAAGGCTCCCAGTTTCAAACGGAAAAAACGAGCCCCACCCTAGTTTATTTAGAATTTTGTGTGCAATTCTAACACCAGTGAAATATCCAACCACCAAGCGACTAACCGTAGAAATGACCGACGTTTATGTGTATGAACCAGCTCACGAGGTCTCTTCAAGTACGACCACGAGGCCACAGTCTGACACGTATGACGATGTGCACGCTGCTGGGACTATCAACTATGAGGCACTGCAGCCAACGAATGAAGAGGTGGGAAAGAGAATTAAATACCGACAACTGGCTCTCTACGGTGTTCTGTCTCTTTCTGTTTTACTCAATGTTATCTTGGTTGTGGCAATCATCGTGATTACTTCTGAATACTGCACATGTACATGTAGGAATCAAGGTGAGTCTGCTCTAATAAATCCCTCCCTAACAGTCTTAGGGCTCATTCCCAATGAATGAACTATATATTGATCCAACTCCGCAGGGACTCTAGCTGAAAGCAAACAGATAAACAGATTAACACGCCCCCACCTGGAGTTGAATAGAATTCAGGAAAGCTGTTGATTACGCGAGTACGCTAGGTAGAAAAAGAGGAGTGCCAATATGTTGATCTAATATCATTCATCGAGATTCCCTGCGGAGTTGGGTCAATCTACGTAGGACGATAGTTTCATAAGGAATGGGCCCTATAGCTTTGTATATTTCTATACCTGTAGAAGATTTATAGGCCTCTCATTGAGCAGTTATCATGTGTATAGTTTATAGTATGCTTGTGTTTAACTGTTATTTACTATTTGTATTCTAATAAGCAACTTAACTGTACAATATCTTTTGCTCGCACTGAAATCACAGGAACTTCATAAATTCACACACAAAAAAAGCATAGCTTCGCTAAACTGTTGATCTGTTTTAGGAGAAAATGATACTTTCAACGGGACCCGCAGTGAAATGACCCAATACAGCGGGATTTCAACTGAAACACCTGTTCCTACAGCTAATTTTATGGCGAAATCAGAATCGATTACATCAAAAGTGACTACATTTAAAATGACTACGACGCCAGAGTTGACTAACATGTCAGAACCAAGTAGTACGTCAGAACTGGCACCTTCGTCAGAAATGACAACCACGTCAGAACCAACTACTTCGTCAGAATTGGCAACCTCAGTAGAACCGACTACATCTACAGGGCCCAGGACGGCTTCAGAACCAACTACAACGGCAGAACCGGCTACATCTTCTGAACTGACTACGACGTCAAAAACAACTACTATGTCAGTAATGACAACCACGTCAGAACTGACTACTTCGGCAGAAATGACTACCACGTCAGAACTGACAACTTCGGCAGAAATGACTACCACGTCAGAACCGACAACTTCGTCAGAAATGACTACCACATCAGAAAAGACTACCACGTCAGAAATGACTACTTCATCAGAAATAACATCCAAATCAGAACTGACTACTTCATCAGAAATGACAACCACGTCGGAACTGACTACTTCGTCAGAAATGACAACCACGTCAGAACTGACTACTTCATCAGAAATGACAACCACGTCCGAACTGACAACCACGTCAGAAATGACAACCACGTCAGAACTGACTACTTCATCAAAAATGACAACCACGTCAGAAATGACAACCACGTCACAACTGACTACTTCGTCAGAAATGACAACCACGTCAGAACTGACTACTTCATCAGAAATGACTACCACGTAAAAACTGGCTACCTCTTCAGAAATGACTACGACGTCAGAACCAGCTACTTGCGCTGATTAGCGCATTAATACCAACTATGACGTCAGTGAGAACTATGACATTAGAACCATCTACCACGTCAGAGTCAAGCACCTCATACGAACAGACCCTGACACCAACCGTCTCTCCTTGGGGACGAAGAAAGAAAATAAAATAAAAACAAATTGAATAGTTTGCTACCTGTTTAGCCAGCAAAGACAAACACATTCGAATAGATGTTAGATAACAATTGCAAACATTCCATGGAAAAGATTTATCATTTAGGTGGAATTTTTTGTAGTATGCGTAGTATGGAGATAAAATACATTTAGATAATGGGCATTCAAGTTGTTGCATCTTCATGTATCTTAACCATGGTTATTGAAGAAAGAATCATCTGTTATATCCTATATCTAGCTTGAAGTGAATTTTACCCTAGACAAAATTTTAGGCTTTTTGCAAACCGTTGTCGCAAATTTGCTGCCAATTTTCAAGAAGGAGTTTTACCATGTATATGAAAAACTGTAAAAATTTGAAAGAGGAGAAAGACTTTGCGAAAATTTGCCGCAAACTTTTGATGCTCAATCAAATTTGCAACAAAAATTTTTCTTATAACAACCTGCGCTGTTTAGTTTTCAGCAAGTTCGCTCCAAACTTTTCATTGTGAGAATCGCATATTATATTTAGTTTTATAAAATGTATATCTTCTCTGAAAGGAATGCAACTACTATGTGTGTGTGTGGGGGGGGGAGAGGGGTTTTCTTTTTTTGGGGGGGGGGGGGAGTGTCAACCCAACCTGTTGAATTCGAGCAGTGTTAAAAGCTCTCCGACTGTATACAACACAATAAAATATTTTTGTAGAATCTACTTTGTCAAACATCCGTTCAATGCCTTGTCTGTGTGCAGTAAATGGAAATCCACGTGAGATCTTCATGGTAATCACGTGAGGCTTTTCATACTGAATAGCAACGAGAAAAGAAAATAAGAATCAACAAAAATAAAAGCCTTAGAGCCTGTGTCTCGAAGCTCACAGTGAAAAGTGGTGAAGCGGACAAAGGGGGCTCAGCATTCAAAGACGTAGCGTGTATTTACTTACCTACTTTCAATAAACCTAAAGGTGCTCGGTGCTTTTTATAGAACACTGTGGGTAGTCGGCTTAAGAAATAGACTATAACAAGCACAAAACGTTCTTACACAAACACAAAACACAAAACGTTCTTACCACGTGGAGGAATGTGGTATATATATATGTGAAGTGGGGAATCAACGTTTTACCAAGGTGGTATCAACGTTATCGCCAAATGTTAAACATCTTTTCTGTTCCCAGCAAAAACACCATCTTCATACCACGTTACTGAATGTGGCTGCAACATTACTTTCAATGTGATTCTCACGAATTATGTTAATGTGATTTCCACGTGGGAACAGCGTTATATGAATATGAATCAACGTTCATTAGTATCAAGTTGGGACCTGGTATGCACGTTGAAGCTCGACGTTATATAACGTTGCTGCAACGTTACTTTGAATGTGAATCTCACGAATGATGTAAATGTGATTTCCACGTGGAAACCACGTTATTTTAATGTGATTGAACGTTCATCAGTAATAGGAAGGGATGTGGCATACACGTTGCATCCCCACATTAAGTATAACGTGACTGCACCGCTGCTTTAAGTGTGATTCGCACGATTTATGTGAATGTGATTACCACGTGGGAACCACGTTATGCAAAGGTAGAAAAATGTTACTCTGAACGTGATTTCTACTTAAATCTGTAACAGCTAGGTTTGAAAGTAGAATATACACGTTACAGTCCCACGTTACAGATGACGTAGATGCAACGTTAATTTGAATGTGATTTCTGCATAAATCTGTATGGGGTTTGAACGTGGAATACAAGTTGCAGACACGTGTTACAGACAACATGGCAACAACGTTACTTTGAACGGGATTCCCACGTAAATCTGTAACGTGGCAGCAACATTACTTAGAACGTTATTATTTTGTAAATCTGTGAGAGGTTTCAAATTGGAATATACGTTGCAGCAATACGTTACATATTGCATGACAGCCACGTTAATTTTAACTTGATTCTAACGTAAATCTGTGACGTGCCAGCAACGTTATTTTAAACGTGGTTTCTACTTACATGTGTAAATTTTTCAATGTGGAATACACGTTTCTTCACCACGTTCCATATAACGTTGCACCAACGTTACTTTGAACGTGATTCTCACGTAAATTTGTAACATGTCAGCAGTGTTACTTTGAATGTGATCCCCACGTAAATCTGTAAGAGGGATGAACGTGAAAATAAGGTTGTAGTACCACGTTTAAGTATAACGTTGCTGTAACGTTACTTTGAATGTGAATCTCACGAATTATGTGAATGTGATTTCCACAGGGGGACCACGTTATTTTAATGTGATTCAACGTTCATCAGTAATAGGTAGGAATGCAGTATACACGTTGCATCCCCAGGTTTAGTATAACGTGTGTTACCAATGAATAATATGAATGTGATATCCACTTTTCCAAAGAAATCCAGGAGGCCAATACGATTATCACGCGTTATAAACTCATGAAAAAAGTACACAGCACGTCAGTCATCCCGTCACGTCGCGTAATTGCGGAGCCCATAAAACACTATATTTTTCAAAAAAAAAAAGAGTTTATCTATACTCATGGCGTGATCAAACGTGGCATCGAATCGTGCCTTTCGCTGACTCTGTTATGGCCTCCAATTTTTGAAGTTTGAAAGTTTTAGATGCTACCAAAATGTACACTGAATGTTAGAAACAAATACATGTAATTTATTTAAATTTTGTTCTGTATTTGCTGTAATATCTCCTAATATTTTTTTAAAGAACAAAAACTTATGGTGCGTGCCTTCCCTTTGGACAAATGTAACTAAAATATTAGCGTGCTCCGCATCTTGTGTTCAAGACTGTGTTAGATCCCATTCCCATAGATTTTAGATCGATCTATCCCTGTGGGGAGTCTCACTAGATTTCTGTCAGCTAAGCATGCTTAGGCGTCTGTCCCGCCTACTAAAAGCTGCAAGGGGGTAATTAACTATGGTGCGCGCTTGGCTGACTGCAATTTAGCGCGACACCCCAGGGAGTTAGGTCGATCTAAATCTAAATCTCTGGATCGATCTAAATCTCTGGGTATGCACCCTTATATTCGTGGATGATGGTGTTGGGGGTGGGGGTTCCTCAATACTCCATCCTTTGATAGCGCGTAATTTAACATGCCCGTCGAACCTCCCTTTGGTGTGATTCGCTTCTAACCTCGGTTGTGGACGTTCCATGTTGAGACGTTTTAACATGGCCCATACACTGCCCCTAAAGAATAACTTTGCTAAGTTAGTTGGCTGTCCAAAATAAACTGTTAGCTTACGATATTAAGAGCGGCGGAAGTATATCTGACACTATTCAAATGGCGGATTCATGGGGCACAATAAACCCCATATCACTTCCCTTCTCCCCTCGAGGGTTTTCTCTTTCCCATTTCACAGAGGAAACTGCTGTGAATTTGCCATCCTGTCCTATTATGTTATTGTTAATTTCCTTAACACCTAACCAAAATCTTTTATATGCCAGTGTTCCGGTTACTTTCGATGTGTTCTGTGAGGGAGAGGGATGTGTTAGTTGAGGTCAAATCAGTCGTGTTGAAAGGGGGCGTTAAGTGAGGCACGAGATTAAATTACATTCCTATAAAATTTCAGAATTTAAATAAAAGTCAGGTGTTCGACGAAAGAAAAGGTACCATATCATATATGAGGTGGAACTCAGCGCGTCCATTCAGTCTGCGCGTTCATCACAATTGAAAGCACATCGTGAAAAGAAAACCCGCTGGTGATTTATAGAGAAAACGAAAATAGGGAAGGCTCCCAGTTTCAAACGGAAAAAAACGAGCCCCACCCTAGTTTATTTTGAATTTTGTGTGCAATTCTAACACCAGTGAAATATCCAACCACCAAGCGACTAACCGTAGAAATGACCGACGTTCATGTGTATGAACCAGCTCACGAGGTCTCTTCAAGTACGATCACGAGACCACAGTCTGACACGTATGACGATGTGCACGCTGGTGGGACTATCAACTATGAGGCACTGCAGCCAACGAATGAAGAGGCAGGAAAGAGAATTAAATACCGTCAACTGGCTATCTACGGTGTTCTGTCTCTTTCTGTTTTACTCAATGTTATCTTGGTTGTGGCAATCATCGTGATTACTTCTGAATACTGCGCATGTACATGTAGGAATCAAGGTGAGTCTGCTCTAATAAATCCCTCCCTAACAGTCTTAGGGCTCATTACCAATGAATGAACTATATATTGATCCAACTCCGCAGGGACTCTAGCTGAAAGCAAACAGATAAACAGATTAACACGCCCCACCTGGAGTTGAATAGAATTCAGGAAAGCTGTTGATTACGCGAGTACGCTAGGTAGAAAAAGAGGAGTGCCAATATGTTGATCTAATATCATTCATCGTGATTCCCTGCGGAGTTGGGTCAATCTACGTAGGACGATAGTTTCATAAGAAATGGGCCCTATAGCTTTGTATATTTCTATACCTGTAGAAGATTTATAGGCCTCTCATTGAGCAGTTATCATGTGTATAGTTTATAGTATGCTTGTGTTTAACTGTTATTTACTATTTGTATTCTAATAAGCAACTTAACTGAACAATATCTTTTGCTCGCACTGAAATCACAGGAACTTCATAAATTCACACACAAAAAAAGCATAGCTTCGCTAAACTGTTGATCTGTTTTAGGAGAAAATGATACTTTCAATGGGACCCGCAGTGAAATGACCCAATACAGCGGGATTTCAACTGAAACACCTGTTCCTACAGCTAATTTTATGGCGAAATCAGAATCGATTACATCAGAAATGACTACATTTAAAATGACTACGACGTCAGAGTTGACTAACATGTCAGAACCAAGTAGTACTACTTCAGAAGTTACAACAGCCTTAGATCCGACTATAGCGTCAGAACCAACTAATACGTCAGAACTGGCACCTTCGTCAGAAATGACAACCACGTCAAAACCAACTACTTCGTCAGAATTGGCAACCTCAGTAGAACCGACTACATCTACAGGGCCCAGGACGGCTTCAGAACCAACTACAACGGCAGAACCGGCTACATCTTCTGAACTGACTACGACGTCAAAAACAACTACTATGTCAGTAATGACAACCACGTCAGAACTGACTACTTCGGCAGAAATGACTACCACGTCAGAACTGACAACTTCGGCAGAAATGACTACCACGTCAAAACCGACAACTTCGTCAAAAATGACTACCACATCAGAAAAGACTACCACGTCAGAAATGACTACTTCATCAGAAATAACATCCAAGTCAGAACTGACTACTTCATCAGAAATGACAACCACGTCGGAACTGACTACTTCGTCAGAAATGACAACCACGTCAGAACTGACTACTTCATCAGAAATGACAACCACGTCAGAACTAACAACCACGTCAGAACTGACTACTTCATCAAAAATGACAACCACGTCAGAAATGACAACCACGTCACAACTGACTACTTCGTCAGAAATGACAACCACGTCAGAACTGACTACTTCATCAGAAATGACTACCACGTAAAAACTGGCTACCTCTTCAGAAATGACTACGACGTCAGAACCAGCTACTCGCGCTGATTAGCGCATTAATACCAACTACGACGTCAGTGAGAACTATGACATTAGAACCAGCTACCACGTCAGAGTCAAGCACCTCATACGAACAGACCCCGACACCAACCGCCTCTCCTTGGGGACGAAGAAAGAAAATAAAATAAAAACAAATTGAATAGTTTGCTACCTGTTTAGCCAGCAAAGACAAACACTTTCGAATAGATGTTAGATAACAATTGCAAACATTCTTTGGAAAAGATTTATCATTTCGGAGGAATTTTTTGTAGTATGCGTAGTATGGAGATAAAATACATTTAGATAATGGGCATTCAAGTTGTTGCATCTTCATGTATCTTAACCATGGTTATTGAAGAAAGAATCATCTGTTATATCCTATATCTAGCTTGAAGTGAATTTTACCCTAGACAAAATTTTAGGCTTTTTGCAAACCGTTGTCGCAAATTTGCTGCCAATTTTCAAGAAGGAGTTTTACCATGTATATGAAAAACTGTAAAATTTGAAAGAGGAGAAAGACTTTGCGAAAACTTGCCGCAAACTTTTGATGCTCAATCAAATTTGCAACAAAAATTTTTCTTATAACAACCTGCGCTGTTTAGTTTTCAGCAAGTTCGCTCCAAACTTTTCATTGTGAGTATCGCATATTATATTTAGTTTTATAAAATGTATATCTTCTCTGAAAGGAATGCAACTACTATGTGTGTGTGGGGGGGGGGGGGGAGGAGAAGGGTTTTTCTTTTTTTTTGGGGGGGGGGGGGAGTGTCAACCCAACCTGTTGAATTCGAGCAGTGCTAAAAGCTCTCCGACTGTATACAACACAATAAAATATTTTTGTAGAATCTACTTTGTCAAACATCCGTTCAATGCCTTGTCTGTGTGCAGTAAATCTAAATCCACGTGAGATCTTCATGGTAATCACGTGAGGCTTTTCATACTGAATAGCAACGAGAAAAGAAAATAAGAATCAACAAAAATAAAAGCCTTAAAGCCTGTGTCTCGAAGCTCACAGTGAATAGTGGTGAAGCGGACAAAGGGGGCTCAGCATTCAAAGACGTCGCGTGTATTTACTTACCTACTTTCAATAAACCTAAAGGTGCTCGGTGCTTTTTATAGAACACTGTGGGTAGTCGGCTTAAGAAATAGACTATAACAAGCACAAAACGTTCTTACACAAACACAAAACACAAAACGTTCTTACCACGTGGAGGAATGTGGTATATATATGTGAAGTGGGGAATCAACGTTTTACCAAGGTGGTATCAACGTTATCGCCAAATGTTAAACATCTTTTCTGTTCCCAGCAAAAACACCATCTTCATACCACGTTACTGAATGTGGCTGCAACATTACTTTCAATGTGATTCTCACGAATTATGTTAATGTGATTTCCACGTGGGAACAGCGTTATATGAATATGAATCAACGTTCATTAGTATCAAGTTGGGACCTGGTATGCACGTTGAAGCTCGACGTTATATAACGTTGCTGCAACGTTACTTTGAATGTGAATCTCACGAATGATGTAAATGTGATTTCCACGTGGAAACCACGTTATTTTAATGTGATTGAACGTTCATCAGTAATAGGAAGGGATGTGGCATACACGTTGCATCCCCACATTAAGTATAACGTGACTGCACCGCTGCTTTAAGTGTGATTCGCACGATTTATGTGAATGTGATTACCACGTGGGAACCACGTTATGCAAAGGTAGAAAAATGTTACTCTGAACGTGATTTCTACTTAAATCTGTAACAGCTAGGTTTGAAAGTAGAATATACACGTTACAGTCCCACGTTACAGATGACGTAGATGGAACGTTAACTTGAATGTGATTTCTGCATAAATCTGTATGGGGTTTGAACGTGGAATACAAGTTGCAGACACATGTTACATACAACATGGCAACAACGTTACTTTGAACGGGATTCCCACGTAAATCTGTAACGTGGCAGCAACATTACTTTGAAGGTTATTATTTTGTAAATCTGTGAGAGCTTTCAATGTGGAATATACGTTGCAGCAATACGTTACATATTGCATGACAGCCACGTTAATTTTAACGTGATTCTAACGTAAATCTGTGACGTGCCAGCAACGTTATTTTAAACGTGGTTTCTACTTACATGTGTAAAGTTTTCAATGTGGAATACACGTTTCTGCACCACGTTCCATATAACGTTGCACCAACGTTACTTTGAACGTGATTCTCACGTAAATTTGTAACATGTCAGCAGTGTTACTTTGAATGTGATCCCCACGTAAATCTGTTAGAGGGATGAACGTGAAAATAAGGTTGTAGTACCACGTATAAGTATAACGTTGCTGTAACGTTACTTTGAATGTGAATCTCACGAATTATGTGAATGTGATTTCCACAGGGGGACCACGTTATTTTAATGTGATTCAACGTTCATCAGTAATAGGTAGGAATGCAGTATACACGTTGCATCCCCAGGTTAAGTATAACGTGTGTTACCAATGAATAATATGCATGTGATATCCACTTTTCCAAAGAAATCCAGGCGGCCAATACGTTTATCACGCGTTATAAACTCATGGAAAAAGTACACAGCACGTCAGTCATCCCGTCACGTCGCGTAATTGCGGCGCCCATAAAACACTATATTTCTAAAAAAAAAAAAAAAGAAGAGTTTATCTATACTCATGGCGCGATCAAACGTGGCACCGAATCGTGCCTTTCGCTGACTCTGTTATGGCCTCCAATTTTTGAAGTTTGAAAGTTTTAGATGCTACCAAAATGTACACTGAATGTTAGAAACAAATACATGTAATTTATTTAAATTTTGTTCTGTATTTGCTGTAATATCTCCTAATATTTTTTTAAAGAACAAAAACTTTTGGTGAGTGCCTTCCCTTTGGACAAATGTAACTAAAATATTAGCGTGCTCCGCATCTTGTGTTCAAGACTGTGTTAGATCCCATTCCCATAGATTTTAGATCGATCTATCCCTGTGGGGAGTCTCACTAGATTTCTGTCAGCTAAGCATGCTTAGTAGTCCGGTTGCTTAGGGCAAAAAAATGGCCAAATCGTGACACAGCGGATAAAAGCACCAAATTTTGCATGTGGGTACCTTTTGACATACTAAATCAAATTAGAGCCGTAGCCCACGGAAAAAAATTACCGTTTGGCCAAAAAATCCAAAATGGCCGCCAATTTTTGAAATTTTGTAGAAATACATACATATCTATGTTGATTTTTACCAAATTAAGTATTTTCTCAATGTTTTCCACATCCTTATTACCCATATTATGCATAAGTGTCAGATAACAAACTAGTGTCCTTGGACTTATTGAAAAATCCAAGATGGCCGCCGTATGGCATAGGAATACTAGAACATGTACTGTACAAGGATTTTCAATTAAATAACGCCAACTAGGAAGATGCATTGCCCACTATCTAATTAATTTTGTTTCCTATTACACAAATAATATATTTGTGGTAAGTAACTAACCTTTATTCACAGGCAATTCGAGAAAAATCCAAGATGGCCCCCATATTAAAGGAATACTAGTATACACATAGGGCTTCTTCTGCCATGGAGATATAATATTAATTGATAAATTAGGTTTGTTTCTGGGTATTTTCCACATCTTTTTAATTCACATAATACATATGTGATGAGAATGTTATGTGTATCCTTTTTGAAAACAAAACAAAACAAAATGGCTGCCATTAGCCATAGAAGGTGGGGTTCAGTTAATACCTGTGAGAGATAGGCTTACAAATAAAATGAAGCTGAATTCAGTTGTTTTTCTATTTTTTTTTTTTAGTATTGTTATCCCATGATACATATCTGTTAGGTAATTAATGTCCATATTTTATCATTTTGGGGAAATCCAAGATAGCCTTCTTTTCCCCATAGGAAAACTGGTGCATTAGATTTTATAGGCACTTCTACGGCAAATGAGGGTAATCATGATATTTTTTCAAAATACTAAAGGGTATACACTTGTTACCCACCAGATAGATATCTAAAAGTCCAAAAAGAATGTGGGAAATACCGAGAAACAAAATTCATTTTATATTGAACCCAATGTCTCTCTGGCAGTAGTTGACTGTACTATTCCTATTGTGAATTGCAGCAATCTTGAATTTTCTCAAATACGCAAGATGCACACTTGCTACACACCAGATTTATGAAGAGTAAGGTTAATAAGGATGTCAACATGTTTAAACATCAAAGGCTTTATTTCATGTTGGAATCAATGTCTGAACTGTTCTATTAATTGACACCTATGTGCATTTGAATGATATATTCCTATGACAACTGGCAGCTATCTTGGGTTTTCTCCGAATAATACTCAAGGATACATACACTTTCAAAACACACAGAGTCTTTCATAAGGATAAATAGGATATGAAGAACATTTAAAAACGACCCAAAGTAAACTACATTTAAATCGCACTCAGTGTATCTCTAGCATTATTTGATTATGTGTTCGAATATTCTAATGACAAAAGGCAGACATCTTGAATTTTTTCAGAATACCCAAAGATACACACATGCTGCAGACCAGGTATACATCATAGGGGTAATAATAAATGGAATGAAAAACATAAATTATTTTTAAAACAAACCCATGGAAATGTAATTGTATAATGAACCATATGCCTGTCTAGCAGCAATTGAAACCCACCCAATAGTATTCCTATGTTAAATTGTAGGTATCTTTTTCTCAGAATATCCAAGGATGCACACTATTTACCCACCAGATATATATCATAGGACTAATAAGGATGGGCAAAACTTGGTAGGCAAACACAAATTCACCCTGGTTGTAGATGAAAAGCCATGGATGTGCAGTTGTAATTCCAGTAGTATTCCTATGGCCAGTGACGGCCATCTTGGGTTTTCTCAAAATGATCAAATATGCACATTTATTACCTGCTAGATATCACAGTGTAATAATAATGTGTAAAACACTAAAAAAATAAACTGAATTTGATAGTGAATTAGCTGGCATTAGTTCCAACCCTTTGTAATACTAAAAGTATTCCTATTACATATGACGGCCATCTTGGATTTTCTCAAAATGCCCAATAATACTGTTAGTTACTCACCACATACATATTGTGTGGGTAGAAAGGATGTGGAAAACACTCAGAAACCAGCTTAATTTGATAGTGAAAAACTAATCTTTCCAGTTGCCATTAGTTGAATCCCCCATATACTAGAATTCCTGTGGCACATGGCAGCCATCTTGGATTTTCCAAAATGCCCAAGAACACTTCGTAGTTACTCACCACAAAAATATTATGTGGGTAACAAAGATCTGAGAAACAGACTTAATTTGATAGTGGACAACCTATCGTTCTAGCTGGTAATAGTTGTGCACTAGTATTCATATGGCTGTTTCTATGGCAAATGACAGCCATCTTGGATTTTTTAAAAAGTCCAAGGGGACTTGTTTGCTATCTGACATATATGAATAAAATGGGTAATAAGGGTGTGGAAAACTCTGAGAAAATAATTTATTTGATAAAAATCAACATAGGTATGTACATATTTCTAAAGAATTCAATAAATTGGCGGCCATTTTGGATTTTTTGGCCAAACGGTAAATTTTTTCCGTGGGCTACGGCTCTAATTTGATTTAGAATGTCAAAAGGTACCCACATGCAAAATTTGGTGCTTTTATCCGCCGTGTCACGATTTTTTCCTTAAGCCACCGGACTATAGGCGTCTGTAAAAGCTGCAAGGGGGTAATTAACTATGGTGCGCGCTTGGCTGACTGCAATTTAGCGCGACACCCCAGGGAGTTAGGTCGATCTAAATCTAAATCTCTGGATCGATCTAAATCTCTGGGTATGCACCCTTATATTCGTGGATGATGGTGTTGGGGGTGGGGGTTCCTCAATACTCCATCCTTTGATAGCGCGTAATTTAACATGCCCGTCGAACCTCCCTTTGGTGTGATTCGCTTCTAACCTCGGTTGTGGACGTTCCATGTTGAGGCGTTTTAACATGGCCCATACACTGCCCCTAAAGAATAACTTTGCTAAGTTAGTTGGCTGTCCAAAATAAACTGTTAGCTTACGATATTAAGAGCGGCGTAAGTATATCTGACACTATTCAAATGGCGGATTCATGGGGCACAATAAACCCTATATCACTTCCCTTCTCCCCTCGAGGGGTTTCTCTTTCCCATTCCACAGAGGAAACTGCTGTGAATTTGCCATCCTGTCCTATTATGTTATTGTTAATTTCCTTAACACCTAACCAAAATCTTTTATATGCCAGTGTTCCGGTTACTTTCGATGTGTTCTGTGAGGCAGAGGGATGTGTTAGTTGAGGTCAAATCAGTCGTGTTGAAAGGGGGCGTTAAGTGAGGCACGAGATTAAATTACATTCCTATAAAATTCCAGAATTTAAATAAAAGTCAGGTGTTCGACGAAAGAAAAGGTACCATATCATATATGAGGTGGAACTCAGCGCGTCCATTCAGTCTGCGCGTTCATCACAATTGAAAGCACATCGTGAAAAGAAAACCCGCTGGTGATTTATAGAGAAAACGAAAATAGGGAAGGCTCCCAGTTTCAAACGGAAAAAAACGAGCCCCACCGTAGTTTATTTTGAATTTTGTGTGCAATTCTAACACCAGTGAAATATCCAACCACCAAGCGACTAACCGTAGAAATGACCGACGTTCATGTGTATGAACCAGCTCACGAGGTCTCTTCAAGTACGATCACGAGACCACAGTCTGACACGTATGACGATGTGCACGCTGGTGGGAATATCAACTATGAGGCACTGCAGCCAACAAATGAAGAGGCGGGAAAGAGAATTAAATACCGACAACTGGCTCTCTACGGTGTTCTGTCTCTTTCTGTTTTACTCAATGTTATCTTGGTTGTGGCAATCATCGTGATTACTTCTGAATACTGCGCATGTACATGTAGGAATCAAGGTGAGTCTGCTCTAATAAATCCCTCCCTAACAGTCTTAGGGCTCATTCCCAATGAATGAACTATATATTGATCCAACTCCGCAGGGACTCTAGCTGAAAGCAAACAGATAAACAGATTAACACGCCCCCACCTGCAGTTGAATAGAATTCAGGAAAGCTGTTGATTACGCGAGTACGCTAGGTAGAAAAAGAGGAGTGCCAATATGTTGATCTAATATCATTCATCGAGATTCCCTGCGGAGTTGGGTCAATCTACGTAGGACGATAGTTTCATAAGGAATGGGCCCTATAGCTTTGTATATTTCTATACCAGTAGAAGATTTATAGGCCTCTCATTGAGCAGTTATCATGTGTATAGTTTATAGTATGCTTGTGTTTAACTGTTATTTACTATTTGTATTCTAATAAGCAACTTAACTGAACAATATCTTTTGCTCGCACTGAAATCACAGGAACTTCATAAATTCACACAAAAAAAACATAGCTTCGCTAAACTGTTGATCTGTTTTAGGAGAAAATGATACCTTCAATGGGATACGCAGTGAAATGACCCAATACAGCGGGATTTCAACTGAAACGCCTGTTCCTACAGCTAATTTAATGGCGAAATCAGAAGCAATTACATCAGAAGTGACTACATTTGAAATGACTACGACGTCAGAGTTGACTACGATGTCAGAACCAAGTAGTACTACTTCAGAAGTTACAACAGCCTTAGATCCGACTATGTCGTCAGAACCAACTAATACGTCAGAACTGGCACCTTCGTCAGAAATGACTACCACGTCAGAGGAAGTTACGTCGCCAGAATGGGCAACTTTAAAAGAACCGACTACATCTTCTGAACTGACTACGACGTCAGAAATGACTACCACATCAGAAGTGACCACCACATCAGAACTGACTACTTCCTCAGAAATGACTACCACGTCAGAACTGACTACTTCATCAGAAATGACTACCACGTCAGAACTGCCTACTTCATCAAAAATGACAACCACGTCAGAAATGACAACTTCGTCAGAAATGACAACCACGTCAGAACTGACTACTTCATCAGAAATTACTACCACGTCAGAACTGACTACTTCCTCAGAAATGACTACCACGTCAGAAATGACAACTTCGTCAGAAATGACAACCACGTCAGAAATGACAACTTCGTCAGAAATGACAACCACGTCAGAAATGACAACTTCGTCAGAAATGACAACCACGTCAGAACTGACTACTTCATCAGAAATTACTACCACGTCAGAACTGACTACTTCCTCAGAAATGACTACCACATCAGAACTGACTACTTCCTCAGAAATTACTACCACGTCAGAACTGACTACTTCCTCAAAAATGACAACCACGTCAGAAATGACAACTTCGTCAGAAATGACAACCACGTCAGAACTGACTACTTCGTCAGAAATGACTACCACGTCAGAACTGACTACTTCATCAAAAATTACTACCACGTCAGAACTGACTACTTCATCAAAAATGACAACCACTTAAGAACTGACTACTTCTTCAGAAATGAATACCACGTGAGAACTGACGACTTCGTCAGAAGTGACTACCATGTCAGAACAAATTACATCGACAGAATTGCTAACTTCAACAGAACTGACTTCATTTTCAGAACCTACTACGACGTCAGAACCAGCTACTGCGTCAAGTGCCTCATACGAACAGACCCCGACACCACCCGTCTCTCCTTGGGGGCGAAGAAAGAAAAGGAAATAAAAACAAATTGAACAGTTTGCTACCTGTTAAGCCAGCAAAGAGAAACAAATTCGAATAGATGTTAAATTATAATTGCAAACATTCTATGGAAGAGATTTATCATTTAGGTGGAATTTTTCGTAGTATGCGTAGTATGAACATAAAATACATTCAGATAATGGGCATTCAATTTGTTGCATCGTCCTGTTTCGTAACCATGGTTGTTGAAGAAAGAATAATCTAGCTTGAAGCAAAATTTACCCCAATCAAAATTTTAAGCTTCTTGCAAAAACGTTGTCGCAAATTTGCTGCCAATTTTCAAGGAGTTTTACCATGTATATGAAAAACTGTTTTAATTTTGAAAGGACATGAAAAAACTTGCCGCAAATTTCAGATGTTCTAGCAAATTAGCAGCAACAATTTTTCTAACAACAATCTACAAACTATTTAGTTTGCAGCAGTTTGCAGCAAGTTCGCCGCAAACATTTCATTATGAGTATCGCATATTATATTTAGTGTTATAAACTGTATATATTCTCTGAAAAAATGCTTCTACTATGTGTGTGGGGGGGGGGAGGTTTTTGTGGGGGAAGTGTCAACCTCACCTGGTGAAGACGAGCAGTGTTAAAAACTCTAATATATACCACACAATAAAATATTTTTGTCAGAATCTACTTTGTCAAACATCAATGCTTTGTCTTATTTGCAGTAAATCAAAACCCACGTGAGATCTTGTGTGATATAATACGTGGCACCAACAGCAATCCAAGGGCTATTGGCTTTTCATGCCGAATAGCAACGAGAAAAGAAAATGAGAATCAACAAAAATAAAAGTCTCAAAGCGTGTTTCACGTCTCGAAGCTCACAGTGAATAGTGGTGAAGCGGACAAAGGGGGGCTGAGCATTCAAAGACATTGCGTGTTTTAACTTACCTCCTTTCAGTGAAAAAAGCCTCGTCTGTTTGTATATGACTCAGACGCCTTTGCAACGTTAAGGTGCTCGGTGCTTTATACAACACTGTGGGTAGTCGACTGAAGAAATAGACTGGAAAGTAAGGTAAAGTGTAGTTTTACCTGTGATATATGATAGCCATTATCTAGCCTTACTCAGTACAGACACTCACTTAATGTAGCTTACTTGGGCCGACTGCTACAGGGGCCCAAAAGGGTCTCTCCAGGCTGATTTTTTTATATAAAAATCTGCTTTACTCTGATTACAAAACTCACTGAGTGAGGCACTTGCTCTCTAGCCCATTTTACATTCAATAGTATGAACCAACATAGCATGGTCAAGCCAAGCGAATTTAATAATTAGTTGATTCACGAGCGGGGAAGCTCTGGAAACAGGGTCGGCAGGCGAAATTTAATTCTGGTTTCGTTTTCTCGCCATACTGATGCTTAACAATTCAATTCAATTCATTTCTGTACTGGTACATAGATTATCATGACCTTGTACAATATAATATTACACCAACATAACCCGCTGAATGTAACGAGCATAAACTACTGAAGAATAAGTAAGGGTTGGTGGGAGAGGAAATGTCAAATCCACAGAATGAATTTAGAGCATAAATACAATAGCATAAAGGGTTTTCTTGGATCTCGTGTAAATTCCTCCCATTCACTCAAACAATTCCCAATGAACTTTTTCCCTTTGAAGAAAAGTAAGTGCGAGAAAATTTTCGATTTTCCTTAAATTAAAGTCGGTTGCGCTCGTTAACCAGCTCATCAATTTCGTCTGGCCTTACGGTGCTCCATAAAGATTAGTGGTTCATACGTGTGTTTCAAACTGCAAAAAGGAAGCCCTCAACCAGATTCTGCACAGATGATAAATAAATAAATATTTTGATTTAGTTGTTTATAATTTAACTTTCAGATCAGCTGAATACCGGGAAAATAGTGGAGAAAGACCTCACAATATACTAACTCAACTGCCGTCACGGACATCAACACAACCCGCATCTTGTTCTAGTATTGTGCGCACCCTGGAGCCACGGCGGCCGCCTTCACCACGCTGAAATAAACGCACCAACTGCAATGTCTGAGGGCGGGGAGTTGGGTAAACTTGGGGCTGAAGAGAGGGGTGCAGGGGAGGAAGAAGAGAAGGAGGAGGCTGCTCAAGATGAGTGTGCCAAGCCATTAGCGACAGAAGATGGCGAGAAGGTGGATCCAATACTGGAAAGCAACCGCAGAGAGGGGAAAGGCTCCGACTACCGTCGCTTGGTTGTCAATATAATCCTGGCCGTGTCTGTACTGCTTAACGTGGTCTTGATTGTCATCTTGGTCGTGTTGGCATCTAGGGAGTGTGCCCAAGGTGGGATTCAGGGTAAGAGTGAGAGAGAAGGTTATTTTCATACTTTTTTCTATACACGCTGTGGCGTGTCCCACGCCCCCTTGTGATACTTGTCTCGTGAGACTAGTTAAATATTTCAGTAAGACATGTTAAGTAGAGCTGAATATTAATTGGACTAGTGGTGGATAGATTAGAACCTATGACTTAGGACTTAAAAACTTGGGCAGTGGGAATAAAGCTGTTTGGAATTACACGACTGTTGTTGTATGCTCACTTCTTCTCGATCTATTATATAAAATCGAACCTTATACCATGGTGCCAGAGGCGACCTTGAATAGTTCTTTTAAACTAGTAGTGACGTTTGTTTAAACCACATCATGCTTATGAATTACAAAAGTTGTTTTATGTTGAAACAAACCATCTTTCTTCATTATCTTCAAGGGAATGCCGCAGTACAGTTTAACACTACTGTAGCCACGGAAACACCAGTTACACCAAGCACGACTTCCGGCATAGGGCCACTTACATCAAACAGGACTACACCACCCGTGATAACTTCTACCGTGTCCACGACAGCAGGCGGTCCATAGAGTTGGGGAAGAAGAAAGAAGAAAAAATTGTAAAAAATGTGTGTTATCACTACCATCTACCAGGGTGGCAGATATTATAGGCAATTTTTCAAAAAGCCAGAGAATCAAATGATTGTCTATATATCTAAACCCATATCTGTGCATATCTTGAGAAAAATCAATCTGTCGCCCTGGTAGAGGGTATGTTATCACGGATATGGGAGGTGGTGTAGGCGGCATTCACCGTCCAATTCCCCCTTTATTTTTGGAAATTATTTCAGAGGGAATTTTTTTAAAGTGTCAGCTTTAAAATGTACAGCTTTTTGTTTCCAGTATTTCATAAATATCAATTTTTTCCAATCCGCCAGCGTCTTGATGAGTACCATAGACGATACAAATAAACTGCTTGTATGTACTGTAGGCCTACAACAGCTGATCCCCTCCTCCACCCCACCCTACCCTACTCTGCCCCGCCCTACCCCACATTCAACAGATGACCCCCACCCCCACCCCCACCCCCACCCTCACGCATTCTCTTGGCTCTGGGTAGAATGCAGAAAAAGCTGGTGAACATTGGAAACAAGAGGAGTGTCAGTCTGTTGAACTGATTGCATTCAACGGAGTCGGATTATTGGAAATGAATCCATAGATTATATCTTTATGTTTGAGTTATAATACGAAAAGGAATTAAGCATAAAAGTCTTTTAAGAAGAATGATGTTTGTTTGCACATGGGGATATATGGCGGACACGTCTGTTTTATGAATAAAAAATAATAATTGTATTTATTTGAAATAAAGGTATCAATGGTCTCATTTTTATGTTATCATGTCTGAGCAGAACATTACAAAACTTAAATTCTTGAAAAGCTCAAAACAAAGAACATAGAGTAAAGTTTTTCTGCCTTTTAACTTTATTTTTGACAAATATTTGACAGAAAGTTCCTTAAAATAGAAGCTATTCTTAACAGTTATTCATATACAGTATAACAACAATATCAATATATCAATTTAGTTAGTAAAGCTTTGGTTCAAATTGTTATATGAATGCACATTAGGAAGTTATTCATGAGTTAGGAAAGATTCCAAAAAAAAATTTTTTCTTAACAGGTTATAGGTCATGGCTTATATTGTCTCTTTGAGCCTCAATTTCAGCTTTGTAAAACGATGTTACATGTAATGCAAAGGGAACAAATATGGTGAGAACTAAAAAATAATAACATAACAGACATTAAAAACTATTTGACTTGCCACTGATATATGCAGAATTTAGGTTACACACATCATGGACAAGCCACTCCCAATTATAACACCCCTCCCCAAAAGTATGCTTTTGACACTGCCATATTAAATTGCATATATCTCCATCTTCACAGGGATTTCAGCTAAAAAATTGCATCAACATATTAGCCTGAAATTGATCATTCCAGATCAAATTTCAAAAGTTCTTGTTGTGTAATTACAAGTACTGAAAATAACCCCAAAGTTGGTATTTTTGGGGGAAATCATTTTTAATTATTTCTGCTGTATATACATTTAACTACTTTATTAGAATATTGTGTTCTAGGATTATAGTATTTGGTAGGGCAAGTGGGCATGAGTCGTGTCCTAATGAATAGCAGGTCACTGGGTCTTGGTCAAGGTCACTGTTTTCTCTTATATAAAAAAATTTGTGAACATACTTAATTGAACCTATAGAATGCTTGGTCTTTGGGTTATTTTTACTTCGAATGGACAGAAAATTTTAAAGCAATGCATTTTAGATACAAGTGCCTTGGATGGGCACTGGCAATTAACTTTGGCCACTTGGAAGTTTACATGATCATTTTTTTTTTTTTTTTACATTTTTAATAACCGGGACGAATTTGTTTTTGGTGCAAGACTTTTCATATGCTAGATTAAATATTAACAGATTTGGTTATATCATATTTATGGGGGCTAAACAAGAATAGACCTTTTATAAATATCAAGATTATTTTTATATCGTCCACGTCACTTTTTGGTGACTATTTATTAGCATAACTTTACCAAATTCTTTCAAATTGTTTATTATGTGTTGCTTCACATGAAAAATTGTTAAGAATACAAAAATATTATACAGCAAAATTTTAAGTTGTGAACATTAGTTGTGAACATTACAACCTAGATGATATGGTAATACAAGATGAATATTTGTTCTAAAAACAAAATTTAAACACACAATAATAAAATATATCCTGGTATTATGAAAAATCTTTGCAGTTTTATAAATATTACAACTCCAGTGTTTTCAGATTTTACTTTATTTACTTATTATACTGGTTAGGGTGAGCCTGACCTACGTGGGCGAGGTTTACCTGTAAAAATGAATGGGAAGCGGACTTTCTAACATGGGAGGCTGTCTGTCAAGCTGCACCGGAACAAACTCCTTACGTAGAATGTTCGCAATTGTAATCTAACATCTATTCGAATTTGTTTGTCTTTGCTAACTAAACAGCTAGCAAACTGGCCATTTTGTTTTCATTTTCTTTTCTTTCTCCATCCCTAAGGTAAGGGGTCTGATGTCGCGCTGGGCGGTTCTGACAACAGGGTATCATCGTATGAAGTAGTTAAATCTGATGTAATAGTTGGTTCTGATGTCTCAGTTGACTCTGACGTCATAGTTGGTTCTGAAGACGAAATTAGTTCTGTTGAAGTTGCCAAATCAGGCGACGTTATTTCTTCTGACGTGGTAGTCATTACTGACGTAGTTGTCAGGTCTGACATAGTAGTTGTTTCTGACGTGGTAGTTGGTTCTGATGTCTCAGTTGGTTCTGACGTCATAGTCGGTTCTGAAGACGTAGTGGGATCTGTAGAAGATGCCAATTCTGAAGTAGTTGGTTCTGACGTGATAGTTGGTTCTGCAGAGGATGCCAATTCTGAAGCAGTTGGTTCTGACGTGATAGGTGGTTCTGCAGAGGATGCCAATTCTGAAGTAGTTGGTTCTGACGTGATAGTTGGTTCTGCAGAAGATGCCAATTCTGAAGCAGTTGGTTCTGACGTGATAGGTGGTTCTGATGTCTCAGTTGGTTCTGACGTCATAGTCGGTTCTGAAGACGTAGTGGGATCTGTAGAAGATGCCAATTCTGAAGTAGTTGGTTCTGACGTGATAGGTGGTTCTGATGTCTCATTTGGCTCTGACGTCATAGTCGGTTCTAAAGACGTAGTCGGTTCTGCAGAAGATGCCAATTCTGGCAACGTTATTTCTTCTGGCGTGGTAGTCATTTCTGACGTCGTAGTCGGTTCTAACTCTGTGGTTATTTCTGAAATAGTACTACTTGGTTCTGACGTGGTAGTCAGCTCTGAAAAAATAACACAAGCATACAGTAAAGTACACAGCATGGTACATTCTATAAATCTACTAGAGGTATGGTACATGTATTACACTGTACAATGTTATTAGGGCCCATTCCCACTAAAACTATCGTTCTACGTAGATTGATCCAACTCTGCAGGGATTCTTGGTGAATGATATCAGATTAAAATATTAACATTTCTCTTTTTTACCGCTCGCGCAATCAACAGCTTCTCTGTATTCTACTCAACGGCAGGAGGGGGCATTCAGCATTTGCATTCAGTAAGAGTCCCCGCGGAGTTAGATCGTTTCATTCATAAAACGAAAGTTTCTATGAGAATGAGCCCTAAGACTGTTAGAAAGGGATTTATTTGAGCAGACTCACCTTGATTCCTACATGTACAGTTACGTGCGTTGTATTCAGAAGTAGCCACAATAAATGCGACAACCAAGACAACATTAAGTAAAACAGAAAGAGACAGAAAACCGTAGAGAGCCAGCCGGCGGTATTTAATTCTCTTTTCCGCTTTCTTCGAAGTCCCGAGTTCTGCATACACCCCTTCGTTCGTTGGCTTCTGCAGTGGCTCATAGTTGTTAGTCCCAGCATCGTGCACATCATCGTACGCGTCAGACTGTGGCCTCGTGTTCCTATTTGAAGTGACCTCATAACCTGGCTCATACACATGGATATCGGTCATTTCCACGGTTTGTCGCTTAGTGGTTGCCATAATTTTTCTAGAGTTCCACGACAATGTCCCTAACTAGTGTCAGAACTGAACTCAGCTCCGTCGAAATACTAAATAAACTAGGGTGGGGCTCATTTTTTCGTTACTTAACTGGGTGCCTTCCCTATTTAGGTTTTCACCTCAAATCACTTCCGGGTTGTTCTTTTCAAGATGTGCTCTGGGTCACAGTTGATATTGTTCCTTTTACTTCGACGAACACCTGAGTTTTATTTCAACCATATACACGGTTCGTTTCATAAAGCACTGGTGCCCCTTTTGGATGTCCCAGGCGCCCAAGATGTCGCTCAATTTTCGCACCACTTGTCTCGTGTGACTAGATAAAATTTAAAGTTTATAATCAATAGATAATGTTTTAATAAGATATGTAATGTTAAGATGTGTAGTAATATTAAGTGGCCGTATAACATAAACATCTCACACCACCCTTGTTTTTAATACTGCACAATGGTCAACTCTAATCCCATCCATACATTTTAAATTTGTATAGAAATGTAATTTAATCTGGTGTCTCATTTAACACTCGTTTTCCACAACACAGATTTTATATCGCAACTAACACAACCCTCTGCCTCAAATAACACTAAACTAGTCCTCCTTGCTGTAACTGGATACACACATATCGCAACGGTGGCGACATAACTCTCGAAAAATTATTGACGACGTAGACCGAGATTCGAACTTGTGGCTTTTGGCTTTCCGTTACCTTGGTTGATGATAGTTTTGGATTTTTTGCAACCATGTAAGCTACCGACTGGCTCTTAACTAACCCTGCTACCCTCCTTACATACATGCTTCCTCTTATAGTAATAAATAGTGATTTTTAAAAATTATTATGGCAAATATGGTACATGTCATAGTCTAGAACTGGAACCTTGTCACCAACAGTGCAGAGTTACCACGGAGCCGCAAAAGTTTCGTTGTGACCATTCCCAGACCCTATCGTACTAACAGTGGATCGATCTATCTCCAAGCCCCTGGATTATCCTTGGTGCCTCGTATTTTGTCACGCAAGGTTTAACATGGGCTTTGATGTACTGCACATAAGACAAAGCATTTAAAGATATTCATAAAAGCTTGACAAGGTAGATTCTGCCAAAAATATTTTATTGTGTTGTACATAGTCGGATAGTTTTTAACATGCACTATTCGACTTCACCAGGCGGGGTTATGGACCCTGTATGCCTTCCAGCTCCTACTCCCATCCCCCACAAAAACCCTGCCCTTCACCCCCCCCCCCCTTCCACACGCATACATACACAGAGTATTAGTATCTCTTGCTGCAAAACAGCTGCAAACTAAACAGTTTTCAAGAAATAGTTTGCAGGTTGTTGCAAGAAAAAAAGTTGCTGCAAATTTGCAAGAACATCTAAAGTTTACGGCAAGTTTTCGTGAAGTCTTCATGCCCTTTCAAATTTAAAACAGGTTTTTTATACATGTTAAAAACTCCTTCTTAAAAATATGCAGCAAATTTGCGGCAACGGTTTGCAAGAAGCATTAAATTCTGCTAAGGGTAAATGTTGCTTCAAGTTAGATATCGGATATAACAGATTATTCCTTCCTCAACAACCATGGTTAAGTTACATGACGATGCAACAACTTGAATGCCCATTATTTAATTGTATTTTACCTCGCATACTACAAAAAATGTCAACTAAATTATAAACTCCTGACATAGAATGTTGGCAATTGTACTCTAACATCTATTCGAAAATGTTTTGTCTTTGCCAGCTGAGCAGGTAGCAAACTGTTTATTTTGTTTTCATTTTCTTTTCTTTCTTCGTCCCCAAGGAGGGGGGCCTGGTGTTGTCGTGACGAACGTTGCAGTCATGCTGGCTGTTAAAACTGATTCTGATGTAGTAGTCAGTTCTGATGTCATAGTCGGTACTGACGTCGGGGTCTGCTCGTACATAAGATAAGATAAGATAAGAGTTTATTCAGCCATTAATATATAAATATAAAATTCATATAAAACGGAAATTGGACTGCTATTCGGGTTACAAATTATAAATAAATAAATTATAAATTTCCATTTTTGTTGTTAAAATAAGACACAGCAGATGGGTAAAAACTCTTTAAAAACCTTTTAGATCCCTTAAAAGTTAAAAGCCTGCAGTTGCTCGGTAAAAATTTAAAAAGCCCATGTGCGGGGTGGGTATAGTCAGACATGATTTTCTCTGTTTTTGTTACTGATCTATTAGTATAGATGGCACCTAGAGAGGGTACATGAATGAAGTACTTGACTCTGGCGTAATAGTTGGTTCTGACGTTGTAGTCGGTTCTGAAAATGGGGTCAGTTCTGTTAAAGTTGCCCATTCTGGCGACGTAATTTGTTCTAACGTGATAGTCATTTCTCGCGAAGTTGTCAGTTCTGACGTGGTAGTAGTTTCTGACGAGGAAGTCAGCTCTGATGTCATAGTCATTTTTAATGTAGTCACTTCTGATGTAGTTGTTTCTGATTTCGTCATGAAATTAGTTGTGGGAACAGACGTTTCAGTTGGAATCCAGCTGTATTGGGTCATTTCACTGCGTATCCCATTGAAGGTATCATTTTCTCCTAAAACAGATCAACAGTGCGAAGCTATGTTTTTTTTTGTGTGTGTGTGAATTTATGAAGTTCCTGTGATTTCAGTGCGAGCAAAAACTATTGATCAGTTAAGTTGCTTATTAGAATACAGATAGTAAATAACAGTAAAACACAAGCATACTATGACCTTTACAGGATGATAACTGCTCAGTGAGAGGCCTATAAATTTACTAGAGGTCTAGCAATATACAAAACTAAAACGGCTTATTCCCAATAAAACTATCATTCTACGTATATTGATCCAACTTCGTAGGGAATCTTGTTGAATGATATCAGAGTAACATATTTTAAAACACGTCTCTTCTTTTAAACGTACTCGCGTAATCAACAGCTTTCCTGTGTTCTTCTCAACAGCAGAAGAAGGCATGTTAATCTGCTAATCAGTTTGCATTCAGCGAGAGTCCCCGCGGAGTAGCATCAATCTACGTTTCATTCATGAATCGAAAGTTCCATTGGGAATGAGCCCTAAGACTGTTAGTGGGGGATTTATTTGAGCAGACTCACCTTGATTTCTACAGTGACATGCGCAGTATTCAGAAGTAGCCACAATAAATGCCACAACCAAGACAACATTGAGTAAAACAGAAAGAGACAGAAAACCGTAGAGAGCCAGCCGGCGGTATTCAATTTTCTTTCCCGCTTTCTTCGAATCATCGAGCTTTGCATACACGTCTTCATTCGTTGGCTTCTGCAGTGGCTCATAGTTGTTAGTCCCAGCATCGTGCACATCATCGTACGCGTCAGACTGTGGCCTCGTGGTCGTATTTGAAGGGACCTCGTAACCTGGCTCATACACATGAATATTGGCCATTTCCACGGTTTGTCGCTTGGTGGTTGCCATAATTTTATTAGAGTTTCCGGCAATTTCCCTAACTAGTTTCAGAACTGCACTCAGCTCCGTCAAAATACTAAATAAACTAGGGCGAGGCTCGTTTTATCGTTTGTTAACTGGGTGCCTTCCCTATTTGCGTATCTCCTCAAATCACTTCCGGGTTGTTCTTTTCAAGATGTGCTCTAGTTCACAGTTGATATTGTGCCATTTACTTTGACGAACACCTGAGTTTTATTTAAACCATATACAGGGTTCGTTTCATAAAGCACTGTTGCCCCTTTTGGATGTCCCAGGCGCCCAAGATGTCGCTAAATTTTTGCACCACTTTTCTTGTGTGACTAGATAAAATCTAAAGTTTATAATCAATAGGTAATGTTTTAATAAGATATGTAATGTAGAGATGGGTGTTAATATTAAGTGACCGTATAAAATAAACATCTCATATCACCCCTTGTTTTTAATACTGCACAATGGTCACCTCTAATCCGATCCATACATTTGAAATGAGTATACGAATGTAATTTAATATGGTGTCTTAGTTATCACCCGTTTTCCACACCATAGTTTTTATATCGCAACTAACACATCCCTCTGCCTCAAATAACACTAAACTAGTCCTCCTTGCTGTAACCGGATACACGCGTTGCAATAGTAGCGACGTAACTCTTGAAAAAATTATTGGCGGCGCAGACTTAATGATAAAGACCAGCAATATTTTTTTTTTTAATTTAATTTTTATTTTATTTTATTTTTTTTGCAAAAGGTAATTTTCCCGGACCACGAGAGCCTATGGTAAACTGACAAGCTTCATCAGAGATTCGCACTCGTGGCTTTTCGTTACCCTGGTTTATGATGATTTTGGATTTTTTGCAACCACGCAAGCTACCGTAACTGCCCTTTAGCTAACCCGGCTACCCTCCGTTCATACATGTTTCCTCCTATAGTAATAAATTGCAATTTTTAAAAATTATTTTGGCAAAAAAAGTTACACGTCTAGAACTCGAAGCCGACTACAAGTGTGATCATGTCACGAAGAGTGCAGAGTTACCACAGAGCCGCAGAAGCTTCGTTGCTAAGCCTTAGATCAAATAGAAACTTCCTACCTTGTCACGGAGAGGGCCAGTTTGGATATTTATGTATATACAGTATCTGCACTTACAATCGATCTACCCAGACGTGACAACATAAAAAATGAGACCATTTATTTCAAATAAAAAATACAATTGATTTTTTATTTATAAAACAGACGTGTCCGCCATAAGACCCCAATAAACATTACAAATAAAATACAATGAACATCCTCCTTGTAAAATAACTTTTAGGCTTAATTTCTTATTCGTGTTGTTGCTCAAAATTAAAAATATAAACTATGGGTTCATTCCCAATGATCCAACTCCGTTAAATGCAATCATTTCAACAGATTAACAGCCATCTTCTTGTTTCCAACGCACCCGTATAATTACCCACTTTTTTCTGTTTTCTACCCAGCGCCAAGAGGAAGCTTGTTAATCTGCTAAACGGATAGCATTCAGCGAGAGTCCCAGCGATCAATATACGTAGAACGATAGTTTCCTTGACAATAAGCCCTATGGCAAAGTTTAAATTTTGTGCTTACAATACATAAAAGCAGGTTATTTGTACCGTCTGTGGTACTCATCAATGCTGACAGATGGGAGAAAAATAAGATATTTATATATATTTATATTGGGGGTTGCGGGCGGTGAAAGATGCCACCCAACTCCCCCTCCCCGCTTTCTTCGGTCCTGTGAATATGCATGTTTTTATTATCATTTTCTCTTCTTTCTTCTTCCCCAACTCGATGGACCGCCTGCTGTCGTGGACACGGTAGAAGTTATCACGGGTGGTGTAGTCCTGTTTGATGTAAGCGACCCTATACCGGCAGTCGTGCGTGGTGTAACTGGTGTTTCCGTGGCAACAGTGCTGTTAAACTGCACTGCGGCATTCCCTTGAAGTCAGTGAAGAAAGATGGTTTGTTTCAATAAAAAAACAATTTTTATAATGATAAGCATGAAATGGTTTGAACATCTAAACGTAACTAGTTGCTAAAAACAAGAACATCGAAATTATTAGATCACAAATTTAGATCAGACTAAAGAGTCACTGAATTAGTAAAACGAGAGAAGGCAAAATTTCATTAGAACCGAAATCCCAAATTTAAAGCCCCACATACAAAAGTATAGAAAAAAGCTCACTCTCTTTCTCTTTCTCTCTTACCCTGTATGCCACCTTGGGCACACTCCTTAGAAGCCACCACAACCAAGATGACAATCAAGACCACGTTAAGCAGAACAGACACGGCCAGGATTATATTGACAACCAAGCGACGGTAGTCGGAGCCTTTCCCCTCTCTGCGGTTGCTGTCCAGAATTGGAGCTACCTTCTCACCATCTTCTGTCGCTAATGGCTTGGCACACTCATCTTGAGCAGCCTCCTCCTTCTCTTCTTCCTCCCCTGCACCCCTCTCTTCAGCCCCAAGTTTACCCAGCTCCCCGCCCTCAGACATTGCAGTTGGTGCGTTTATTTCAGCGTGGTGAAGGCGGCCGCCGTGGCCCCGGGGTGCGCTCAATATAAGAGGCGGTTGTGTCGATGTCCGCGAAGGCAGTTGAGTTAGTTTATCTTGAGGTCTTTTTTCACTTTTTTCCTGGTTTTCAGCTGACCTGAAACTTTAAATTACAAACAACTAAATCGAAATATATTTTTATTCACTTATATGTCATCTGTGCAGAATCTGGTTGGAGGCTTGCGATATGCAGTTTTCAACACATGAACGTATCATACAGTTATGGAGCACCGTAAGGTCAGGCGAAATTGATAAGCTGGTTAACGAGCGCAACCGACTTTAATTTGGGGAAAATCGGAAATTATCTCGCACTCATTTTCCTTCAAAGGAAAAAAATTCATTGGGAATTGAGTTTATAGGAGGAATTTACACGAGATCCTAGGGAAAACTTGTGGTGTTGTGTTTATGTTCTAATTCACCCACACTCTGGATTTGACATATCCTCTCCCGCCGACCCTAAACTAAACTTCAACAGGTTATGCCTGTGTTATATTATATTGTTCAAGGTCATGATAATCTATGCATCAGTACAGAAATAAACTGATTGGATTAAATTATTAAACATCAAAATGACGAGAAATCAAAAGCAAAATTAAATTTGTCTGTCGACCCTGTTTGCAGAGAGTCGCCGCTTGTTCATCAACTTATCATCATAATTATGCTTTGTTAGTTCAAATTGTTGAATGTAAAATGGGTAAGAGAGCAAGTTTCTCACTCCGTGAGTTTTGTAATCAGGATCACAGTTACGCGCTGTTGGTTGAAGAGGATTTCTGTTTTACAAATCAGCCTGGAGAGACCCTTTTGGGCCCCTGTAGCAGTCGGCCCATGATGGCTACATTAAGTGTGTAACTGTACTGCTTAAGGCCAGATGATGGCTATCTTATATCACAGGTAAAGGTTATACTGTACCTTGTTTGCTAGTCTTCTTTTTCAGCCGTCTACTCCCAGTGTTGTAAAAAAAAGCACCGAGTACCTGAAAGCTTGCACTGCAAAGGCGTCTGTGTCATACAAATAGAAAAAGTTTTTCTTATTGAAAGGAGGTAAACCAACGCACGCAATGTCTTTGTATGCTCAGCCCCCTTTGCCCGCTTCGCCGCTATTTACAGTGAGATTAGAGGCGTGAAACACCCTTTAAGACGTTTACTTTTTGTTGATTCTTATTTTCCGATCTGGTTGCTCTTCAGTGTGAAAAACCAATAGCGCTTGGATTATCGTTCGTGACTCGTATTTTGTCACGCAAAGTTTAACATGGGCTTTGATATACTGAACATAAGACAAAGCATTTAAAGATATTCATAAAAGCTTGACAAAGTAGATTCTGACAAAAATAATTTATTGTGCTGTACATAGTCGGAGATTTTTTAACACTGTTCGTCTTCACCAGGTGGGGTTGACACATGGCCTGAAAAAGCAATATGAGGACCCTGTATACCTTCCAGCTCCTACTCCCCTCCCGCACAAAAAAACTCCCCTTCACCCCCCCCCCCTCCACACGCACACATACACAGAGTACTAGTATCTCTTGCTGCAAAACTGCTGCAATCTAAACAGTTTTCAAGAAACAGTTTGCAGGTTGTTGCAAGAAAAAATGTTGCTGCAAATTTGCAAGAGCATCTACAGTTTGCGGCGAGTTTTCTTGAAGTCTTCACATTATTCTATCTTCAACAACCATGGTTAAAATACATGTACATGAAGATGCGACAACTTGAATGCCCATTAACTATATGTAATTTTTATCTCGCATACTACTAAAATACCAACTAAATGATAAAATTCTTATATAGAATGTTGGCAATTGTACTCTAACATCTATTCGAAATTGTTTTGTCTTTATTAGCTAAACAGGTAGCAAACTGTTTATTTTTTCATTTTCTTTTCTTTCTTCGTCCCCAAGGAGAGGGGCCTAGTGTTGTCGTGACGGGCATTGCCGTCATGCTGGCTGTTAACACTGATTCTGATGAAGTAGTCAGTTCTGACATCATAGTCGTTACTGACGATGAAGTCTGCTCGTATGAAGTACTTGACTCTGACATGGTAGTTAGTTCTGATGTCATAGTTGATTCTGACGTCGTAGTTGGTATTGACGTGCTAGTCGGTCCTGGGCTAGTAGTTGATTCTGACGTCATAGTCGGTTCTGAAGAGGGAGTCAGTTCTGTTAAAGTTGCCCATTCTGGCGATGTAATTTGTTCCGAAGTGGTAGTCATTTCTGACGAAGTTGTGAGTTCTGTCGTAGTAGTTGGTTCTGACGATGTAGTCATTTCTGACGAAGTTGTCAGTTCTGTCGACGTAGTTGCTTCTGACGATGTAGTCATTTCTGACGAAGTTGTCATTTCTGTCATAGTAGTTGATTCTGACGATGTAGTCATTTCTGACGAAGTTGTCATTTCTGTCTTAGTAGTTGGTTCTGACGACATAGTCATTTCTGACGAAGTTGTGAGTTGTGTCGTAGAAGTTGGTTCTGACGATGTAGTCATTTCTGACGAAGTTGTGAGTTCTGTCATAGTAGTTGATTCTGACGATGTAGTCATTTCTGACGAAGTTGTGAGTTCTGTCGTAGTAGTTGATTCTGACGATGTAGTCATTTCTGATGAAGTTGTCATTTCTGTCGTAGTAGTTGGTTCTGACGACGTAGTCATTTCTGACGAAGTTGTGAGTTCTGTCGTAGTAGTTGGTTCTGACGATGTAGTCATTTCTGACGAAGTTGTGAGTTCTGTCGTAGTAGTTGATTCTGACGAGGTAGTCATTTCTGACGAAGTTGTCAGTTCTGTCGTAGTAGTTGGTTCTGACGATGTAGTCATTTCTGACGAAGTTGTCAGTTCTGTTGTAGTAGTTGATACTGACGATGAAGTCATTTCTGACGAAGTTGTCAGTTCTGTCGTAATAGTTGGTTTTGACGTGGTAGTCATTTCTGACGCTGTTGTCATTTCTGAATTAGTACTACTCGGTTCTGACGTGGTAGTCAGCTCTGATGTCATAGTCATTTTTAATGTAGTCACTTCTGATGTAGTTAGTTCTGATTTCGCCATGAAATTAGTTGTAGGAACAGACGTTCCAGTTGAAATCCAGCTGTATTGTGTCATTTCACTGCGTGTCCCATTGAAGGTATCATTTTCTCCTAAAACAGGTCAACAGTTAAGCGAAACCATGTATTGTCATTTTGTGAATTTATGAAACTGCTGTGAATTTATTGCGAGCAAAAGATATTGATTACGCCTATAAATTTACTACAGATATAGTAATATACATGTAAGGACTTATTACCAATGAAACTATCGTTCTATGTAGATTGATCCAACTTCGTAGGGAATCTCGTTGAATGATATCAGAGTAACATATTTTAAAACACTTCCCCTCTTCTTTTTAACGTACTCGCGTAATAAACAGCTTTCCTAAATTCTCTTCAACGGCAGGAGGAGGCATGTTAAACTGCTAATCTGTTTGCATTCAGCGAGAGTCCCCACGGAGTTGTATCAAACTACGTTTCATTCAAGAATAGAAAGTTCCATTGAATTTGAGCCCTAAGACTGTTAGGGAGGGATTTATTTGAGCAGACTCACCTTGATTCCTACAGTGACATGCGCAGTATTCAGAAGTAGCCACAATGAATGCGACAACCAAGACAACATTGAGTAAAACAGAAAGGGACAGAAAACCGTAGAGAGCCAGCCGGCGGTAATCAATTTTCTTTCCCGCTTTCTTCGAATCACCGAGCTTTGCATACACCTCTTCATTCGCTGGCTTCTGCAGTGCCTCATAGTTGTTAGTCCCAGCATCGTGCACATCATCGTACGCGTCAGACTGTGGCCTCGTGGTCGTATTTGAAAGAACCTCGTAAGTTGGCTCATACACGTGGATATCAGTCATTTCTAGGGTTTGTCGCTTGCTGGTTGCCATCATTTTTGTAGATTTTCCTGGCAATTTTTTTCTTACTAGCGCCAGAACTACACTCAGCTCCGTCAAAATTCTAAATAAACTAGGGTGGGGCTCGTGTTTCTGTTTGTAAACTGGGTGCCTTCCCTGTTTACCTTTTCTTCTTCAATCACTTCCGGGTTTTCTTTTCAAGATGTGCTCTCAAATGTGATGAACGGGGAGGCTGAATGCACGCGATGAGTTCCGGTTCACAGTTGATCTTACACCCTTTCTTTTCACGAACACCTGAGTTTTATTTAAACCACATACACAGTTCGTTTCATAAAGCACTGGTGCCCCATTAAGCTGTCGCAGGCCCCCCTTAGATGTCGCTTGATGCTCGTGACACTTGACAATATTTTTTATTACTCTTGTTATCATTATAATGAAATTTCGTATATAGACTATCGTTGTACAGTGCCAATGAAAAAAGAAATGTCAAGGCTAAATAAACTACCAGTATCACTCATCTCGGGAGGCTGGATAATAATTATAGTTTATCATTAATAGGTAATATTTTAATAAGATATGTAATGTAGAGAAGGGTACAAGTAGCACTGGTGTTGGGTAGATTAATTTATAGGTAATATTTTAATAAGATATCTAATGTAGAGAAGGGTATAAATAAGACTAGTGGTTGGTGGATAAAGATAGAACTTGGGCAGTGGGAATGAAGATGTTTGGAAATTCACGACTCTTGTTGCTTACTTCTTCTCGAGCGGTGAATAGAAACTCGAACCTTGAAGGATCGTATTTACTATGTTAGATTAGGACAACATGAAACATTTTACGATGTCCTTATTCAACCTTGTGAAAAAGGAATTGAATGACTACATTTACCCTCTACCAGGAACGCATATTAATTAAGTACACTTTTCCTATTGGAGAAAGGTGCCAGAGACATATCTGTGCAAATATACTGAAGTAAAAATTCAATCTGTGAATACGGAATGTCTTGTTCTCAAAACATCTTCAGTGGTTTCAAGCGTCGATGTACATGTATAATAACATTCAGTTGATCAAAAATGCAAAATCTATATTTGTTCAAAGCCTTTTTTATGAAAATCGTTTAAACTTTTATTTGGTCACTTTCTAGCAGCAGTCATACTTAAAAATTGATGGAATTGTACCCTGTACCAGGGTCGCAGATACCAGTAATGTTGTGGACTCCCTGATACAGTGCAGAAAAGTCTTATCTAGAGGCGAATCTGTGAATATCTAGTAAAACATCAAACTATAGCCCATGTAGAGGGTACGAGAGGTGAAGGTGAGAAGCAGCAGGTCGCGTTCACGGACAAATACACACAGCTAGACATGATAAACATAGTATTTGTTCAGCAAAGGTTTTTCGGGGTCATAGTGCCAAATATATATATATATATATATATATATATATATATATATATATATATATATATATATATGGAGTGTATTCTCTTTCTATCTCTCTTTCCCTTGCTTCCTCTAATTCCTCGTCTCAATTTTACAGATGACAGAATGACACGGTCAACAATATCGACTTCTTTCCCTCCTCGTTTCCATGATGCAGGGCCCTGGCGCACATTGACCTGAAAGCACACAAAGACCAGCTGACGCTTACAAATAGAAAAAGGCCCCTCTTTTGTTGTAATTTCTATACCTTGACATACCCTCAGGTGAATATATGCGGCAAACAAAACACGCGTATCTCAAATTAGAATAAAGCACAAAATAGCGAAGGGGTACGAAATTATTGGATGGGCGTAACGAAGAGGGATTGAAAGACGTAAAAGGAAAAGCTGACGGCGATTTTTGAATTTTCAAGGAAAAGTACTGCAGATACGTGCTGGTAGGTTTTGTTTTGTGTTGCGTTTGTGTTCGCTCTTGTGTGTGTGTGTGTGTGTGTGGTGTGTGTGTGTGTGTGTGTGTGTGTGTAAGAAAAAGAGGGAGAGAGGTCAAATTGGAAAGAGTCGCTGAATACCTTTACGGTGAAGTATGTTGGGCGGTTTACAGAGGAATTCACTGTTTACTTTACTTTGAACAATTGTCGCAAATTGACTTTGTCCTTTTTTTTAGCATTTATTTAACCATTTATTTTACATTCAAGAATAAAATATCATTAAACGTTAGATTTTATAACCATTTCAGCACCACACCATGCCGAGGTCACTTGCCGCTATGTTAGTTTTGGTGTCTCTCCTCCACATGTCCCGGGGGCTAGAGGACTGGGAAGAGGGGATATATGACCAGCTCGGGTCTGTCTCTCTCCCGACATCAACCCGTAAGTAACAGTACCTAGAGTGACGCAGGGTTCACAACTTTAAATGGTACTTATAATCCGTAGTTCAGACCCGTTGTCAAGGAGGGTAGTTTCTTGGGTGGGTGTTTGGGGGGGGGGGGGGGGAGGGGGGGGGAGAGGTCAAAATAAACGCCCTTATGGCCTGAAAAGGTGCACTCCGAATCAAAATTTGTTCTTGGTTCTGTGCCATTTCTCAAGGACAACTAAAAGGAGTAAAAAGGTCCATCTTTTTAGGAAATAGATATCCTCTTTTGAAATTGTTTACTTAAACCCTGAAAATCCATTGTGTTGCGTCTTATTAACAATAGAAAAATACCTGTCAACGAATGTAGACTGTCCTTAATTATGCATAGAATACCCTGATAAAACTGCGCTTCTGGTTAAATATATCTTATATACAGTATTATATGATTGCAACTGGTACAAAGTGCTCAGAGGCCGTGGCAGTTATAGGGGCATCAGTATAGTGTATTTTTTATTGCGTAGTTTTTTATGGGGTGGATTTTATAGGGACAATTTTACGCAGCAGGTTATTTTGACGTACATGTGAATTCTTTAGCGGTAAATTTTACGCAGTAGCTTTTCAATGCAACTTATCAAACTGCAGGGTTACGTACGTGACGCTTTCCCCTTTAGCTGTACAACATATTCGAAAATACAGTATGAACGGAGATAGACAGGTTTATTTATAGGAATTAAATTTTAGACCGCTAAAAGAAAATAAATAAAATTTGGTTGAATTAATTTTTATTAGATTACCAAAATACACAAAAATGCATTTATTTTTTTTAAGGACTTCAGATATCATCGTAAAAGTACGTAAAGTACATAAACCACTTCTTGTTAAACTTGTCTGGGGACAAGTATTAGTTTTGATAATTTTTAAACAGATAAATGCCATGAATTAATGCTAATTTAACATCGATGCGTGTCAAACATTTTGGCTGTATTCCCAGAGCTTTTAGATCGATCTATCCCCGCAGGGAGTCTCACTAGATTACTGTCAGATAATCCGACTTAAATGTCCGTCCCGCCTACTACAAGCTGTAAGGGGGTAATTAACTTTCGTGTCCGCTCGGCTGACAGCTATTTAGCGTGAACCCCCAGGGAGTTAGGTCGATCTAAAGTAGATCGATCTAATCTCTGGAAATGGGGTCTTTGACACAGTTTTGAATCGCGTCCAAGCCAGATGTCAGAGCTCGAAGTGATGGCCGAAAAGCACTCTTTAGCGTGGGTTAAGGACTTTTAAGCTTTTCCAGATTGTTAAGGAGTAATGGTGAGTGTCCGACAAAATGGATCAAAACGAGGCTAGCTGGGAAAAAATACCCTTTACACCAGGAGATTACGTTAAGAATAAGTTTTCCGGGGGAAAACTTTGCACCATGCACCTTTCAACTGTTTTGGAGTGGAGCACTAAACAAAAAAATCGAGGCAAATAAAAAAATGATAGAAATAAAAGAAAAAAACCTTATGCAAGAGGCAACTTCTCCCTGTGCCTGTATTCAAAGCGGTCTAAAATTAGTATAGGTACTTTGTATTAGACGAGGAATGGTTTGTGGGTAACAGGGCGGTCAAGTGTGCTTGACAATGTTGACGTGACGTGCCATTCTGAATACTTGTTTAACTTATATGAATTGGTTCGCTGCATGAGCAGACGCATGTCTGAGCATCTGTGAGGGAAATTTTGTGAATTAGAGAAACACTGGCCTGCTCTCCTTACTTGTTTAGGTATGATAAAAATGAGGGTGCGAATTTTTAGTGGAGAGCCTCCCCTCCCCCCCCCCCTTTTTTTTTCATTTGAGAACAATTAATAGTTTTTGTCATTGTATCTTCTTGGATTGGAATGCTACATCTTGGGGTGGGGGTGTGCGTGGGTTCAGACCTACTGTTTGAAATTGAATAATAAATGAAACTGATCTTTGTTTTGATGAAAATATAAAAGCACCTACATGTAACACAGGGGTTAATCGTGGAAACGCTCGCTATCCTTTGGACCTTGAATAGTAGTAGTCTAACTAAACGACAAAGTGTTGTGGACCCAGAATACTTTACTACTTACTACACGATGTTATGCTATGCTGCTATGCTGTGCTATGTTATGTTGTATCTTATAGAAAACGCAGATGCCCAAAAGTACTTCATCTTTGGTGTAAAGCTGGTCATCTCCTTTTGGCACGATTTGGCAGAGGAATCCTTTCGAAAAGCACAGAATTTGGACCCGTCTTTTGGTATGGCCTACTGGGGCGAGGCACTGTGTAAAAAATGGTTTCTTTGGAATAGTGAGTTCCCGGACGACGCCAACGCCATCTTCCGTCGAATGGACGCCAATAATTCGGTGTGGAACCCACGCGAGGGAACATACGGTCCCGCGCCAAGGACGCCCTCGGAAGACTTGTACATCGACGCTCTCCGCACGCTCTTTCGCAACGCCTCGGCCGGAAACCTCCAACAACGCAACCAACTATTTGCCGATAAAATGAAGCTGTTGTATGACAGGTCTCCTAATGATGACGTGGGGGCCTCGTATTACGCCCTAGCTCTTCTGGAGATCAACCGAGTCGACGAGGCCAGGACGGTGCTGGATGCGGTCCTGCAGAGGTCACCTAACCACCCCGCGGGCCTCCACTTCTCCCTGCACGCCTTCGACTTCCACCACCCCGGGGTGGCCGAGAGGGGTTTAGCTGCTGCGGAGAAATATCCACAGGTGAGGTCTTGGTCTCAATCCAGCTTATTTATTTATTTATTTATTTATTTTAAGATTCTGACTACTGTTCTACAGGCTAAATTCTTTGTTATCACACATATGGAGTAGAATCCATTCTTAATTTTTTCTTTTATTAATTGATTAAATTATTTTATTTATTTCTTTATCTATTTATTTGTTTCAAATTCAGGTTGTCAAGGTGGCCTCTCATGGCGATCACATGCCGGCTCATATTTTTATTCGTATCGGGTTGTGGCAGGAGGCAGTGGACGCGGACGTTCTGGCACTGAAGGCGGGAGACGATTTCGCCAACGAGAGAAAAAATGGGGACATTACCTATGACAAATGGAACCGGTATCACTCCCTGGAATACCTGCAGTATTACCTGTTACAGGTGAGGGACTGAAAGGTTTATGTGACTTATCTGTTACGTCAAGAGTTTGATCGTCTGCTTCTGAGGCTTTTTTTTTTCGGAATAAAGAGGCATATGCCTACACATTAAATCTTATTATCAATATAAAAGCCGGCAGGCCCGTAGCCAGCAACTTCAAAATTGGGTTCTTTTTCTGAATAAGTGGACCTTTTACCATGAAACCTTCGTGTATCTAGATAAAATTTTTCCCAAAGGAGACCTTTTCCCAGCAATTGGGGGGGGGGGGGGCAGAGGAGGTCTTTCTACCTCCACCCACCCACCCACCCAACCCTCTCTGGCTACGGACCTTAATGGTAAACGTTATATTGTTCCTATTCAAATGCTCACGTGCACTTTGTATCTTATTTCAGCAAGGGCGCTTCACTAAAGCTGCTGAATACATGGAGCGCATGCGCAGCGCCTTACAGGCAGTGCCCGATGATCTTTTCTTCCGTCAGACGTGGTATAGAATGATAGCGAGGCAGTTTCTTGAGTCCAGAAACTACGATGATGTAAGATTAAAAATCTCTCTCTCTCTCTCTCGATAACTTGTACATGTATAAGTTTATAAGCAGGATAAAAGCATTTTTGTCAACGTATGCTATTTTAATACTACAGCTCTATGCCATTTACTGATCTAACGACTCAAAGAAAGAAGAAGTCCACTGAACATCAATACATTAATTAATTGTTTTCTTATTCCAGCCTCTTCTTCGATTCATAAGACTGGAAAAGTTGTCAAATAATAAAATCATTTTAAAACCACTTCCAGGTGCAAATGACCAGTCTGTCCTTCGATCAGCCGGCTTACGTTCCCCTTGAGAATGACTTATTCTGGTCATCCTACACGGAAGCCGGTTTTCTGCAGGCCAGAGCTATGGAAGCGATGAAGTTGAACTCTTCACGCGCGTCTGTCCTTGCGGACAGTGCTATAACGCGCATGGATGAGCTGATCAGCAAAACTGCGGAGACTCCCGCCTGGAGTTATGTTACGAAAGCTATACGTATTCTGAAACTACAGCTTCAAGCCACCAGGGAAAGTAGGTAAGTTTAAAAGAAAGTAGGATACAAATAAAAAAGAAAGGTACACAACTGAAGAAAGATAGAAAATAAAGCAAAAAATTATGAAAGATCAAGAAAAAATACAACAGCATAAGAACACGCAGTAAAACACCCATTACTTTCAGTGGCGGAAGAGTAACTCAAGCCTTATCACTGATGCGACAGGCGGCGGCTATACAGGACACAATGGTCCTGTTGACTACAAGCCCCACCCTTCTCTTCCTTCCAACCTATGAATTCTACGGTGACTTGATGCTGGGGAGTGGAGACGGGGCCGCTGCTGTTCCCCTCTACACCCGGGCCTTGAAGGATTATCCTAATAGAACAGGTGCTGTTTACCAATGTGCATAAATTAATTGGTAGATTTGTAGTTGTTGTTGTTTAAATTTAAGGCGACATTTATACGAAGAGCATTTTTAGCGAGGTTCCTTATTTAATATTTGTTTTCATCAATTTCAAAATCCGATCATTTATCGCTCTAAACTAACGATATCTGATTTTTATTACGCATAACTTCAGATTCTAAATTGCGGACAAAATTGCAAACTGCTTCGATCGTCCTTACGAAGCTCTAGTTCATAAGAGAGGCTAGGTCCGAGTTTTAAAGTGAGCTCAGAGTTGAATTTAATTGTAACAAACCCGAGATTTCTCTCTCAAGCACTTCTACCCGCGTTTTCTGAGCGCATAAATAAAAAGAAGTAAACAGAAGTGCTCAAGGACTAAAACATAATTTCTACTTTATTTCACCACTACACAGCCAGTCTTCTTGGCCTCGGCCGAGCACACGTGATGGCGGGAGATAACGCCAGTGCTCTGACGTACTACGAGAGGCTCTACGACGCCATCTGGACAAGCTCGGATGATTTCGAGGCCCGAAGGGACGCTGGCCGGGTGCTGTCAGGTCTAAGGGTCAGTCCGACTAAGACCACCATGGACACGGACGAAATGTGGAGGACGTGGATAATTATCGCTGCAGGAATTGTGTTTGTTGTGCTGATCATCATTGCGGTAGTGGTGAGTTTTTTTTTTTTTTTTTTTTTTTTTTTTTTTTTTTTTTTTTTTTTTGTTCTTTGTTTGTTGGTTTGTTGTTGTTTTTTTTAATCTTAATTTTAGCAGGGCTAAAAGGTTGTAGATCGTTTTTACATACCGAGGGCATTTCTATTTTGTTTGACCATAAGCTTCTTTTCAATCGTATTCAAGCCATTATAAAATTTCAGAGATTATTGATAACGACAGGAGCGTATTTTTTTCTTTGTTTTAAACTTTTAAATTGAAAGTAATTTGTTGTGAACATTTTCTCCATATGTAAGTCAAGACTAATTGCTCCTTGATAATAAGTCAGAGTTTCCTTAAGCTTCTTCAGTGTCAAAGTAAGCTTTTCTTTAGAGCCCAACTCCCCTCCCTTCCTCTCAGCTATGGGTTCTGAAGATAGATCCATAAGAGACTGGTTTAATTTCACTCGGAACTACTCGGATGTCTCCGCACTCGACAATAGTATGGAGCTTGCGGAATCAGCCGAGGATTGCCGATTGGGTTTAATTTTTCAGATCGTGGCGTACCTGAACAGAGCAAAGTACAGGAAATCCTTCCAGAGTGATCTCCCGCCACTGCATAAATATGACGTGCACAAGAAATCGGATGAGACGCAGGCCTACGAGAACCCTGCGTTCAGCGCTTACAAGAAGTTCTAGCAAAGCGAAAGTTTGGTTCAAAAACGCTCCATGTGACACGTTTTGTCTTTACTTATTAAATAACATAGTTGTAAGCAAACTCACAATTTATTAAGACCCCCATGTCTTCCTGTGTATTGTTATAATTCAGGACTTTGAGACATTTCCTCAGACGTAAAGTACCTTTAGGTCTTGTGACGTTTAAATTTTAAGGGGGTTTCAACATCTTTCAACATGGTTAAAATAGACCTAGAAATAACAAACAAAAATCTTGTTTCATTTATTTCGCATTAAAGCAAGCATATATGTTTATGCTCCAATGCGACTAATTTTACACACAAAAATAATGAATTTTTTTAAGTGGCTTGATTCAATTTAAATAGTCTGTCCATTTCTCAAAAGCCAGTTTAATGTGCAACACAACAATAATTTTGTTTGACATGTGACTTTATTAATATTCATCTGAATTTATTACAATATTCACAAACTTCTACACAATTTTGTACAGCACTAGTGCAATATGTACAGTGCTGTCCCCTATTGCAGGTTTACAGATCAGTGCTGCCACCTATTGTTTAGCTGTGAGTCGAATAGTCATGTCACCTACTCTGGATTTCTTTTAAAAAGTATTTCAAGAGTTGCATTTTAGAAATATCCATACTCCATGAATAAAAATTGAGAATGTTGATATTTCAGGGATAAACTTCCTGATACCTAGAACTTCTGTCTTAAGTGATGTAGCATGTACAGTGCTTAGAGTATAACCCTTAACTGGGTGTATTTTTGGTTTAGTCTATGAAAGATTCAACATTTCCACCCAAGAAGATGTGAAAATCACTTTCTGTGCATGGGCACAAACTATTTTTCCACCTATGTCTATAATTTTGGACAAAAATTGAATCCTTCATAAAAATCAAAGTGCTGTTACAATATAACCAACTGATATAAACATTTTTTCCGGTTATCACTACCTTATTTACATGTGTGAAAGGAATACCTATACGGTATACAAGAAGATTTTTTAAAAATCGATAAAAAAATCAATATAAATCCTATGGTAATTGTCAAACAGTTTAAAATTTGAGGATACTTAGGAATAAATGAGTATTTACATCCTGCAATACTCTAAAGGTGATTAAGGCTTTGTTTTTGAAAGCTATTATCTAACTATTTTCGTACATCTTTGTTTCATGTCAGAATTTATCTTCAGTATGAACAGTTTTATCTTCTGTTATGTAATAATGTTATGATATTTATCAATTGCCACAAATCATCAGTATATATATATATAATTTTTTATCATTATAACTTTCTTTCTTTAAGTGTAACTTTTTCTTACTAATAAATGAAATATTTTACTACAATGACACCTGTTTATTATTTTGAAATTCATTTCTAGAAACTCGTGCCATTATAAACCCCAGATCAACTTCCCATCCACAGCTGAAAGCAAAAGTCTTTATGAACGTATTTGTAACGTCCTGATATAATACTATAATATAGCTGATATATATTCATATAATTACAAAGCTGTTGGGGTGAGTTTACTGTGACCGTTTTTTAAAATACTAGATTAAGGCTGCATTCACAACTAAAGTTGTGCAGCGGACCTACAGATCCGTGGTTCAAATATGGCAGATCCGCTTGAAAACTTACCGCGGAATCCCTGTGGGGAATCTACTCGGTGTCTATTAGGAGATAATGCGGCAAGTATTCAGGTGTGTCAGTCATATTTGATCCACAGATATCTTAGTCCCCAGATCAAATTGTTCTGAATAGGCCCTAACACTGTTACCTCTTTATCCATGGTGTCTTTAAGATATGTAAAAAAAAAAAAAAACTAACCAAAGCAAGTATTATTTGAAATCAACATCACATGGATAATTATGACTTTTTTTTTGCACAAAAGCAAACACTGAGCTGACAAATCAACACTTAGACACACCTCCACTCTTTTTTTAATAATGTACCAAGACACTGAGTCCTCTAAAATAACTTATTCAATATGTTCTACATACCTAACACACTGCAGTTCATAGTATTTTCTTTCAGCAATGACTACACTATGTGACTCTGTAAAGCGTTTTTACAACTGTTGATGAAGTTTCAACAGAAGGAATGAAACCAGTCTCATTTTTTTTTCTTTTTATGACATCGGTGTTTTTTTTTGTTTTGTTAAAAAATAATAGCTATCTATATAGAGCATTCCCAAGATAACAGAACTTCGATTGATCTCCTTCAGGACAAACATTCCCCTGTAGCTGCTACCACTAAACTAACAATGACAATATTTAAAAGAAACAAACTGCTACAAAGAAAAAAATGATAATAATTAATTAAATTCAAAACCTCTTGCACACTCCTTTTGAAAAAAAAAGTGCACTTGATAAAAAAAAATTAACGTTCCCCTCACAACAATGATGAAACTACCATATCTATATAAGACAGGTCACGACATCACCCATCTCTATTAAATGAACCTAAAGCAAATTTTAAGCAACACTGTTTTCATCTGAACTATAATTACAATGCCAATATACTCTCAACTGAACAAATTAGTGTCCATTCTCACCTAATGTCAAATCTTCTTATTAAGATTTCAATATTACAGATACTACAGCAGCACCTTCTGTCTGTCTCTCTCTCTCTCTCTCTCTCTCACACACACACACACACCTTTTCCCGTCAATGTAACCCCATCTCTTCTTGCCCTGCTATTTTAGCTCAAAAGTTAATAATTAGATGCAACTGCTCATTTTCTCTCTAATTATGAGCCTTTAAGAGCTGTGACGAGAGGAAAATATGCCCCAAAGGGAGGGAGCAGGGGGCATGAAAGAGAGACAAACCTATGAAAACTCTCTCTCATAAATAGAATGGTTTACACCTCCAGTTGGAATATTTGGCTATTGAAACCCAGCACCACTTTGATAAAAATTATCATAAAGATAACTTAAAGAAATCCCTCAGCTTTACAACAAAACTCATAATAATAATAATAATAATAATAATAATAATAATAATAATAACAAATTACCAGTGCAGTCACAACACTCACTGCTCAAAATACTCTTCCAATAAAACCAATTTTAGTTGGCTGTTTGCCATATCATACACAGACTTTAAACTACATCTAATAAATGAGGCATATCAATGATTTCCCAATTATTATGAAGGCAAAGTCTGGCACAATGAACATAAAAATAAAGTCCTCTCAATTAGGAATTATTACACATCGCCTCTTTGTTTATCAAATATCTTAAAAACAAAATAAAATGAAAATTCTGACATCAGCATTACATCGTAGCTCAAAAAGGTCTTTCTAACTCTCAATCTATCCTATTTAGCTATGCTGAGCAATAAGAATTAAGATTACACCCTGATAAAGATGGCCAACTGTTGGGTCAAAATATCTTCTTGCAAATCCATAAAAACCTGATTGAGTTACAAAATAACTAATATAGCCCTTCACTTACACCTGAGAACCATAAATTTTATCATTTACCAGATGAATTCCTGTTGATGCCATCTGTTGTCTTATTTTATATCATAACTCTCTGCTCCCTTTCAAATGACTGGAATTTCACGTTGCCAGGCAACCATGTGACCTTGACCTAGTTTCTCTTGACCTTGGGTGTCCTCTGTCTGACAGCAGGAGATCCGTTCTCTGACACGGTTCCTTCATCATTCTCAGTAGTGGAGTCCTCGTCCTCGCTCTTTTTGCCTGCAAATTAAAAGAAGAAATAACATTAGAAATCAGTAAAACCTTTTTGTCATGGAAATAGTTAATCATTATTAAAAGTAGTTTTCTCAGTAGTGGACTTATTTGTCCTGCCTGGAAATGAGCAAAAATGGCACTGATATCAAGATTACCCTGTCAGTTTATCAAAGAGGAAATACACAGACTTGTTATTTTTCTACACTCAGTGGTAGTATCAAATTTAAAATATAACCTGTATGGCAAGTAACATGCAAAGTTAATACCAGTGCTGACCATTACTTTGCTGAGATACAAGATCAACTCCCCAGCAGACGCACCTTTAACCTTCTTGCTCTTCTTTCCAACTCCGGACTTGCGTGCTGCGGAGGAGCCCGTGCTGCGCTCACGCATGCGCTTCAGGTGGAAGGTGATGAAGTTCCACATCATCCAGGCTTGCAGGAGACATATAGCAGCAAGGCAGTTGATTCTGGAATATAAGGACTGTTTGTTATGACAAAGCTTATGTATTGTTATATATGGGTTATTGAAGGCAGGGGAAGGTGAAAAGGGGGGGGGGGCAAATCGGCACATTTTAGACTAAACTGAACAGAGTGCAGAGTACAGAATACTCCTTTAAAGCTCTCCATGTTTACTATCAAAAAATTTGAATATTTTGATTCTTTTGCAATAGACCTAATGAAAACTTGAAAACAGTTGGGACATTCAGATCAGAACTGACTAATGTAACAAAATGGCAGATGTTAAAATTGAGGTGGGTCTCTTGTAATGACTGTACACATTTTCTAACAGTACTGAAAAATTTTATCAGTCATGACTGTTGGGTACAACAGCTCCAGCATGTCTGTGGAAACATAGCCGAATTTTCACCAGAGATGACATACCTTACAATCTGAGTATTGAAGTTGCCGTCCTTTACACTCACAGCATGCACACCTGTCTGCTCCAACCCATACCTGGAACAGAAACATTTGAAGTGTGAGGTGCATTTACAGTGACCATAGGCAGGTATCTTCATAGAACTCTTGATTTTGTGCACTGACATACTAGGTAAACTGAATATTAATTTCGAACACAATTCCAATTAAATAAATAAACATCAGTTAACCAAGTCAAGTCGAAAAAATACTAGCAGAAGAAATTTAAGTGGCTGACACACACACACGCACACACACACACACACATTAATTTCGTTGCAATTCCAATTAATTCAACATAGTTAACCAAGTCAACCTGAAAAATATTCGCAGAAGAAATTTTAGTGGCAGAGAGAGAGAGAGAGAGAGATAGAGAGATAGAGAGATAGAGAGAGATAGAGATAGAGAGAGAGAGAGAGAGTTTACATACCAGAAAGTGAGTACAGCCAGGGTGATGCTACCCAGTCGGACCAGCACAAACAGGACGTTCCATGCCATGAATCTGGAGAAAAAATTATTGGTAATTACAGTTTCCCAAATGAATTAATATAATTATATGGAAAACATATAACAAAAGTTTCTTACTCATTTTTAGCCCAAATGCAGGTGGTGGAAGAAAGGTCCACATTTTCTAACCCCCCTCCAAAAAAAATAAATAAATAAATAATAATAAATAAAATAATAATAATAACAATAAAAAAAATAAAGAAAGAAAAGTATCTTACCCAGTATTTGCCAGGTCTGTCCTATCAGCAAAGTACAGAAGTCTGGCAGAGTGAAACACAGCCTCCACAAAGTAATGCAGAACCATCATGCACAGGGCAACACGAGTGAAACTGAAATAAAACGTAAACAATATTATCTAGTTTTATCACATGTAGGAAATGACTGCAATGCTTTGTTTTTCTAGGAAAATTTTGGTGTTCACTTCTGTGTATGTGACCAATCCCTTCCTGGCCATCAACCTTATTCACACTAAGGCATATCTTTTGTTTTAGTAAAATAAATGTGTGTGTGTGTGTGTGTGTGTGTGTGTGTGTGTGTGTGTGTGTGTGTAGATCCGTAACTTGAAACATGCCTGAGAAGACCCTAATATTCAGAAATGCTATAATGTTAAAGTGTCATACTCACTTGAGAAGATAGGCACCCGTAATAAACACAAAGTACAGAGCTGCGTATGTGATCCTGCTCATCATTTCCTCCTGAAAAATAAAACAAACAAAAAAAAAAAATCCTAATAAATTAACAAACCATTACAATTAATAAGTGGAAAAAAGAATAGCAATTACACCAATAAAACAAAAAGGCAGTCGTAATATGCTTGTGATCGATTTGATCTGTACTGCACTCCATTCTGGTATAAATCTAGAGTTGTGTTGATGATTGTGCTGGAGGTAAAAGATGTGTTAGGTGAGACACAAATGTTGATAAGATCTGTTGGGTGAGACAGACATGTGAGGTGAGATGTGTTACCTGAGACAATTGTGTTGATAAGATGATTGTGTTAGGTGAGACAGATGTGTTAGGTGAGACACGTTAGGTGAGACAATGGCATTGATAAGATGGTGTTAGGTGTGACAGATGTGTTAGGTGAGACAGATGTGTTAGGTGTGACAGTTGTGGCAAGAAAATTTACCTTCTTAACCTTCTGGAAGTAGAGCTCAGGAATACAGTGAACCCAGTATGCAATCTGAGTGATGAAGTAGAACTTGATCACAAACCTGCAACACGAAAATGACAAGTAAGACAGAAATATACATTTTTGTTTTACAGGAAATAAACCCAGGAATTTAATTATTAACGGTAAGGTGTAATATTTTTTAATGGAGGAGAAACCAAATCCTGCAAAGAATATTCTTAAAAATTAATTTAATACAATAATATGCAAAAATCAAACTTACATTCTTTCATAAAATGAATATTTAATTCTCCCTTTTTCAAATATTTTTAAAAAATCACCAAAAATAACACAATAAATGAATCAAAATTACACCTACTGTAGAATTCCATGAGGATAGCCCTCCCATAAGTTGCTGATGCTGGTCACAAAGTCATTCTAAAATAACAAAATAATTTCATTTCATAAACATATAAAATACTTCACTTAAATTATATTGTGTTTTAAATGAGTGATCTTTTTATTTATCCATACCCATAGATTTGAAAGTAATTTATAATTAACCACATAAAAAAACAATCATTATCCAACAATTATGTATAATAGCTTCTTCCTGCATCAGTGTACCATCTAATCATGAAAAAAAATGCTGGTTTTTTATTAACTTGCAAGTTAAACTACCTCAAAAGCAGATTTATGCTGCATGGAGCTTGATAAAATTAAAAAAAAAAAAAAAACTGAGCCAAAAATAAGTCGTAGCATTGGCTGCCAAGGATATAAGCCAACAAAGATGAGAACTGCTCCCTTACCCTGAAGATAATGTCTGCTCCCCAGGCGGTGGACACTAGGTAGAAGACCAGTAGCTGACCAGACTCATTGAACTTGCTGTGCTTCACCTTAGACAGGTGCATCTTACGGTTCAGCTTCTGAAAGGGGAGAAACAAACTGTCGTGTCCACTTATGTTTGAGAGGCTTAAATGTCTATTTATTTACTTTTTTAACTATTCCTTTTATAATTACCTACTGTACTTACTTAATTTATTCATTCATTTATTTACTTTTTTATTTATCTCATGTTATTCATAAATCATTGTCTGTTTGCAAATTTCTTGGCCAGTTTATTTGGACATTTATCCTTTCATTTATTTACGAATTCCTTATTCTAAAATATCACTTTTTGATTTTTAATCCTCTTGAACAGCGAAAATACACTATATGATGATAAGAAAACATAATACTAACATCCAGGATGTACTCCTGCACCACGGCGTGAACCACCACACAGATCAGGGTGTAGAAGAAGATACAGAAGATGTCCTTCATTCCATAGGTATAGAACACATGCTCAATGTCCTCCTCTTCTCCTTCGTACTCTGTGGTCACTGGAAATAGGGCAAATATTGTTCATGTAAAAATTAGGTAAATCCAGACTTTACGAAAGGCCAAAAAATCTGTCAGACATTCGGTCTGCCAAGCTTGAAAATTCTGTCAGACCGAAACAAAATCTGTCAGACCGAAGTAAAATAATAGAAATGTGAACCATTATACACAGTGTTTGCCTCTAAGGAAAATTAGTTGCTGGACCGAAAGTCCAGCCATCATGAAAAGTAGCTGGACTGAATGTCTGCTGGATGGGAAAACTTCTCAGCCCGTTCTGAAAGTTGTCAGCCCTGGGCAGACGGTCCAGCCTTAATTTCTAACACTGATTATACATGTTTTCATGTGTATTTTCTAAGGTTTTAAATCACTGACATTAAATCAAATATTAAATTTTTGATATATATTTATTTGTAAAAAAGTAAAATAAGAAAAAAAAAATAGACAAAAAATTACTAGTACTTGCATAACAAGTTTTTTTATTTAATGAAAAAAAAAACATTGTGGAATGACACAAGGACTAAAAACAATACAAGTATGAAGAATGTGTAGCTAGTAATATCAAATGTATGTCCATAAAAACGTCCGTTAATCAGATAACCATTTCACACGTTGTTTTTGGCAATAACATATGCATTTTGAAACAGCACAGTAAGGCGGTCTCTTTCATCCAATTGAAGCTTTCACAGGGACTGTCCAGCCCGAGTCTAAGTCCCTTCTTCACTTTATTTCTTTTTTTATAAAAAGAAACTCAAACGGTGAGTTTTTCTCAAGTTCATGTGCTCTTTCTCCAACTCGTGGTGAACGGTACATGCAAATACGTACATATGTTCCATACTTTAAGAACCCGTAATAAAGCTGTAACAGTTATGTTGCTATTGATCAAAATGAAAACTTTAGTACTCCTGACACTTGGCTCACACTATTTTCCTCTCCTACAGATCATAAGTCCGGCAGGGCCTACCTTCTTTCCAATTTTAGTAAACTTCCGTTTCTCTTCCTCACTTCGTTTTCATTTTTGCCACGCTTTGCACCAACGAAGTGTTTAAAGTTCAACAAAGTCATTTTCTAAACAAAAGGCTTATCCATGAGTACTGTGTACGACTGATAATGAATAAACAGAGGATCAAGTCTGTAAAAACGCAAATAGCACGAGCACATGTGTTGCGGCCATTTTATGGGGTATTACAAAAACGAAAGCGAGACTGTACATTACATCATCCAGGAATCCCCCAACCTCAGCCAGTCACAAAATAGTATTTGTGAGTGAAACTGAGGTTAATAAATTATGTATAATTAGCTGGGAACTCCCCGAGATTTTCACCCCGTCTCTTTTCGAATGAAGTAAAATATATCGTCCAGAAAAGAAACAACAACGTATTCCTTATATTTACACATTTCCAGTCAGTTTGAAAACTCGCCGGACATAAGGTCCGACGATACAGGAATTTTTATCGGACCGAGACGAAATTTGCCAGGCATGTCCGACGGTCCGACGCCTTTCGTAAAGATCATGATAATGCCCTTCTCAAAATTCCTGTGAAGCTACCATTGTACATTGTAGATCCAACTCCATGGGGACTCCTGTAGATGGGCCTCATGGGATACATGATGTGTGTGTGTGTGTGTGTGTGTGTGTGTGTACGTGTGTGGAGAGAGAGAGTGTGAGTGAATGCATATATTGTTCTGTACGTGTGAAAGTGGAATAAAGCTCCAACCACTGTTGCACGAAAAAGAGTGTGAGTGAATGCATATATTGGTCTGTATGTCTGAAAGTGGAATAAAGCTTCACCCAGAATTGCTTGGTTCTTGATATTATTTTGGCCCTGTGTTTTCTGCTCAACATGGTTTTGGTTGAAATTCTGGCTGTGGTAGCTAATGTCTAAAGAAAGTGAATACTAGTCCAGAAGGGTGGGGGGAGAGAAGAAAATAAAATTTAAAAAAATTCATTTTCTATAAAATCTACTAACACCAACAAGATGAAATACACCACAATTTTTTCCAAGCTTCACTTTTATACCTATCTGTATATATTAGGCTACATTCAAAATAGTCTACTGGCCAAAAATGGCGACGGACTAAAAAGCTTGCCCTCTTATCCACTAACAGACACTGAAAAGATTCCCCGTGGGGAAATATTCAAGTGGGTCGGCCATATTTTTGACCTGTGGACTAGTTAGTCCGTGATTCTGAATGCGGCCCTGGTTTTAATGAACCACAGACCTCAAATCTGCAATAATCTCAAGCTTATTCAATACCGAGTACCAAAATCCAATTATCCTAACATCGATTTCATAATGGTACATTTATAAACTTTCTTTTTGCATGCCACATCAATTACGTTGCACTTTTTTTCTTAGATCTAATTTAGAAAAACAACTTTCGTAATTATGATTTCATGGAAATTCAATTCAATAAATGTGGTTCATGTAATAACCCCCCCACGTGTGGTTAAGGAGTACCACATGCAACGCAGGAGGTTATTAGACATGTTCATCAGGTAAGTATTCTTTCTCTTCATTAGCAAGTTTGATCAATACTTAAATGCCAAACTGTTTGTAGACAGAAATCTCAATGATGTTACTCATACCAATATTGAATTTCTATCGCACGATGTTCATTTCATGTACTTTTAATAATAAGTTTCTATCACAAGCTTTAACCAGAACTTTTGCACACCTTTTTTAATTTCCTGTTTGTCAGATATATATATAACTTGTTTACAACGGGATGAATATATATATATATTGGCTTTCCCACTCAAAATTTAGATATGGAAAAAATAATGAGTATGTACTGTATGTAACATTTCCTGAATCAAAGAAAACAAATCGTTGAAATTTATTTTGTTCTTGTCTACAGAATATGTTTACAACCTGTTGGCGCACGTATTAATTTAACCTTAATTGAAAAAAATTTACAAATGATTGATCTAGATTTGGGAACCAAGTTTTTGAGCAAGTATATCAAAATCTGAGTAACAACTAGACAGGGCAGACATAATCACAATTTACCTAATTATTACAATCAGCAATTTAACAGGGTTAAATGCCAGCAATAAACTTGTTTACAACGGGATGAATAAGAATACAAACAGACCAATTAAAAAGTCTTCAAGTCTGTAAGCTGGATCAAGGCTGCCTTGCAATGTAACAGTTAATACAATGGTTTACAAAAGTAATTCTAAGTTTCATTTACAAACTGACAGTTCTTCATTTAATCTAAAAATGAGCAAAAATGTTCATTAGCTTGGTGGTTGGATCATAAGTGAGAATTTTCAAAGACAAGCCAAAAAACTTTCATATCATTAGTTTAGCTAGCGGTCAGTGAGTGTCAGCAACTGCTCACATCAGTCTGATGAAGGCTTTCATCCAGGTTGGCCGTAAGTTAATGGTATGAATGTTTTTCGGCTTGTGTTTGATCATTTTCATTTATTATCTAAAAATATTCTGAACTTCTCTCTCACTCACCATTGTATGTGACATTGTGCTGCATAGCAACAAACAGTGACGCCACTGGTGCTGTCGCCTGGAATAAAAAAATAACAGTTAAATTGAAAACAAACTCACAAATGTGGGATTTTAAGACATCAAAGAGAGATGAGGAATGAACTTACGTAAAATGTGACAAATGCAGTGTGTGCAGGTGTGTGTGCTTGCAAGCATGTGCACACGTTTGTGTCACTTTAGATACTTAATGTAACACACCATCTGTACCTTCAGTATGAAATGTACCATGGCATTATTGCTGCTAATATGTAATATATACAACCAGTGTTTGCCTCTTAGGTAAATAAGTTGCTGGACCGAAAGCTCAGCCATTTTGAAAATTAGCTGGCTAGAATGCCTGCCGGGTGGGAAAACTTCTCTGCTCGTTCTGAAAGTTGTCTGTCCCGGGCAGACGGTCCAGCCTTAATTTCTAACACTGTATACAACGACTCCGTCTTGTGATCTACTCATGGCTCGTTAACTTCATCCATCCAACAAACACCACATCACACTGCCAGCAATTTCAAAGGATGTTCTTTTACTAAGACAAATGAGACATTTTATCCCTTTTGCAGACTAAACTTGAGAAAATAGCGATTCAGTGTGGGCCTTTTCAATCGAAAGGGTTTTTCATTCCACCTTCCTTTCCCTCCATCTGTGCATCTTAAATTTGAAACCTTGTCCTAATCATTACTGTAAAAGGTGCTTTGCATGTATCACCTACAGTAATATAACTTGACTGGACATTTGAGTGCAATTAACCATTTCAAATGGCTTGGTGTTGTCTTTGAGATTAGTGCAACTAATGTGCACCATGCACGCATTCACCAGCCAGTGTGGCTGATCATCATTGATCATCCATTTGGAAATACTATCTCAAAACAACTCTGCTTAAAACCCCAGATTAGCCAGCATAATGGTACCTGTACTCAATGCTTCACTGTACCCATATGTTATGTCTCCAACCTTTTTATGGCACATTTGCTGTCTATAATATTGAAGCTAAAAATATATCAACACCTTCATTTCTAAACTTTTCTGATATTTGATATGCAGGTGGTTTCTTAGGTCTAGACATAGTGGCAAAACATCTGGTTTGCTTTCAACAGTTAAGTATTACGATCTTGAAATATAACAATGGGACTTTCAAGCTAATTCAAACCTTTTAAATGGTTTAAATTATCACGTCGTTTAAAGAAGTAAAGTTCTGATTTAAAAAACACAATAAATGCACTATAAGAAATAATTGCTAATTCATTTTGCCTAAAATTTCTAAGTGTTCTCCAAACTATGCGAGTGGGTTGAGGAAAGTTGTGTAGAAAGCATACGGTCAGCGTTAAGTCTTAACATTACAGCTTGCTCAATGAACTAAGTGCCTAAAATATCATAAAAAGACTGTTTATTATGCGTCGTTTGTGCACAAAGAGCACATGCATGATAAAGTACTGCATGCGGCAACATTTTTCACAAGTAAGGACGGCGGCCCACACGATTGGAAAAAACAGCAGGTCGTCTTTTCCACCAACTAACCTGAAACATCAGCCCAATGACAAAAACCATCGCTACGCAGGACACGATGTCGGCATGGTTCTGAATCACAAACTCGTGGCTGAAAATTGGTGGATTTTTGGTGCTTTTCCTCTGGCGGAGACCCATCTTGATGCGCTGCCAAAAGTGTTGATGTGGCTGTGTGCGGCTTGTCGGCTAAAAGAGGAAGTAACACGCTTCACAAGCGCAGAAGTCGCGATGCACAGGAAGTGGAAATCTATGAAAGACCGATTTTCATTGGTCAGATCTCTTTCATTTCCAGATTGACTGCAAGTAAGTTTTTGTACCGTTTATGATCTTCGAGAGAAAATTGTTTCCTGTTAAAGTTTTAAGTTTATATTTTTAACTTTGTCATAAGAAATGCCTTGCATTATGCTGAAATTAAATAGAGAGAGCCTAATTTATAACCACGAGTGGCCTTTAATAAGTTGACCAATCAGAATGGAGTATCTCATGCTAATTTCCAAGATGGAGATCTCCCGGTGAAGGTGTGCCTAGAGTTCTAAGTTATAAGGCGAGGTACTAAGCACGTAACAAAACAAAAGGGTAGGTGGAAAACTTTCCACTTCAAAGATCGTTAAGAAGTCATAGATTAAAAGCCATTGCTGCTCTTGGTCATTGGATTATGTTGTGGGACAATAACCCTTCATTCGTTCGTCTCTTTTTCTTTCTTTCTTATGACCTATTTTGGGTAATGACCGGTTTGGACAATATGGGTTTTCAGCCGAAGTAGATGAATCTTACTTTCGCAATTGGCGATTTGTGAACTCACAAATCCCGTAATCTGTACCAGTAATTACAGGCCAGGGGGGATTTTCTGCACTGTATTGGTAGATAATTAAATCAGAAATGGACTTAAAATTGAACTGAATACATCATACAACAGTGCCTTAGCTGTACAGCGCAGACAATTAATTTCACTGTGGTGAGATTTGGAGTGAACTCTTAATTAAAAAAGCAGTTTTGTATTCATAAACCCCCTGGACTGTAAGCTGGCTTTGGTATATGTTTGTCAAAAAAAAAACAAAAAACAAAACAAAACAAAACAAAACAAAAAAAACCACTTAATTATTATAAATTAAGTTGGCCAACGGAGAGCTTAGTTTTGCTTTTACTTACCATTAGTTAGAAAAAAAGGAGAGCTTTTTACCAACAGAGTGCTTTTAATTAATTAAGGATATTTATAATTAGAGAAAAGGGGAAGGTTGGAGAGTTTAGGGACTCACTGGTGTATGTTTAGACAACTTTGATTAACATGTTTTTCTTGTGGGAGTGTGTACAGTAAATGTGTGTGTGTGAGTGTGTGTGTGTGTATGTGTGTGTGTGTGTGTGTGTGTGTAAGAGAGAGAGAGAGGGAGAGAGAGAGAGTACACTCTAATTTTTCGTTTGATGCTTTATATGATGGTGGATTTCATTTCTATTCTTCAGTCTTATACTATCTACTCAAAAAACTGATGTGAGGTTAAATTTTTCTTCTAGAAGTTTCATGAAAAAAAGAATGTAAAATGAAATCCCTGATGATATCTTGCCAGACATTGAAATAGGAGTTAAACTGCCATTGTTTGAAGACTGTTACATTGTCTTATGGACTTTCAGTTTATGTTATGAATATGTTTCATAGGGATCTTGATCACAATTTAGAATTAACTGCTATAAAACCCAAGTCCTAATCTTGGTTTATACTGTACTTGGACCTCCATCAAGGGTATGTAAACTTTCACATTTATAGTTGGCTACGATAGGACTGCGATCAAGCGTTAACTGGAGTTGAAATTGTGAAAGTGACTGTCCCTTTGGAGATCTTATTGCAAGTGGCTTCTTTCATTTGTGGATCATCATTAATTTTCCAGGATGTCCGAGGAAGCAAAGCCATCCAGAACTGACCATGACAGTAGCCATCAGGATAGCAGCCAGCCATTAGCTGTGAGGAAGAGCCCTAGGGGAAATGCTGGGTAAAATGCACATTAATTTTTTTTAAATTATTTTTAAAAATTCAGTTTCAAATGTAATCCTTACCCCCCCCCCCCCCCCTCAGGACCTCCCCCCCCCCTTCAATTTCTGGTCCCCTTTGAAATTAGAATTTTGACTAGCTGGGGGGGGGGGGGGCTCCCCCTGTATTATATCATAATATCAACATAAAAACCTATGTCTCTATGTATTATTTTCTTATGTAAACTCTCTAGGCATATTCCACCTAATGATTTGTGTAGTGTTCTTTTTAATCACATGTAAGATTATGTTTAAGATGATAATTGTAGAATTAAAACAGTGCTGATTTGGTATGCTTTCTTGTCAAAACAATGGTTTGTATAGGAAAAAGAAAGGGAAAAATAGTAAAAAAAATGAGTCATTTAAATTGTTTTTGCTTTACCCTTTATTTGCTTGACTTTAAGAGATGATTCAAAACAGTGTTCATAAGATATTTATTTATTAGTCAACATTGTATCAAGCATGCATCATCTGTTTGTTTTTTTCAACCACTGCATGTGTTTACAACGTGAAGTAAAAAAGTTCCTGCTTACATAATTTTTTTTTTTTTGATGTAATTATCACATGAGCATAATTTTGGATCTGATTTCTATTTATATTTGAGTTGGATTGGTAATGATGTTAATTATGTTATTCCACGACCAACTGTAGGTTTTCCCTAATTAACAGTATATGGTGGAGTGATAATAACTGATGTATTTATAAATTGCCGATTAACACAAAACATTTTAATGATGGCAGGGAAATTAAGAAATACATACAATATATAGGCAGAGATTTATTACCCAAATGATTTTTTCTTATGAAAATTATTTTGTCTTTCGGTAATTATTGAATTAATTTCTTTATTAGATATATTTATTTTATGCAAACACGCAAGTGAAATAAAAGGGAAAAAAAACAGTTGGTGTATCCATTTTTCATCTGGTTTTTTAAATGGTTATTCTTTGTAATGGAATCTTTTCACAAATTATTATAATATATAGTATTTTGATATTAGCAAACGTATATAGATAGATAGATAGATAGATAGATAGATAGCTGAAGTGAAAAAAGAAAACCGCATACATGCAGTTTGGGCCAGTAAATATTTCTGTTGTTGTATACGATATAAAGTATCAAGAGTTATGATTGAACACTTTCTCTTAAAAATCCTGAATCATCCATTAAAGCATTTTTACCACCTTCGGATACCAACCATATATCCTAGCAACCAGTGACCAATCAGAATGTGGTTTCTGTGACGACATGTAAAATGATTGACATCTGACTTTTGCTCTAGCATGGACTGCCATTTTGAATAAAATTAAACCAGAGAGATATGAAGGCAGCTTGATACAGATTTTAGTTTATGTTTTTGTCGGGAGAATCAAGATTTGCATTCATGTTTTTGGTATGTGAGATTGCTTGCCCCTTATAAACACGGTACCAAGCTAGTTGAAACTAAGTGAATTTCTAAATATGTCAGTAGGTCAAGATGGCATTGTTGAAATGTGCATGCATGGCTATATATATATATGAGATGGACAAGAAGAGGTCTGTTGTATGATTAAAGAGTTGTTATAACAGTTTTCACTCTGCAAATAAATTGTGAAACATTCCTACATGGCAAAATAACATGATGACCTGACTGATTTTATGTTTCATCCTTATTATAAACTATATTAATTTCATCTACCAAAACAGATTAAAGTGTTGTCTGCATGGAAGTCTAATGGGGTATGAAAGAAATTAAGTAACAACGAGGACAATGGTGCACGTCATTTTGTTATGTCTCCAGATTATGCAAGATATATAGTTACTTTGATATTAAGTGACTTGCCATGCAGAGAAAACAAGGCTATTATTTCATACTTTATACTATCTGCTCAGCAATTTTAATTTATCATATGGGTTTTACTCAGACTCTAATAGCAATAAGGCTGTCAAAGTGCCCTGCTATGTCACTTTATACTGCTCAGATATAATTATTAGTACCACCAGCGTGTACGCTGGCGGTACTCATGGTTTTAGTCCCGACCCGTCTCGTCCGGCTCCGTTGGCTCCGCCGGCTCCGTTGGCTCCGCCGGCTCCGTAAGCTCCGCCGGCTCCGCGTACTGGCGCCGGATACAAGTCACCGTTACCGCTTCTCCTCCTAGACCGCAAGGACCCCTGTCCCCATCTCTTGGATTTAGGTCACATATAACCTCAACTTGAACCCCCAGATTTTTTTGTCTCAGTCGGTGCATTAACCTGGGCGTGACGCTTGTTGAAATGCACCCTTGTCAAAATTTTTGAAAATTCAATGCCAATTATCTACCCTACGGAAGGAATTATGGGAAAAATTTCTACAGACGGCTTTCCAAAAGTCATATGTGTAGATTTCAAATATGCCCTTGGATTTGACCTTTGACCTTTATTTCAAGGTCAAACAGGCCAAAATTTTCAAAAAAATGAAATTTTTTACAAAAAAAATATTATTTGCGCTGTTATTCAGACACTACACAGACTTAACCAATAATATTATTGGAAAGTGTTACCCTTTGGGTCATCTTTCATCTCCGTGAATTTGGGGTCAATCGGTGCATTTTCACGGGAGAAGCGGCCATAAGATACCGAAACTGAAAACTGTCTCTAATTCGGGAACCGTTAATGCTAGCGACCCGTTCTTTTTTGCATTTTGTAGAGCATGTAAAGCCCAACATTGCATGTGGTCTTCGTTTTTTTGTATTTCATACGGTTTTCGTGTTATGCTGTATTAAAAAGTACATTGTGGTGGCACATTATTGTAACTCAGAATTGTAACATTATATCTCCAAAACTGGCAGAGATAGGTCAATAGTTACTATTAAAGTTGAATAGGAAGTCACTTACTGGCAATTTAACAGTGACCATAAAATTGACCTTTGACCTACTTTTCACCATGAATTGAACTTTGCAAATTTCCGTTCCCTTTTATCTCCAAAACTGGCAGAGATAGGTTCAAAGTTACTATTGAACTTGAATAGGAAGTCATATACTGGCAATTTACTGTGACCTTAAATTTGACCTTTGACCTACTTTTTACCATGAACTGAACTTTGCAAATTTTTGTTCCCTTTTATCTCCAAAACTGGCAGAGATAGGTTCAAAGTTACTATTGAACTTGAATAAGGAAGTCATATACTGGCAATTTACTGTGACCTTAAATTTGACCTTTGACCTACTTTTTACCATGAACTGAACTTTGCAAATTTTTGTTCCCTTTTATCTCCAAAACTGGCAAAGATACGCCCATAGTTACTATTGAATTTGAATAGAAAGTCAGAGGCAATTTACTGTGACCTTTAAATTGACCTTTGACCTACTTTTCACCATGAACTGAACTTTGCAAATTTTCATTCCCTTTTATCTCCAAAACTGGCAGAGATAGGTCCATAGTTACTATTGAACTTAAGTACATGTAGTAAGTCATATACTGGCAATTTACTGTGACCTTAAAATTGACCTTTGACCATCTTTTTACTATGAACTGAACTTTGCAAATTTTCTTTCTCCTTTATCTCTAAAACTGACAGAGATAGGTCCATAGTTACTATTGAACTTGAATAGGAAGTAATACACTAGCAATCTGTGACCTTGAAATTGACCTTTGACCTACTTTTTATGATGAACTGCTTTTTGCATGTTTTCAGGCCTTTAAATCTGCAAAATTGGCAAAGAAATGCCCATGGTTGCTATTGAACTTAAATAGAAATTCATAAACTATGATATTGAAATTGACCTTTGACCTACTTTTTCACCATGAACTGAGCTTTGCATATTTTCTTGCCTCTCATATCTTTAAAACTAGCAGAGATGTGCCCCTTGTTGCCCCTAGGTTTTCTCTTTTGTCAGCATATATGCACCATTAACAATACTTTTCAAGGAAAACCAATAGGCCTTTTGTCTAGAGAATACAGGAGTGATCAAGGGTAGGAAAATGCAAGTCAATTCGAAAATCTTATAGAGCTTGTCAAGCACAAGACTGGTGATGGTGTCCCTTTTTGGAAGGGGGGGGTCCATACGAATGCGCTTACTCCAGCTGGTGGTACAATATCCGGAGGCGGTATCGCCTCTCTGATCCTCTAGTTATAATCAATTTTGTTATTATTGATTATTATTTTTTATTATTATTATTATTTTATTTTTTTGCACCTATGAATGACTGAAATTTTCACCTTATGTATAGATTTGTTACATTTGAAGTTTTGAAAAATCAAATCTTTTTTTTTTTCTTCTATTTATATAAAGTGAGGATATACTCTGGTATTTGCCTAAATTTGAAAATGCATTCAGATGCTGTCTTGACTGATTGGAAAATGCAAAGTTCACATAGAACACTGATGAACAGAAAGATCTATAGTTTTGATAAAAGAAAGTCTTAATAGAGTCTTCTATTACAGTGACATGAAGTATAATACTTTCCAAAGGCAATTTATATTTGGTATTATTGTAACTTGTTAGACACTCATACTAATTTGCTAAATGGTGATAAGTAACTTACATTCGGATTAAATTATTTTCTCAGAATAAATGCCAGCCGTCCTGAAGCTATGGCTGGAAGATATCAGAAAGGTATGATACTTGAGAACTTGATGTACATGATATTATTAATAGTAAATTGATCTCTGATGGTTAAAGGTGAAACTGTAGATGTGAGAGCTTAAAGATTGCTGAGAAAATCTGAATATGTAATGACAAGTTTTATATAAATTTAAGTGCACTGGGGGTGAAATACATACTAAAATGTTACTGACTAGTTTCTCATTGTAAATGGTTTTTCTGGTCATGAAAATCAAGTTATCTTTTTAGAAGAGTGTGTGTGACAGAATGTGATCAAATGTTTATTTTACAGGAAATGCTGACAATAAGAAGAAGATGCCAGCCAATGTGGGAGGTAAGTGGAAAAACAAATATAACAAAGACCAGAGTTTTTTTTCTCTTCTCAAGTAAAGGAAGTCAGGACACTGTTATAAGGTGTATTTCATTTCCAGTTGTTTCATGATTATTTGTCATTAACTGTGTTTTGAGTTAATTTATTTGTGTAGAAGTGGTGTGGGATATTCCTGGTGTCAGTGTTATTGATTCTTTGTGTTTTTAATTAAACAACATCACACAATTTCTGCTTAGAGAATTTTCTTGGTTCCTGGCTGTAACAACATGAAAAACAGCTGGAACTGAATAATGTCATTTTTCTTCAGTCAACAGCAAATATTGAGAGAGTTTTTTACCTCCAATATTTTGATGTCTAGCAGGACATCTTCATCAGATTTCATGATTGAAGAAAAATTACATTATTCTTATAACATAACATAGCTGATGAAATTCTTCTCTGACTCATATTCTAAGCTGGAACTGAATATGAAACCACAACCATTTATCAATAGGATTTCTTAGAGCTCATGCTTTTCATAAGTACAGAAGAATTGGCTTATCAAAAGTAGGTTAATAATGAGATACATAAGACCCCATATGTTCATTTTGTGCTTTAAATCAATACATGATTGTACTGAATACTTGACATTGGCAATCTCAGTGCTACTGGTATATTACAGATATCAAATTAAGTGGTATTCTGTTTCATACTTGGAAGTGGCTGTTTGTCTCAAATTTATAAATAGCAGCAGGAAAAAAATGGATATCGGAACTAACAAACATGAGTCGAGCCAAGTTAGAATATGGTTAGCTTTTGATTAAGATTTACTGTTAGTGTGTTAGAGAGGGCCCTTTGTTTTATATGGCTGACTGCCAATGTTTTAGTTATACAAGAAATTCCAAAGCAACAAAAATTCATCAATGTTTTGATTTCATCGAATCAACATAATCAGATTGTATTTTTGTATACTATTGCAACTGAAATAGAAATGCGACTTCAAGAGTCATACTCCATAATTAAGATTCAGCTTGTTCTGTAGAAAACAAGAGTGAGACAGACTTAGAACATTATGCTCTTATAATTACAATTCACTAATCTAAGAATAATTTTTGTCAAATGCCTGATTTAACGTAAGATTTGATCATATTCACTGTTCATCATTCAGTTCTGTGAAAAAAAATTGGGCCACACCCACAGTTTCAGCTGTCTTGAACTGGGGTAATCAGTGCTTATGACTGATGTTAACATAGACTTTATTACATCATACCATAATCATTGAAGATCTCCTTTTAATTATAATATTAAATGATTTTTTTGTTTTTCATTCCTTAGAATCATCAGAGAAAAAGAAACCACCCGTCTCACAAAACACAACCCCTCCTCCAGATGTCACTCCTAGTGCCAAGACAAGCCAGCCTGTTGTCCCTAGTGCCAGTGACATGCCACGCCCAGTTGTTGTAGCAACAAATGTTATCAGGACACGGTCAGCGCTGACTGGCAGGACCCCCAGTCCGGCGCTGGGAAGGAAAAGTATGACCAAACTTAGTAGAAAATAAATAGCAAGGCTAAACTTGGTTATATCTGGATCAAGTTTAAAAAGTTTATTTATAAAGTAATTTAAATGTGTACTGCTACTGCAGTCTTGTTCATACTGACACCTGCTGGTGACTATAGTTGGCAGATGTTATGATAAGAGCAGTCAGCGGTCCTGTTCTGCTTGGAAGTACATTGTACCAAACACTTTCAGTAGATTTAGTTCCCCCTACAGGAGAAATGGCATGCTGTCTTATATTTATTTTAAGAGATCTTTTGTATGATATAATATGATTTGCCCATGAAAAAATACGAAATAGAAAACCACTTCCAGCATGCATTACAGCACCCTCTGTTTCATGTTTATTGCTGTGACGTCATTCCAGGTTTTGCGTTCACAAAGAAGCGTCAGTTGTCAGAGGGCAGCACCAGCTCTGGGGCAGGGGAAGCAGAGGCTGGGGTATACCATGTGGGCCCTCTAAACCCTCCCCCCAAGAGGGTGAAAAGGAGCAAGAAGGAGGGTGAAGAAGAGGTATGTTAAACAAAAAAAAAAAAAAAACTCTTCTTATTTCACTGAAAAATACAACGGAAATTGTATAACTCCTTGTCTTGGCATAACTTATAACACAATTTAACTTTTTATCTAAATGTAAGGAAAGATACGATTTCTGTTATTTAACTTCTGATCCTAAAACTTGGAGAATAACATGAAATGCTCTTCAAAGAAAGTAGTGTACTGAAGAATAAAATGTATTTACTTTGTTTCATCTTTTACACACACAGAAGAAGAATAGGTGGTAGATATTCAGTGGAAATGTTTTAATTGTCATGAATAGTGTTCTTAACAAGCTTACCTTAACCATATAATCACAAGAACTGTTCACCACAGAAATTTGTGCACCAAGAGAATAAACTGTTTTTACTCTGTTTTTAATTTTTCACTTGTGTTTCCAGATTATAAAATATTAAAGTGCAACAGGTGCTTGGTGTTCATTGAAGACTGTTTTCCAGTTAACAGTTTTTGTCTTTCTCCCAGGACACAGAAAATGACATGTACTGCTGGTTGTGTCACAAGGAGGGTAATGTGATCTGTTGTGAGCTTTGTCCCAGAGTATACCACTTCAAGTGTCTTAATATAGAGGTGGAGCCTGATGGGGACTGGGTCTGCCCTGAGTGTGAGGTAAGCTGTGTGTGTGTGTGTGTGTGTGTGTGTGTGTGTGTGGGGGGGGGGGGGGGGTGTGGGTGTGTGGGTGTGGGTGTGGTTGGGTGTGTGTGTGTGTGTCTGTGTGTGTGTGTGTGTGTGTGTGTGTGTGTGTGTGTATGTGTGTGTGTGTGTGTGTGTGTGTGTGTGTGTGTGTATGTGTGGTTGGGTGGGTGTTTGTGTGTGTGTGTGTGTGTGTGTGTGTGTGTGTGGTTGGGTGGGTGTTTGTGTGTGTGTGTGTGTGGTTGGGTGGGTGTGGGTGTGTGTGTGTGCATTTGTGTGTGTAAAACAGAGACAGAGAGAGACACACAGACACAGAGAGAGAGAGAGAGAGAGGAAGCTGTGTCCCAGAGCGTACCACTTCAAGTTTCTTACTAAAGAGGTGGAGCTTGGCAGAGATTTGTAGTGTGTGTGTGTTTGTGTGTGTGTGTGAAACAGAGATAAAGAGACACACAAAGAGAGAGAGAGAGAGGCGTATTCCTGAGTCTACCACTGAGTGTGAGTTAAGTGTGTATGTATGTTTGTTTGTGTGCATGCATGAGAGAGAGAGAGAGAGAGCTGTGTTCTAGAATGTACCACTTTAAGTGTCTTAATATAGAAGTGGACCCTGACAGAGGCTGGCTTTGCCATGAGTGTATATGACGTGTGCAGGTGCGTGCATGCTTTCATACATACACGTGAACTTATATATTACAAGTAGGAGAATGTATTAAACTGTATTTAGGTTAAAAAGGCACATAAATGTATCTAAGCAAAGACAGTCAAACATTTATTTTGTGTGTGTGTGTGTGTTTATTCTAGAGGACAATGCGAGCAGAATGCACAGACACGCGATCACGTGCAATGTCGTTACTGAGCATGGAGCAGTTGTGTACGCTGCTGAAGTTTGCACTGCAAAGGATGAAACACTCCGGAGTAAGCTTAATGTCTAGAGCCATGTCACAATACCACGCAATGAATAGTATGGATTTAAAAACTTTTTCCTAAATACATAAGGCTGTAATTAACTCATTTTTGCAGTAATTATGGAAATCATCGGAGATTGCTCGGTTTAGTGCTAAGTCATGAGATTTTAGGCTATCTTGGATGGTTCCCAATATTGTGTTTGAAATGCTCCTGTTTTATGTTCAGTCTAAAATAATGCTGAATTAAATGATTTTTCATTTGATTTTGGGTAAAGATATCTATTTCTCCCCCACAGAGTGAACCCTTCCAGAAGCCAGTGGACATGACACAGGTGCCGAATTATAAAGACTACATCTTTTATCCTATGGATCTTAGCACCATGGAGAAGGTGAGAGGGAATACTGTAGAATATTTGTGGTATATTTACTGGTTGTTGTAGTTGGTTGAATAAAAATGTGTTCAGCCTGTCTTTTTTATTTGCATTTATTTATTGGGTTGTGTGCACAAATGACCAGAACTTTGTAATGTCCAACCTGTTACGTTGTTATCCTCAAATTGAGCCAATTTAATCACACTCAAAAAGAATACAATTTGAAAGCTAAAGAAGAAACATGTAAACCACTGTTTGGTGATAGTATCTAATGAATTTTTATAGTATATTGAATTGATGATTTCATGTATTTAGAACATCAAGAAGAAGATGTATGGCTGTACGGAGGCTTTCCTAGCTGAGGCCAGATGGATTCTTCATAACTGTATCATATTTAATGGAAGTAAGTCCATGTGGACCTTTCATCACTCTGTTATCTCTCTTATTAACTATACAGATTATTAGAATAAACAACATTGTATCATGTGTCTTGATTCAAGATGTAATATAACAATTGAATAGATAGATGAATGAATGAATAACTACATAGGTGGACCACTTAAAAGATAAATGGATAAATGAATAGATTAAGTAATAGCTGAACAAATAAAAAGATGGATTGGAGAAATAAAATATTCATCTTCAACATTCTAAATTTAAAAAAATGTTTGTTGGCAGTTTTCATTTATTAAAATGTGTCATCTAATTTACTTGACATTTCAGCCCCGCGGAAGTAAAAATTTCATCCTGCAACATTTTGAATTTGCAAAAAAAAAAAAAGATTGTTGACAGTTTTCATTTATTAGAATATCTTATCTATTTTACTCGACATTTCAGCCCACCATAAATTAACAGCCAGTGCCAAAATGATAGTGAAGATATGCAAGCATGAGGTGGGTTATCTTACTCCTGTTTATAGATCATTTGATTTGTTATCTAAATACAGATGTATCTCAGTTTTTTACTGTGTTTGTATCATAGTTTGATACAGGAGTGCAGCTCTTTCTTTTCTTTTAAATCTGTGATTTTAAAAAGCTTTTAAACAGATATGTGATGATGGTCTTATTACCCTAGTGCCAAATAAGGTTGATAATGCAAATAAAATTTCTTATGTGGTGCATGCCATAAAAATCTGTGTGTGCCTTACACAGTGCTTAAGTTCTTTTATTTTAACAATTTACAACAAATTTAATGTAACATTTTAGATGAGTGAAATCGAGGTGTGTCCAGACTGCTACACAAACTCCTGTACCAAGAGGAGTGACAACTGGTTCTGCCAGCCCTGTGTGAGTATTTACAAAATGGTGGCAGATAGGAACCACCAGATTCATGATACTTGAACCCGTTTTAAAACAATATTTAAGTTCTTGGGTTCAGCTTAAAGTGCTGCAGAAGTCTAGAATTCTGGTCCTCTGTTGCACATGCAGCATTTAGGGGTAAAATTTTATAAAAGTGTGGTGGGATTCAAATCATAATGGTCTGTCATCACTGAGACTAATTGTCAGCTTGTGACATGTTTGAATCCATTTTCTTGTGGGCTTAGTTAAAAGGACTGAAAATTAAGGATGAAAATTGAAACTCTGTTAGGGTCATCCATTTTATCATTATTTTCACAAGTCTTCCAAAAGTAGACTTTTTTCCAGACCCCTCCCTCCCCCCCTCCACCCCGTTCTGAGATTAAGGGGTGAAAAGCCAAAAATGATGACTGTAGCCTGCACACCTCTAGGAGAAGAACTCCTCATCATTTTTATTATTTTTCCAAATCTTACACAGAGCATTAACCCCCCCCCCCCTCCTCCCTCCACTATTGGTTTGTAGACTTGTGAAAATGGTGATAAAAATGGAGGATGCTTTAACTTTGGTGTGTGCACTGAAATTTTTTAGAGACACCAGCACTTCTTTTATTTCAGCGTACCCCTCACCCTCTGGTTTGGGCCAAACTGAAAGGTTACCCCTTCTGGCCCGCCAAGGCACTCAGGGAGGTGGATGGACAGGTGGACGTGAGGTTCTTTGGGGCCCATGACAGGTAAGCATATATCTGGGTTAAAGGAAGAAGTCATTTTAAAGTTTGTTCTTCAGAATTATCAACAGTAGGCCCGTAGCCCTTTTTGCTGGGAAAAGGTAGCCTCTGGATAACATATTATCTAGGTACATGAAGGTTTCATGGTAAAAAGTCCATTTTGAAATAGCTGGCTACGGGCCTGAACAGAGTGAGATTATTGTAACTTGGCATTGGTGACAGCCCTGATCACTTAAAGAAAGGCTGAAACTTGGGGACCTCTTTTTCAAATGTAAGCTCCAGTATAATCTCTGGTTATGATTCCATCTTTATTTTAGTAGAAGAACTGTTTTGATAGGAATGTTAGCATACACAACTAAGTTTCTCCTAGTTGAATGTATTTTGTCACATGGTGATCACACCAGGGAATTCAACAACTTGTTTTAAAGAATTTATTTGATTTTTTAATTGTTTTACTCATGTGTCCGTCTTATTTACAGTTTTGCTGACATAGAAAAAATTGTTTTGGGAAAGCATCATTTGTACTGTGTAAATGAGCCATCATGTCATTTTAACAGAGTTCGTACACTACCTGGAAACCTGAAATAATCATGGATATTTATTTTGAAATTTCCAGGTCCTGGAAAACCTGGAGAAATGGGTGTTTTTTGATAAATGTAAAATTACACCTGGAAAACACCTTAAATTTTCACAATTGCTATTGTTATACTAGTTCATGCTCGGTTTATTTATAATTTTGGTTTTCACCCATGACCGCTAGATGTCTCATGTATGAAAAGCATGTTTTGGATTCGGAAGAGTCACGAAAACGTAACACATGCTTCGGTTTATGTATAATTTTGGTTTTCACTGATGACTGCTAGATGAATTTATTTGAATAATTAAAATGTTTTACAGAAAATTTTGTGTTTTCTTTTAGGCTTTATAAAATATGACTGTATTATGATCTCAAACTTAATATTCCCTTTCATGAAATATAATTTACAGCCTCAAATATTAGAAAGTTTTTACACCTGGAAATTTAAAAATAATCCTGGAAAAGTCCTGGAAAAATCCTGAAATTTTGTTGAACCTTATGAGTACAAACCCTGTTTTAAACATAAAAAGACTGTATTCTCCAAGTAGTCTCCACAAGAGAGATATGTATGTCATCAACTAGACTACATCGTAGGTCTAGAAATAGATTTATAGACTTACTTTATGTTTTCCAGTAATTTCACAACACAGATTTAACATATACCACCTTACTCCTCCAGAGCCTGGGTACCTGTGTCGCAATTATTCATGTTGTCCAAGGAGGTACCGACAGCTGTGAAGAACAAAAAAGGAGGGTTCGATGAATCCATGGAAGAGATTGAAATACATATTCAGAAAATCAGGTGAATATGATGGAGATGGTTATGCCCTGGGTTCACTTGAGGAGGGGGAAAGTTTGTGGTGACCATGATTTTGATTGCCTCGGTAACTGTTGTCTTGGTTACTGTTCCCATTTTTCAGGAGAAAGTCTTCTGAATTTGTCCAGTAATCTGAACATTTTGGTGTTACATTTATCCCCCATCCCCATCACACCCCAACATAGAGCTTTAGAACTATGCTTCTTGCATTTTTCAGATTTTTAAAAAGGACTTAGATCCACTTTCATCTCTGAAAATAAAAAGCTTATTTTTATTTCTTTCCAGAGAGAAGTTTGGCAGCTTTGAGTATGCCCCTTTCAGGACCCCATACGACAAGAACAACATGTATTACCACAACAAACTCCACGTAAGTCCTACTGGGGAAATCCCTAGTAAACGCCTGAAGTTAGTCAAGATAAGAGATCGCCCTGTGGAGGCACTGTCTAAAGTGGGTGTTGATACAGACCAGGATGACAAAGATGCTAAAGAACCTGACCTAAAGATTAAAGTCAAATCTGAAGCTGCTGAAAATATATCCGATGAGTCAGCAGATTTCAAATTGAGACCAAAGGTCACCGAGGGGTCAGTGAGTGCAACACCAGAGTCCGCCACTGGTCTTGGTGACAATACAAAGTCAGATGATAGCTCAGATGCAAATACTCCAGGTATATCGCAGTTAAAAACTCAACCAAGGCGCCTGATTGGTTCAGATTTGGGCTTGATGGACAAAAAAGATGCTGAAAAGTCATCTGTTGTGAAGGCAGCAACTGCATTGAAAAATAAATACAGTAGTATTATAACAACTCGAAGAGGTGCAGCAAAACATGGCAATCGTCCATCAGATGGTCTTAATTTGTCACCAAACTCTGATAAATCAGGTGACAGTCCGGAGACTTCAAACTCCAGTGCTGCACCCTATGGTGTGTTCACAATAAGTGACGATGCCATACCGAGGGATATGTGTAACTTTGATATTAAGATTCCTCGTTTGGACATAAGTGCTGTCCCAAAGACAGACAGTGATGTGCTGAAAAAGATACAGAGTGCAATAGAGAAAATGAACGAGGTTGAAGAAACAGCAGAGACTACTTTACAAGAGAGCGAGAATTTGAAAAAAGAAAACAATGAAAATTCTGAAAAGATGGAAGTGAATAAAACCTCTGAAGATTCCCATGAAAGAGATAAAGATAATACTGAAGAGGTTACAGAGGAAAAAAGAGGTGATATAACAGAAGAAATGGATATAGATTTAGGTGAGGACTACAAATGAAATTATACGTTTTTTAAATAATTCTGATTCCCAAGATAGAATAGTATCACTTTTGAAGATAGTTGTAGGATGCGATTTGAAAGGAAAAAAAGAAAAAGACCAAAGACAAAAAAAGTCATTTGTTATTGTTAAAAAACTGCAATTTTAAAATTGTGAAGTGATTGATTTACCTCATTTTGAAAATTTGACTATAAATGTTAAAATAAATAATTCCAGATTTATCTGATGTCTCAGCACAAATAACCCCAGGTGGCACTCCAACCAAGAAGAGCTTTTTTGACACTCTTCAGAAGACGATTGAATCTTGTAAAGCTAAACTGGGCATTGTTGGGGAGGAGGTTAGTAAGGAATAGCTTTTTAAGAAAATAATTATAATTATGACCTCTGCCAAGGTCTTTCTTTTCGTCACCAGCCCAAATTTCAAAGTAGTGGGTGGATTTTGATGAAATTGTTGGACAGAAATGATGTGTTTGACTGATGCTACTTAGCCTTTAAGTAAAGAAAAATTATAATTTATTTCTAACTACTTGTTTTTACAACCCAAAATCATCTCTGAACATTTGATTTCTTTAAATTTTCTTTCTCTCTCAGGATTCTAAGGTCAGTGGAGATGAAGAGGAGGAAGAGGATGAAGAGGAGGAGGAAGAAAGCAGACATAGCAGCGATAGTTCTGACAATGAATCTTCATCTGAAGGAGAGGAAGAGAAAGTGGAACAAAATGAAAATGGTAGGGGAATCTTCCAATTTTTTAAACACTTTGAAAGGACTGAAAGTAAAATTTACATTCTTTATTTGGGGTGGAGAGGGGAGGGAGATAGAAGTGTCAAAATGGCTTCCAAGATCAAGAGCCTTGTGAAATTCCTAAATAACTTAAACAGATGCAAAGTGATTCAACTAATAAAAGCTTATGTCTCTTTCCTCAGATGACAATGTGAAGGAAAGCGATAAAACTAGGGACCAAAAATCAATTGGGGAAGCTGCTCAGCAGACGACAGAAGAATCAAAAACAGAAGTGGCTTCATCTGGTCCTGCTTCTACGTCAGCTGAGGCTACAGGTATCAGCAGCAGTACAGACAATGATAAAAAGGAAAAGCCTATGGTGCAAGATGCCTGCCCATCAATATCAGCAGACGACACAACATCACAGGATGTTACAGAAGGAATTACTGGGAATGCTGGGAAAGAAAAGACTGAACCAAGCAAAAATGATAGCAATGGAAATACTGAACTGAATAAAGAGGCCAAAAGTGATCATGAAGGAAGAACTGAACCAAATAAAGAGACAGCAGAAGAGAAAATAGAGACGGGATGTTCTCAGTCAGACGAGGGAGATGACAGTGACCGTCTGGTCATTGATGTTGACCGCTGCAGTCCAACGTCCATTGCTTCCAAAAAGGGGTAATTGTTTAGCAGATATGTTTATTTACTAAGTGTTGGTGTTGTGCTCAAATGAAATCAAAATTTCAATATTTCTAAATACATTTTTATCAGCCTTACTAAATTGTTGATATTGAATGATCAATTTTTGGGGTGAAATACTTGTATATACAATTATTACTCTCAAAATAATTTGATGGTCTTCGAATGTTTTAAGTATTTTGGTGATTTTTTTTTGTCATAATGTAGTGATGCATAAGCAGAGAAATGACAAACTGTCAACAACAGAAAAAAAATTACAACCACAGCCTCTGTGTTTCATCTTTCCCCAGTTTTAAAAATGCCTAAATTTGAATTTATAATTTAAATATGGCCAGTAAATTGTATCATATATTCAGTGCTAAATCATATCTCGATTCTATTAAGGGAGAAATCTCAGAGCCAGAAACTGCAGGAGAGTGCAGAGGAAGGAGGGAATGAACACAATGTTAAAGTCTACATGGACCTGGTGGGAAAGATGAAAGAGAAAGAGGAGGAATGGAGGAAGAGACAGTGGAAGACACAGGCCAAGAAGTTCCAGGAGCATCTTCAGAAAAAGTAAGTTCTCTGCAGACTTGAATGAAAAGAATGAATCCCTAGATGTTGGTGTAATTGATGATTTTAATTTAAATTACAGCACGTAATTTACTTGAATTGTAATCCTTATATTAAATTACATTAAAATAACTTTATAATATTATTTGTATTCAGGAAAACACCAGCAGCCCCAGCACCTGCCAAACCAGCTTTGCCGTCAGCCTCCCCTGTTTCGGCAGCTACTCCCATTACTGTTGCCACCCCCCAACCCCCAGCTTTACAGCCCAGTCCACATGTGCAGCAGGCTGCCATATCAGTACCAGGAACATCAGGGGGAGGGAAGACAGCTTCTGGCACACCAGCCAAGTTGTCTACAGGACAATCATCTAGTGTGCCAGCATCAGGCGGTGCCCCCTTGGCTGAAAATATTACGCCGTTTGATTTTAGCCAGTATACTGATCAGGTGAGAATACTCGACAAGTAATTACTTGGTGCACAGTCTGCAAACTGATACTTGTATATTATCCTGTATACTGAAACTTAAACATTATCCTGTATACTATTACTTACATATTATACTGTATACCGATACTTATTTATTATGCTGTATACCAATACTTATATATTATGCTGTATACCAATACTTATATATTATGCTATATATCAATACTTATATATTATGCTGTATATCCATACTTATTTAGTATGCTGTATACCAATACTTATATATTATGCTGTATATCAATACTTATATATTATTCTGCATTGTGTGTTTTCCAGATCATGAAATCTGTTCAAGGGACCTTTGAGTCACTGTACAAGGATCTCCTCAGTCCCAGTGGAGGACAGGGTCTGGCCAAACACTTCCAACTGGAGCTAGAGAAGGCAAGCTGGAGGCACCAGCAAGAGCTGGCAGAGATGCAGCACGTTGCAGGTAGCTTCTGTTTCTGTCGTGAGGTTTACGAATACACAATTTTCACCCAATCACCATCAAATTTGAAAAATCAGTATGTGTGAAGATGTTGAAAATTTTTGATCATGATTGTGAACTATTTTTTCTAAATCATCAAATAATTTGACAGCCTTCAACAGAGGATATAGAATTTAATCAGTGTCAGTATCAAAGAACACTTCATATTTGAACAAAGTTGTATTTTTGCAACTGCAAAGAGGATATGTATGTAAGAACATGTATGTAAAACATGTTATTTGATGGTAATTTTGTTAACCAAACCAAAAGCAAACCAAAAGAAAATAATAATGATAAATATAATAAAGTAATTGAATAAATACACAGCTAATACTGGCTGCAAACTTTTTTGAAAAAAAAAGACTGCTTTGCTATTAACTTTTTCCTAGAGCATCTTTTGGGAGTTACACAGGACATGGTTTTTCTTGAATTTCACGGCACTACTCAAACAGTCTGACCTCTTTCAAAGCACGAAAAAAACATTTGGTGAATTAGATTGCATTTGGCAACCAGTCAGCAAGACAAATGCTTCAGCCAAAAAAAAGAGAAAGTCTGTATGTTATTTTATTTTACTAGACAAATATATTCTACTATTTTATGTGGCAGACCTTCGGCTGGCAGAAATGAGAGCCACTGTGGAAAATGACTGGAGACAGACCGTGGAGAAAGTGAAGAAACAGTGCGAGACAGAAAAACAAAAGGCTGTGGATGAGACCAAGAAAAAACAGTGGGTGAGTTGGTCAGCCTGTGTCTTGTATTGATGCTTATTATTATTATTATTATTATTGTATTGAAAAAGAATGACTTTAGAATTATTTAAGGGATTTTTTATGATGTTCAGAGATTGCGAGTAAATGAGCACTTGGAGGTTCTGAGATCCTTGGAAAGTTGGTATTTTTCCTTGCCTTTATTTCAATTTCAATCCCGTGATTCAGTTCTTGCACTCTTACTTTTTATGTAAAGGTTATGTGCTAGTATTTATTTTGTTCCTTTGTGTTTCACAACTCAGTTTTTATAATTCCCATGTCACGTCACATCTCCAGTGCGCCAACTGTGGCAAGGAAGCCATATTTTACTGTTGTTGGAACACCAGTTACTGCGACTACCCATGCCAGCAGACCCACTGGCCCCACCACATGGCCCAGTGTACACAGACGCAGATGCAGCCAGTGGGGGATGGTGCAACACCCAAGGTCACTCAAGGTCAAAGGGCATTGCAAGGTCAAACTGAATCAGAACAGGTACAGCCATGTTTAATGTATCAGTTGAAAAAAGAAGGATTACTTTAGTCCATTTGACTTCTTTTGTCATTGGGTATTGGACATGAATCTTTATATTTATCAGTTTGGCTTGGATATAAATGCCCCAAGCCTCAAATGATGAAAACCATCTAGATACCATCTTAGGCTGTTCTGTCAGGCAAAGTCTTATTTTGAGAAAATATTGAAAATATATGTTGGTACAATTCATTCGTAGGCATGGAGAAAAGAGGCCCTTCAGAAGCGTCGTGAGGCAGAGTCCGTTCCACAGCAGACGACCTTTGTCTCCAGCAGTCCTGTACAGCAGCTCCAGAACACAGTCATTAACATACAGCCATCTGCTGCACAAACACAGGTCGGATAGTGATTTTTTGTAACATTTTGGGTAATTACTCTGTAAATCTCATCAGAATAATAGAACAAAATTTCCATAGTGTCTAAATTAAATGTAACCAGTCCCTTAACCATATAGGACTGTGGGGATGCTGTCACATACTACGTTTACCATTATTTCTGCCCCCATTCTCCTTCAAATTGTGTAAATTCTCATTTGATTGTACACTTAATGAGAAGAATTTGGACTGTCTGGGAGGATTCCCTTTAGTCACCCCTATGGGCCTTTATATATGTGTGTTTGTGTGTAGGGGGGTGGGGTGGGTGGGAGCAGGGACGTTTTGGGGGGTTGATGTTGCACCACCTGTTTCTAATTCTGGCAGCAATATGTGATGTCTTGGATCATGGAAAAGGCTCTCTAAATGGTAAAGACATAAACCATAAAAAATGGAAGTTTGAAAGTGTGATGAGTTCATCACAGATATAATATTTTAGATGTATTATTTTTGTGTTAAAGTGATAATAATTTAACTTTCATCATGAAATTTTTCAGATCACCAGTTCAGTCCAGCAGCCATTACAGATACAGTATGTCCAGTCTCTTGCATCAAACCAGCAACAACAACAACAACAACAACAGCAGCAGTTACAACATCAGCAACAGCAACAACCAATTATTGTAACTGCTCACAGCATACCATCGTTTAAAACTTCCCCTCAGCAGGTGTGAAGAGGTCAATTTTAATTTAAACAACAATGTTTGTCTTGGCTTTATGTGTAAATTTGAGTTTTTTATGGTTGTTTACTTTTGAAAATTACAAATTACCAAATGTGTTATATTGTCAAACTTGCTCTTACATTATCCTTAACTTCAGATGTTACATTGGATGATTATTTTATCATTATATTATCGCAAATATTTTAATTGACAGATTTGAGATCTTAGTATTTTTACAGTTATATTGGCAATTCACATGTAATACTGGAAACAAGAAGTTATTATTTTGGTATTTTTATTCATGATGAGCAAAGAAATTAAAAGAAAAAATTAAAACTATAACTTTTTTTCTGTATTCAAGGCACAGTTAGGAGGAGTAAGGCAGGTGCAGTATCCAGGTCAAGGTCAGGGCATGCCAGCAAGGGTCAACCAATCGCAGCCTTCAGTACATCCATACATGCCTACACTCCGCATGCAGCACCATGGTAACACCATGGGAGGTAGTATGAATGGTGGGGCGTCCCAGGGCTCTAGACCAGTCCCAGGCAGAATGTTCACCAATAGGAATTATACTTCTAGACCATATTGAGGCTTAGGGAGGGTTTGGTGAGGAGTGACACCCCTGGGAAAAAATACATATGTAAAGCCACATGTGGAATATTCACCAATAGGAATTACTCTCTTATGCCTACTCTCATTACAGAGGTTTACACATTCTGGCAGAGTTCCACTTCTGTAAAACAAACGTGTAGCAATCTGTGCTCCTGTAAACAGAAACTGTGCCTCTACACCAAATTCAGCTTCTTTATAAAAGCTTAGACCGCATTCTCAATGAATTGATCCAGGCTTTACAAATCCTGAGAACTAAAAATGGCGGACGTACATGAAAGAAAAACCGCCTAATCTTTTAATAGTCTCTTCGCCTCTCACACGCCTCCCCACACGTCGTCCCTGCGGGGTACTGAGAAATATTAAGTGCGCATGGTCATCAGTTAAACTCGTGGTGAAGAAAGCATGGCGGCTGAAGGCGATCGAAGGAAAAAAGCTCTTCTGTTCTATCATCTGTCAAAACAGAGACGAAAAAGGAATGAATTGGCCCGTAGAGCAGCAATGAATCGACTATCTACGAAGATAATATCACCAGAGATATATTCACGGAGATATTCACAGAGATACCCAGCCCCAGTAGACGGAGTTGGAGGTGGGCAGAATTTTTGCATATGCGGTCTTGTCAAAGGGCGCAGTTCGTTCTTATGCTGATGTTTGCCTTGTTCCCCACTTTCAACTGAAGAAGGGGAACTAGCTGATGACCAATAACTGACCAATGAGCATGCGCACTTAATATTTCTCAGGTAGCTTCTGTATGGCGAACGGAGCCGAGATTTAATTACTGTACCCCGCAGGGACGACGTGTGGGGAGGCGTGTGAGAGGCGGAGAGACTATTAAAAGATTAGGCGGTTTTTCTTTCATGTACATGCTCCATTTTTAGTTCTCAGGATTTGTAAAGCCTGGCTCAATTCGTTGAGAATGCGGCCTTAAAGATGCAGTGAAACCCCAGGAGAAAAGATTTGCATCAGCTAAAATTGTCTGCAATGTAAAATATACTCACAGACCAAATAAAGCTTAATGTAAATACTTGTAGAAGTGCCACCCTGGAGAAACCTGTAGTGACTATAGGTTGAATATTAATAAAAAGAATTATGTTTACAAAATTGAGTGAGCTTCATGCAAACGTCTAGTAAGAGTAACACCCAAGGATAAAAGATTGCAACCTGCTTAAACAGTTTCCAACAAGAAATTTGATTATAGCCCTTTTTGAGCTATGCATGTTAAGCTCGGGACAAGCGCAACCTAATCATGCAACTGTCGAGAATTGGTTTTTAGATGTGACATGATCTATGGAGACAAAACCTACTGACACTATTTATGTAAAAAAAGAACATATGGACCTATAATACATGTATTTTTTTCTTTTATATCAGCCCTGAGCAGACATTTTTAGCATTGTAAATAATATCACTAACAATGTGTGTGCAAAGATTTTTCTGTTTCATTTATTTGGCTTTTATTTTTTGTTTAATATGTATTATTATTATTATTTAATTATTTTTTTGCACCATTATGAGTGAAATGCTAAATAAAGTAGAGAAATATTCATGCTGTCTTTAAATTGATGCAAATTAGTGCTCCGACTTATCTTTTTTATATGGGCCATTGTTGAGGGGATAGGAATTTTTTTCACAGTGGAAAAGTTTTAATGTTTCATGTAGCATACAGAATTCAAATAACATTATTCATAGCAACAATCGTTTTGTTTTGATACACTGACTTCTCATACTCTCCTGTAGCATAAATAAATAGAAACGAGCAAAAGCAGGGGTGGTGGTTCGGGGGAAAAATGCCCCTCTTTGGTCAAAAAAGGAATGATCTGAACTGATCAGAATTTCATTTCACGAGTTTAGTTAACTATGAGGTAAAAAGATCCCTTCTTCAGGAAAAAAATTCCTGGCTATTAGATAGGTCGGGAGGCCGTTTCCAGTACCAGTTTCTTCTTTATTCTGTGACCTATGTTACATGTATAGCGAGCTAACGGTACGAAGACGTGTATGCCTATGATAACCACATAGTCAGTACCTCGGTAGAATTATCCAGGTATCCTCATACTTACAGGCAGTGGCGGATTTAGAATGGGGCTCCTGCTCCCCCCCCCCCCCCTCCCCCACCTTCGATTTCTGAAAAAAATAATCACCCCAGTGGTACCCTTTTGAAATTAGAATATGACTAGCTGAACTGTAGTTTTAAACCATACCAAATGGCACCCTTCGTCCTCTTAAATACCAAAATTCGGGGCCCTGCTGTATAATAAAAATGGGCCATAGGCATGCATACGTACTACTGTCGCGTGCTTCTTGGAACTTTTACAATCCGATCCTTGGAAATGAAAATATTTCTTAACTGAGTGTATTTGTGGATCACGGCCAGTCCATGTAATTTGTGTAATTTGGAAAAAATTTGAGGCGTATGAAATTTTGTAATACCTTACGCGTCGAACCATCATTTTAATTATTTTTGAAAGCAAAATGTGAGCACATAAATAATATTAAATACACTAATAAATAAATAAATTACCTAAAATTGTTCATAATAGAATGAATAACGTATTCTAAATTATTTTTAGATATGGAAAAATATATGGACAGGAGGTCTGGAATATTTATTTATATTTTGGTATTTTAGAGGGCGAAGGGTAAAGCATGCCATCACGGGGTTCCTATCGACTGTAGGCCTCTTTAGGCTCTCCAGTTAAAGTCGTACGCGTCTTTTCTTATTTATTATTGTTTATATGCTTTACCTTGCAATTGGCCAACCTGATGATAATATACATGCAGGACAGGAGGAAAGAATATTGCTTTACACGCGCAAGTCTATGCCGGCATTTTTTAGCATTGTAAATAATATCGCTAACAACGTGTGTGTATAGATTTTACTATTTCATTTATTTGGTAGAATGATCCAGGTATCCTCACTGTATAATAAAAAAAGGCCTTGGACATGCATACGCACATACTCTCGCGTGCAATTTGGAGCTTTTACAACCCGATCCTCGGAAATGAAATTTCTCGGAGATGACAGGCTCCAATATGAAAACAGAATGTATGAAGAAGTAAACGAGCTGTATCAGGCGCTATGTACAATGTGTCATCAGAGCCTCAAAAATTACATTTTAGTAACAGACTATGGCCTATTAGCGCACCCTGTGGTCAGACAGTAATCAGGATCCACTTGCTTGGGGATCTTACTGGTGTAACCCTCCCCCCCCCCCCTCCCCGCGGTTCTGTTGTAATACACGTACAGAATTCCATTCTATAACCTACTTTTTGTCGTACTTTGGTTTCTTTTTTCTTGACATTGGTCATAAAGCGCATTGCAAAACGGCTTTAAATGTCAGTTATGTTATAAGTGAGGGAAGGTCGACGATCTGGGGCTTTTGGACCTTTGTATTTCATACAATTTCGCAAGTATTTATACTCTATTTCTCCGTACTGATCATGCGTTTACTTGTTTTCTTTCCATTGTCTCTGCGTGATTACAAGGAATTTTCCATTCTAATGTTGCAAACCACCATGCAACATGTGTCCTTATAAGGTAATTTCTAAAAGACTTGTTTTTAATTTAAAATATTAAAAATATTATTTGAATTACTCATGCTTGGACCATACCCATCCTTAGTTTGTATACTAAAAAAGCACTCCGAGAGCGCAGACCTCCGCCAAGGCAGCGATTTTCGATCATTATTGATTATTGATTAATTATTGATCCGGATCACCACCAAAAACTAATCACTTCTAAGTTAACCCATTTCCCACCTACCCTGAAAATTTCATAAAAATCGGTCCATAGCTTTTTGAGTTATGTTGATGACAAACAAACAAACAAACAGACAGACAGACAGACAGGGGTGAAAACATAACCTCCTTGGCGGATATCTATATATAATCTCTATATGTGACTTGACACGCCCCATCTTTTCCTACCACGAAAACAATTTCTACACTTGTTGACTCTTAAAAAATTTAACTTACACTCAAGAACTACCCATCCTTTTACTCATTTGATTCCAATTTACTTATTATCTGCAAATTGTAAAAGTGTAAGTCATTTGCTTTACAACAGATAGATGTGTTTGTCTATAATCCAGGCGGTGACGTCATAAAACGAAGGTCATGCAAGTAATTGTCTTGGTTTTAAGATAAATGAAATTTCCTCTCAAAGAAAACATTTCCAACGAAAAATAAATTGTTTCTTTATTTACTGAGTTGGTTTGTGGATCACAGCCAGTCCGTCGTTAAGGCAAATTTGTAATTTGGGAAAATTTGAGGTGTATTAAATTTTGCAATACTTTACGCGTTGAACCAACATTATAACTATTTTTGAAAGCAAAATGTGATATGAAAGTTAAAATACAATGTACATCAATGTCGACTATGAATCATTTAAGTAATTCCGTTATCGTTAAAAGTGTATTATTTAACCCAAGTGTGATGCAACAGGTGAGAAGAGCTGTTTTTTTCTCTCCGCTGTTTATGATCATGAAAGATTCCCTTCTTAGGAAGTAAAAGGATATTTGCGGTTTTTCTGTGATTCAGACTCTGATTTTGTTTCATCGATTGGTCGCAAACAATCTGTAAATTTTTCAAAATAAGTAGGCGTCCTCTAGAAAATTTGACTCTGGAAACCGTACTGAGAAAATGAATAATAATCAATGCATGGATAAATAAATAAATAGCCTAAATTTGTTTAAGAGAGAATGGCTAACGCATTACAAGCTATTTTTGGGTACAGAAGAAAAAGGGCAGGTGTGGCATATTTATCGTTTGACACTATCATCGGGTGCTGACCGACTGTAGGCCTTTTTTAGGCTATCCAATTAAATTTGTACGCGACATTTCTTATTTATTATTGTTTATACGTTTTACCTTGGCCAACCTGATAATAATATACATGTAGCAGGCCTACCCAACTACCAGACTCGGCACCGAATGATCTTGAATTCACCGTTAGATCGGACCACACTACCCGTTTTCAAGGTGTGCGTCAGTACGCGCTTCGAAGTACCAGACGCGACACCGCTCTTGCCTAGTACGCGATGTGATACTGCTGATTCTCAGCGGGGTTGGAAAGTAGTGCATCTCATCTCAAAATTTGTTCCGGGTATGGTACTGTGAAATGCGTACTGACGCACCTTGGAAACGGGTAGTGTAGTCCGGGATCGTTCGGTGCCGAGTCTGGTAGTTGGGCGCCGGCCTGTGTGGGACAGGGTGGAAGAATATTGCTTTACACGTAAGCCTAGGCCGTCTTTCAAGTCTTTCTTGTATCTTTACTTTGATTTTTCTTTTTATTTATTTTTTTCTGATTTGCCTCCCTATAGAAGTAAAGCTATGAAATACGATTGTGAACACTCCATATCATAATCTCCCAGACTTTCCGAGCAATTCAGTCAGGTCTTTTTCACGCGTGCGCAATCTCACTAGTACTCGCGTACTTTCTTAGTGCTTTTGCAGTTCCACACTCGGGTAAAAAAAAAAAAAAAAAAAAAAAAAAAAAAAAAAAAAAAAAAACTCAGATAATCGGCTTTACGAAACACGCTATGGCGTGGAGCGTTCCAAATCGCAAAGATACACACAAAATTGTTTCTCTTGCGTCCATGAGTGAATTCAAGTTCGAACGACCTAAATGTACTTCATCAGACCGGTGTAACTTGACAGAGAGTCCCCCGTGATAATGAGCCGGCTTCCCATTCATTTGAACAAGCAAGCCTCTGCCTAGATTTTGACCCACTTAGGTCAGGCTAACCCTAACCATTATAACTATATGGAGGGCGGACTTTCTGTTACACGGACCCTCAGTTTCGTCAGACCCCACCTCCTTGACCGGCGCGGAGCCATTTTAACTATTATTTGAAAGTCATTGAAAAAAAAAGGGAGTGATACATCAAATCCTTCAGGTTTCTCGGATAAAAAATGCTGCAATTTGAAAGTATGTGTAAAATTTGTGAAGAAGAAAACAAACTTTATGGAACATTCGAGAAAAGTTTGTTTTCTCTCCACTTTTGTATGAAAGATAAACCTCAAAGATATCACAGGATATTTGCGGATTTTTTGGTTTTTGACTAATTTCGTTTCATCGATCGGTCACGGACATTCATTAATTTTTATAGACAAGTCGGTTAAGCTCAGGAGACGTGAAACATCAATAAATAAAAAAAGAGATAAATTATCCAAAAGAGTTCATATTGGAATGGAGAACGTATTGCAAGTTTAATAACTATTCCACATGGGACAAAAAGATCGGAAGAGGGTCTTTACAATTTTATAGACGCTACCTTCACTGTATATGAAATCCCACAACGTTCTGTTTGGTGGTTGTCACAGTCTGTGTTGTCGATTGCGACAACGTTGACGTTTTTGTGGTCTAATTGTGTGGAACCTGATCTCGACAGTAGACCACCGTAATATGCAAATTCCTTACCTTTCGTCATGTCAAAGTTCGAGCAGCGTGCAGTATAAATAGAAGGCGCGCTGGTGAGGCGCAAACAGAAGACGATAGACAAGCCTTGAAGATTGGAAGAAGCTTCTGTACCCGAGGTAGACTTTGAATTCTCCCTGCGTGGCGACTTTGCCGGTATAAGCCACCGCACTCGTTTTTCAACCGCCGCGGCCACGTTTTCCACAGACAAAACTGCAAGTAAGGTGTTTTTTTTTTATTTTCATTGTTATTATTAATATTTATTTATTTATTTATTTATTGATGTATCACTTATTTGTAGGTTACTTAGATATATTATTTTAAATGGAATATTTTGCACACCTTTATATGCACCTTTACAATAAAAAAAAATGACAGGTGGTAAAGTTTTAAATTTGTCATCACCTTGGACTTAAACTGAAAATTTCTGCTCAGGTCGGTCGCCGTTATTTATTTGCATTTTGGCAAAGTCAAAGGGCTGCCACAACGCGGAAAATCCCACATTTTGTGGATGTACTTGTATGAACGTAAATTATGTGTATCATAGATCACGGCACATATTCAGTGGCAATTGCTGACAAATTTCAAGGAATTTTACACGGAATTTGCCCGACAGAACGAATTTTTCTCGTAGTAAAAAGCAAATTTCTCCAACTCACGTATTATTACTCAACACTTACTTCACTTTAATTCTTTTCGGTTTATATTCAATTTTAAATTTAATGGTTTAGTTCTAAATGGTTTTTTTTATGTACAGACACAGATGTCTCTGTACATATGGCCGTCACTTGCGTCGCTGTCTGCCATCGCCGCCGTCCCCGTTGCTGTGCACTTTCAGTGATAACAATTTTACTTTTTGTCTTCAAATTTACGGAACTGATGAACATTCATCAAATACAGGTCGAGTTCGAAATTCAGCATGATCGGTCAATTTTTTCAAACGTTACGCTGTTTTTCGCTTTTTTTCAGCATATATGCAACAATGATAATGAATTTCAAGAAAAACGATAGACCAATTGCCTTGAAACTTAAACTTTCAGTAGCCATCAATCTTACTGAAATACAGATTGAGTTCGAAGATCAGCTTGATTGGACCATTTTTCTAACTGTTATGCTGTTTTTCGCTTTTTAAAGCATCTTTTATCTACCGTTTACAGATAACATGTAAACCCCGCCATAATTTGCTTTAAATCTTGTAGGATTTATTCATAGGACTAGTATACAGATCAGGTTTGAAAATTTTCTTGAACGGTTTAGTTTTGATGAAGCTATGCCTTTTTTGTATATAAATTGTTTTTCCTCAGATTCAGTACTTAAGCAGGTTAACAGTCTCATTGTTGAACTAATTAAATATGAAAAAATGTTCTTTTGACATTTTCTGCGTCATAAGAATATTGTTCGTTGATTATGTAAAATGATGGTAAATCTGCTATTGTATATTGTGTAATAAAGTGTCAAAAATGGAAATAAAATAATATAATTGCAGTTTGTCAGATTTAATCCTTCACTATGTTCAGAATCGCAGAATGGAGCGAATTGACCATTTAACATTATTCTATTGATATTTTCCCCATCTCAACAATCTCGTTAGTTGATAATTTCAAAAATTATAGTAAATTTGTATAAAAAAAGTTTTGAAAATGGAAAGAAATTCATTTCAGTACAGTTATCTCTTGTTTACATTTTGGCATTTTCAAGGTGTGATTTTGAAGTTCCATGGCCTGAAGATCTTCGCTAGTCACATTAAATGTTTCTAAATTTCTCTAAATATCCATGCTATCTGCAGTGCATAATAAAAGATTAATGGTGATTATGCTGTTCAGCATTATGTAATATTGCATCAAAATTGAAGAAAAAAACTATTTTGGGCACTGCCGCCACAATGACCGTTAAAGGAAAACCTTGTTTATCATGATTCTCAAACATACTGAAAAGATTCATAGGACTGATGAAGTGCAGCTTGGGTTGGAAAAGTCTGATTGAATTCTCTTCTTGAAGCAATGCAGTTCTTCATGAATTTTTTTCATTTTTCACTTATTGGCACTTTAGGTGCGAGACGTAGACCTCTCGCTGACATGAAGCCGAATGGTAATCAAATTTTCTGGGTGTTCACGTTATGTATAGTAGATAATTAAAGGTGATTATGCTGTTAATCATATGTAATATTGCATCAAATTTGACAAAAACCTTCCTTGTGCACTTCCACCACAAACATTATAAAAAGAAAACTGTGTTACTAATTATTTTGTAACTTATAAGAATGATTCTTAGGATTGCGATATGTACAGCTCTTATTGGAAAACCGGCTTGATTGGATTATCATATTTTTCTTGAATTTATGTATTTTTTTTTTTAATTTTCATTTTTTCTCATTCTGGCATTTTCAAAGTTTCACTTACATCCGTATTACCTGTTGTTCATAATTAAAATATGGTGTTGACTTTGCTGGTAAGCATAGTTTATTATTGCATCAGAGTAACCCGTTTTGTGCATTATTATTTTCTGCTTTTTGTCTGTATACTTGACAGCTTTGTTGTCTTGCTGTGCATTTCAGAAGGACTTTTCAACGTCAGGGAGCTGTATTTAAGGTGTTTTATAGTTTTAAAGTGCTAAATATGGAAAGATTCGTAGCTTTGCAGAATATGTAGACAGAGAAAATATGACTTGGGGAAACTTTCAAATGCGTTCAGGATAACTTTGAACTTAGCGGCAGCATAACATATCCCCAATTCATACAATTAATTCATTATTTCATTTATATTTGTACTTTTTTTACGTAACTTGGAGTATTTCAATTTATGTTATGATTTCTATATTTCATTTTTTTATATAGTTCGATTTAAATTCTGTTTTCTTCCAATACTGGTGCATATCTATGACTTTGTATTCGCAACAGGATAATATAATTGGTACATTAATTATGCAAATTAAGGTAGACCTCTACACGTAAAGTGAAAATATATATTTTATGGCGTAAATAATAATAATAATAATAATAATAATAATAATAATAATAATAATAATAATAATAACATCTTTCACGGCGGTGCATAAGTAAATTTATTATTTTTAAAATAATTTTTGGCTTATAAAAAGTAGAAACACAAAATGACAAGCTTGTTCATAAATAAAATATTTGCACATAGAAGACTACACTAGATAAAATCAGAATATAAAAAATTTAAGTTCAGTTAGCTTTACTTTTAGAACCATTTCATCTAACAGTAAAATACAACTTCTTGACGAGTTCAAGTACATCATAAACATAGATTATCGTAGGTTATCGTAACATTCACTAATTATCGCTATACATATCTGATACTGGGTGACCACAATTAACAATAATAGGCCTGACCGCCATGTTGAACAACTGGGAGCTCATGTCAGTTTTATTGCTCTATATCACATCATACGTCATGACAAGTATTGGCGCTTTATGGTGAAACTAAAGAAAAAATAGTAAAATGAATAAATAACAATGATAACAATGATAATTACAATGACGTAAAAATATAATGGCAAACAAAAACAACAAAAAAATCATTTGCGCAAATTATAATATAAGCCTATTATGAAGAAATAAATACGCCTACTAGAACAATTAGAAATACTTATTCGGTTGCAGTTACGTTCACACTGATCACAAATATATAAAAAAAAGTCGGGCTAACCCCCGAATCTGCAGAAAAAAAATATAAGATGGGCTTGCCCCCATTCCTTTCTGGAAACATAGTCACGAGTGTTCTCACAGAACGCATTCAGAACAGCGGACTACGGGGGGGGGGGGGGGGGATACAGGATAATTTGAAGGGGGTGGGGGTACGCAGATACGAAGCCCCCCTCTTGGCGTGGGGTTCGGGACCCGCTGATGGCTCCCGAAAAATTTTGGTACGGTTTAAAACTATGATTCAGCTAGTCAAAATTCTTATTTCAAGAGGGGACCATTGGTGTTTTTTTTTTTCAAAAATCGAAAGGGGGGGGAGGAGGGGGTCAGGACCTCCCTGACACCCCCAACTTCTGGCTGAACTTATTTTGGTCGGCAACAGGCCAGGAGTAGGCAAGTTGTTGCAACCAATGACAACGTATATATTTTAGATATTTAATTGGCTATAGATTTGGAACGAATTTCTTTCTTTCTTTTTCTTTTTATGTGTGTGCGTGCGTGCGTGCTCGCGTGTGTGTGTAGACACTTCGCATGATTTATCTTCTTTAGACCTGTATCAAGATTTATAAAATTGTAAAAAAAAACTATAAATAAAAAATAAATAAATAAATAACTCTGTATAGGCTTACTTGGAGCTTTTGGAGCAAAGCAAGCAGCGCCCCGCCCCCCTTATTTCCTCGAACGGGTTATAGTTATACGTAACATGTGTTATTACTAGCGCTAGCTAGGCTGTTGTCGCGATACTGGGGGTTATAATCACGACACGTTATAGTCACAACAGTGTGGGTTGTTTAATTGCTTTCTTTAATGGGGGTTGGGATCTAATTATATATAGTCTTAATTAGTCTTAGGTCCTCCTGTGTAACGTAGGGCGGCAACCTTTTTCTCCTCCCACCTGATGTTGCCTCTTTGCAGATCATTCTGGAAGGTTCTCCTCCAGGTTATCCTCGGTCTACCTCGTTTGCGCTTGCCTCCCGGTGATAGGGCCTACGGTCATAGCAGTTTTTGCATGCCTCTCAGCTGGTAGAGACTGCAGGCTACTGTGTAAAATATATAAACTAATTATTATTGTTAATATTTTTGGCCTTGTCCAAGCTGATGATAAATTTAGGACAGGGTTGAAGGATATGGCTATACATGTAAGTCTATGTCGCATACACACCGTATATACATATACACAATATTGTAGGCCTACTAGTAAACCCTACTATAAACATCGTGTAGTCCGCGACTGATGGTAACAATAGGCTGTGTAGGCAATTTTAGTCTCACGTCGTTTTGATAAAAGGTTAATTTTCTTGGAAGGCTCCAGGATTCATGTTTCTCTCTCTCTCTCTCTCTTATATTTCTATTTTGAACTATTATCCCTCAATACTGAACAAACGCTATGCCAAACGACTGTAAGCACTCTACTTAACAATCTCCTAGATTTTCCTAGCAATTCAGTCACATGACCTTTTCACAGCCAACAGATGGCGCTGAAGAGCCTCAATTTCGATTCTTCATTTCCGTGGTATATATGGCCGAGTGCTACAGAAATGATCAAATTCATCATGGCGTATTTCAGACTCTTGCTAAAAACCCAGACACAATTGGTTTAGGAGCTGAGCGGAGGTCTGGGAGTCTTCCTCCGACCGTCCCGATGCGGTGACAGCCGGCGCCCCAGTCGGAACTGGTAGGACTAGGAGCCCGAAAAAATTTCCTTGAAAATTCAATATGGCGGCGGAAAATGAAAATGGTGGTCCACCGCCGGGAACGGTTTGTGAAGGTCAATTTGACCCAGGCCATGGACATTTTTTCGTGAAGAAGACGTTTCACAAGCCCACATATTGCCACCACTGTACGGACATGCTATGGGGTCTTATCGGACAGGGCTATATTTGTGAAGGTGAGCTGATATTACATCTCAAATCTAATGACATTGAATTTAACCAGGTTTCCCCGGAATATGTGGACAGATGAAAAAAGTGCACGGCCTTCCGTGGCGCCCGCATTGATGGCTGTCACATGTAGAGTGTGTAATGTGTAATATGGTTTATTGAGAAGGGGTTCTGAATCTTCTGAGCCGTTTGTTTACATGTTATTGTTGACGTTATGATTATGTACATGTATGCGAACTGTTTGTTATTGTAGGGAATTTTATGCACAGGTCATCGACAACTGATTGTGCAACATTTTGCCGGCGACTCTGTTATATTGTGTTGTTTTTCTTTTTTTCATATCAGGTCATCTTCAACACAAACTATTTCATATTTTACCATGATTGTAAGATGTAATGCTTTATCCTATTTACTTTAGGTTTTGCTGTGTCCATTTGGCAGTGGTAGTTTATATATGAATGTGACCAGTAGTAATTTTTTTGTTACAATTAACTGCATTACTCACCACCTTTCTCTTATTAATCTTTATCACAAACAAATTTTATGGAATGTTACTTTTCCTTTGGTATCAGCTGATATTAATATGAACATTGCTTCACCTGTATTTTTTGCTTAACATGAACAAAAATTATGTTTTAGGTTGATCTAAAGTTCCTGCATAGTCAGTACTTGTCTCCATGTATTGATTGCATGCTGTCATTGAACCAGCACGAAGTCGAAGTGATAAGATTAAAAAAAAGGAACAGAATTGGGAGAAAATGTGTGTGTTTGTGTGTGTGTGTGTGTGTGTGTGTGTGGGGGGGGGGGGGGGGGAGGGAGGTTAGAGGCAAAACAAGGTCACACTTACAGCAACTACAGATGAAACAAGATGAACCAATTTCACATGCATTTGCTGTTGTTTTTCTTTGCCACAATTTTTAATATGAAATATCAAAGGATGAAGTAATACTAAAGGTAGAAATAGAACTGAGCACCTGCCACTTGATTGCACTTCTCTTCTAACCACTTCATCATTTCACTCTCTCACGCTGTAAAGGATATCCTATCAGGGATTTTTTGGCCAAGTTAAATTTTCCTAGAAAAAAAAATTCTTTTCTCCTACTAAAATCCAGTGTTTTATATCATTCATTTCTAATGAAATTCAGATAACACAGTTCTGAATGACTGGCTTGGCATTTAGAATGCTATATCCTCGTGTACATTTCAGAAAGAAATACTGACACTAGGTTAGTTTAATTTGAGGGATTTGTAGTTATAAGATAGAAGATATCCATAGCCTGATTAACATAGTTTTCTTATAATTATATGATCCTTCCTGTTATATATGTACAGTAAGTCTGTATAGTGCTCCATGTCATCTTGACTTCATTAAAAGATCTTTTGTGACCTATAGGACAAGATCATAAGCAGAATAACTGAAACTGTAAAGTGTATACTTTGTTTCTGTTGCTTTGTTAAAGTACTTATGACAAAAAAAAGTGTGTGTCCAGAGAGAGAGAGAGAGAGGAAAGAAAGACTGGGAACAAGAGATGGAATGAGAGAGAAGTAATTATGTCATAATGTGTTGTTGGTTAATAAGAATACTTGACCCTCCTCCCCCACACCCACAGACACACGCACGTACGCATGCACACACACACACACACACACACACACACACACACACACACATATTGGCCATTTTCAAGCATATATCTATATGTAGAACTAGGTTATATCAGATACAGTGGCAGCTCTTCCTTGGACAGGTGACTATACTTCCCTGAAAGAAATATTAGCTGTACTATATTTAGTTGCAGTTACAAGGTGACCTATTGCACTCTGCAGACCACAATTTTGTCTTTTTAGTAAATAAAAAAAGATATTAAATATTTGTGAAAATGTACAATCCAACCAAACAGAATACCATGCAGTATTAAGATAGGTAATATAGAAATGAAAGAAGTAATGTATAAATTAATAAAATGAATAAATAAGATTAAAGAGATGTGGCTGTTGGAGTGTGACTGCTACTACTAATAATAAATGAATCTTGATATAGATCCATCAACACTTCCCTATAAAACTAGATTAATAAATTAGTACTAATATATACATAGAAATCTGAATGATTCATATTATTTCAGCACCAATGTAAGAAAGTAACTCAAAAGCAGCCCATATTTTGAACTTACTTTAAACCACTTGAACTTTAATGATCCGGACCTAAAATTCCTACAGCATTTTATATAGTAGCAGGTCTAGTGGTGTGTGTGTGTGTGTGGGGGGGGGGGGGGGGGACCAGAGGACCACACCCCACCATCCCACCTAGCTTTGGGGATGTTCTCTTTAATCTACGAGACTATACCCAGTCATTATCTCATCCCTGGGGCCTTGTAGTTCCTATTAAAATTGTCCTTGTGGACAAAGAGAAGTGAAAGATATTATGAATTTTGCCCATTTCCCTACTGGTTCATAGAAAAATACTGAACCTCCCCATTTCATCTCTTTAGAGATGTACCAATCATTTCACCTGATAAATAATAACAGGGTTCATCCTCTTGGTGCTTTCAAATAGGTCTGCAGGGGGAATTTTTCTGGAATTTCTAAGAAGTGGACTCAGAGGAAGAAAGCAAGTCCCTTTGGTCTGGGTTAAGGCACTGGAAAACTCTTGACAGTAGAATGCCACTAGCCTTAGGGCTCATTCTTAAAAAACCCATTGGTCTATGTACATCAATCCAGCTCTGCAGGGACTCTCACTAAGTGCAATCAACTGTTTGACAAGCCTCCTCTTGTTTTAAAGCACTATTAGGCTGTATTCCCAGAGCTTTTAGATCGATCTATCCCCGCGGGGAGTCTCACTAGATTACTGTCAGATAATCCGGCTTAAATGTCCGTCCCGACTACTACAAGCTGTAAGGGGGTAATTAACTTTCGTGTCCGCTCGGCTGACAGCTATTTAGCGTGAACCCCCAGGGAGTTAGGTGACGGTCGATCTAAAGTAGATCGATCTAATGTCTGGAAATGGGGTCTTATAATCACCAGCTTCTCTCTATTCTACTCAACTCCAGGAGGAGGCGTGTAAAGCTGTTGAACTGATCGCTTTCAGCAGGAGTCACCGCAGAGTTGGATCGATCTAGGTAGACCGATAATGTCAATGGGAACGAGCCATTAGACTGCCATAATGCAGATAATTTGACACAACTTTACTAGTAATTTCTCTTAGAAGATATGTTAGATGTTGCAAGTTTTTGCTGGTGTTGAGTTCTAGTGCCATCTAGTGATCCCAGGGTTAACTAACCTAGTTTGGGGAGGGGCTGTGGGAGCTTTTATTGCAAAATGTTTAATCAGACCATTTTCGAAGATGGAGACTTTCTTAGTGCATAGGCAGTTATTTTCCCCTGTCTCAGAGCAAACTGTATCCTGTTGTATTTTTCTGTGGTCAGCCATAATTTTTAAGCATGTCACAGTTATCAAAATGTGGTCGTTAATGTTTGTTTTCATTTTTCATGCAATATTTTGTACGGTGTTCATTCATATTTTGTTATCAATTTTAAATTTTGTTTTGTGGACAGTCATGATTTTTATCCGTTTGTAGGTTACAAGGCTCACTAATTACTAACCCAAAACAAGGAAACCATCACACTGAATTATCTAAAACCCAACCCCCAGTTCTTTTATTACCCAGACTTGATTATTTCTGACCCCTAGTCCGGTCCTCAGGCCAGCTTCTACCAGACCAGGTGTCCCGCCCCAGGGCTTGTTTTTCTTGCAGCAACTTGTGGTCATGGAGGAGAAAGCTTGTCACTGTCTTGTTATGGTCTTATCTCGTTACAGTCCATTGGGCCAGCAATAAATCTGTAAAACTGGTGGACACTTTGCATGTTTTATATTCCATGAAACATGTCATACCAATAGAAAAAAAACACCGCGTATGCGCGCACATACACACACACACACACATGCATGCATACATACATACATACACAAACACATGTTATGCATTCATTCACACGCAATTTTCTGCATTATTTCAAGCCCTATAAGAATATGCATGGTCGTTCAGAAATGTGCACTGCAGCACACTCACACACACACACACACACATATGCACAGTGGCATGCATACATACACACATTAAATCCAGATATGATTTTAGTTTGTAAGAAAAAGAAAACTGGAGAAGAAATGGCTCAGTGGCCTTACTAATAACAAGTGAGCTGGGGTAGAATATCACCAGGAAAAAAAAAATTTCACATTTGATAATTTCATTTTCATTCAAGTACTGAATTGTCTTCTGATAGAAGGGATATGTATGAAATGAGTGAAGTGTCACATATCTGCGATGTTTCATCCCCTTTATAGTTCTCCCCCCCACTCCAACCTATGCCCCCCGCCCCCCCCCCCCCCCGCCCCTGACCTCAATGATATTATAGTATAAGTAGGACATCAATATTTTAAATCTATAACTTAACAGGATGCAGAAATACCTCTATTTCTACTCTCACTACTACCAACCTAGCTCCATAATATAAAGCTAAACTGACACAGCACTACATTAAGGCATAGCTGGTGAAGGAGTGTGAAAATTTTCTACCCCCACCACCTTAATCCCCATCATATAACCATCCCCTCACCCACCCACCCTCTCATCATATCAACCTCCATAATATAAAACAAAAGTGACACGGTGCTCTTTTTAAGGTGTAACTGGTTCTTAAGCATGGAGAATTACCTCCACCCCACCCCCTTCAATCCCCACATTTTAACCAGCCCCCACCCACCTACAAACCCGCCATTTCTCCCAGCCTCCATAATATATAAAGCCAAAGTGGCACAGCAGTATTTTAAGGTATAAGCAGTGCCATAGCATGCGGAATTATCTGCACTGCTTTGTATGGATTAAAATGTGCACAAGACAAGCGGCTCAAGTATTGATTGTTGCCATTTATAAGGCTGGGGCTCTGATACTGCTTCTAATTATGGCCTGCCCACGCACTTCTCTGCTGTTTACACTGCCATTTATATATATAAAGAGATGCCAGGCTGTGTGGAGCTGTCTCCAGGCTGTGTGGAGCTGTCTGCAGGCTGTGTGGAGCTGTCTCCAGGCTGTGTGGAGCTGTCTCCAGGCTGTGTGGAGCTGTCTCCAGGCTGTGTGGAGCTGTCTCCAGGCTGTGTGGAGCTGTCTCCAGGCTATGTGGAGCTATATGGAGATGTCACTTTGCTATATGCATAAACCTGAAATGCCAAATGTTAGCACCTGTAAAGTTATTATTATTTGCCAGATTTTTTATAAGCAGTATGCACTTTTCTGCCAGTGCAGTTATTAATTTCTCAAACAACAGCCACACAGTACATGTATTTGTCATCTTCCGGACTACTTAAGTAGTGGCTATAAGAAAATACTGAGAAGCATATTTAGATTTTCAAGTTTAAATCATGACTTAATTGTTTTCTTCATATATCAGGCATTTTGTAAATCTGCACAGTGGTCCATTCAAAGAACAGAATGCAGAGCTGAGAGAGAGAGAGAGAGAGAGAGAGAGAGAGAGAGAGAGAGAGAAATTAATTACTAGTACATAGATCAAAATAATGCATACTTAATCATAACTTTATTGTATATGTGTGTGTGTGTGTGTGTGTGTGTGTTTGTTTGTGTGTTTGTGAGTGTGTGTGTGTGTGTGAGTGTGCATGCATATATACTAATAATATGTGGATGTTTTGCAATATCATTATTAGTAGTATCACAACTAAATAAGTCTTTAATATGTAAAATTTTTTATGTGAAAAGTGTTGTATTGACTATTTTCAGTTGATTCAGTCCTTTCCCTTGTTTTAGGTCATGATGAATTGGTATTCAGTGCTGTTTTGTATCATTGTGTTCCTTTGTGTTGAATTGAGTTCTCTCATAACAAGTAAAGTTTGATGCAATTTAAAAAGTCACATTTCATAAACTGATGTGTTTTCGGTTTGTAACTTTGTGGTCCTTGAATGTTGTCTAAGTTTTGGAACAACAAGGGAAATTTGATGGATTATTTGAAAGTTTTATTTCCTAAAATGATGCTCATCTTATTGTATTTCCAGTTTAAAACTTGTGGTCCTCTGTTACTACCTGAGTGCTGTCACAACGAATTACAATTTTGGTTTTTGGTTTAAAATTATATTTCATAAGCTGATGTTTGTCTTATTGTATTTCCAGTTTAAAACTTTGTGGTCCTCTGTTGCTACCTGAGTGCTGTCACAACGAATTACAATTTTGGTTTTTGGTTTAAAATTATATTTCATAAGCTGATGTTTGTCTTATTGTATTTCCAGTTTAAAACTTTGTGGTCTTTGATCGTTATCTGAGTTCTATCACAACAAGTGAAATTTGATGCATTATTTGAAAGTTTCATTTCCTAAACTGAGGCTTATCTTGTTGTATTTCCAGTTTAAAACTTTGTGCTCTTTGTGGGTACCTTTGTGCTGTCACAACTGATAAAACTTGATGTGTTTTTTATTGCATTCGTAAACTGACACTAATGTTATTGTATTATTTTCCAGTTTGTAAATCTTTGTTGCTACAGTTGTTGCAACATGAGTGATGTTACAATTTTTTTTTTTTTGTTTTTATTTTAAAATTATATTTCATAAACTGACACGAATATCATTGTATTTCCAGTTACGAGTTACATTTTTTTGTTTGTTGGTTTTTGTTTTAATTTATATTATATAATTTGACACTTATTTAATTGTATTTCCAGATTGTAACTTTGAGGTCCTCTGTTGCTACCTGACTACTGTTACAATAAATTACATTTTTTTTGTTGTTGTTTGAAATCATATTTCATAAATTGAAGCCTATTTCATTGCTTTTCCAGTTTGTAACTTTGTGGTTCACGACCGCTGTCTGAAGACCGTGGTCTCCCCTTGTACAAGTATAGCCACCAACCTTATCAAGGTAACAGCACTCTCTAATTTAGGGATGTGGGTACTTATGGGTCCTATAGGGTCTGTCTGCAGTAGAAAACTTAGGACCAAATTTTGGTCAAAATTGGCACTTTTGTATGGTAATGACTTGGGATCTTTTCAATGGACAAAAAATATCAATCTTTTAGATATGTGACTTTTATCTGTAAAAAACCTGTTACTGTATAGTATTTGTGTTGCTTTTGCAGAGAACTGAATTACTAGTATAAGGTAGTCTGCGCCTCAGTTTTGTTGCTTTGGCTCAATAGGAATGTTTTGATTTTAAGAATTTATTATGTAAAAAAAATACTGTATCTGTAAAATGTGCAATTTTTCCCATTGAAAAGATAGAGTCATTACATTAATTGTCTAATACGTGGAGAGTGGGCGGGTTGGCGTTAACAGAGCTCTCTCACACAGTCAGTTTGCTTAGTTGACTAGCCTAAGTTAGCAGTCTTTATTAAGTCCAAGAACTTAGACCTTTTTGTAAAATAGGGCTCTGGTCTAATGGGCCCTCATATGAGCATAGTTTTTCTCGGTTTCTTTAGAGATCTTGACCATGAATTAAAATTAAGTATGTCAAAGTATGAAAAGCAAAGTCAATGTTCTTTGGTTTTGTCAAGGTGCCAGATGAAAAGTAAAGTAATTGAAAACTTTTAAATTATGTGATAACATAATGGAATGGGGGAAATTGTGATATATATTTCTGCATTTAATACAGTTGTGTAGTTGTACTAACAACAGTGTTTAGTGTGCACAGCAGTATTGATGCCAGCAATGTTAATCCACATAGCATGTATTACAAATACTTTAACTATCCATAACAAGTTAAGTTGTTTGTTAACTTCAGTTAAATGTAAACCTAGTTAATTTTTGTGTATTAAATGTGGTGATTTGCTCTCAACAGAGAGTATAGTATTTATAGTATATTTCTGCATATATAGTTATGCACATTTGCATAGGGAGCATAGACCTGAATATATAATAGATTTGTTGACCTGACACTGGAAAGTGTTGACCTGAATATAATAACAAATTTGTTGACCCATGCATAGACAGTATTGACCTAATTGAATAAAAAAAATGACCTGTGGATAGAAAGTGTTGACCTGAATGTAACACATTTGTTTATCTGTGTATGACAATATGTTGATCAGTGTTTTGTTTATGTGACATATATATTAACTCTTGTATGATCAGTATATTGACTTTCTTAGAATGTTAACATTAACATTACAAACAGTTGACCTGTGTGTAAAGCTTCTGTTTTATTGGTATTTGAACTATATTAATTGTTAGACACTGTCTGCAACATGTTATGTTGATCTGTATAGAACTTGTGTTGAAATTATTGTATTTTACAGTCTACCTTGCATTACAGAACCGTGTGTGGAATATGAGTGTGTTGACCTACATATGCATAAGTTGACCTTTGTATAACATGTATGTTGACCTACGCATAACGTGTGTTGACCTGTGCATAACATTTATGTTGACCTTGTTGTATTTTTCCATCTAACATGCGTTACAGAATCCCGTGGCGCACTGCTGGTCCGAGCCGGGACATTTCAAGCGGAAATTCTGTAATGTTTGCCGCAAGAGATTGGAAGATGGCTGGGCAAGCCGCTGTGAAAGTAGGTCACTGACATGAACTCCACCTGGTGGGAAATTAAAACAAATCTGTAGTTTCTCCGATATAATTTTGTCTGTGAGTCACAATTGTTGTTGAATAATTATCTGGCCTTGAGTTGTCTTGTGAAATTTCTGTCATAAGCTGAGGATTTATTTTGCTAAAAAAAAAATGAAATTTTTTGTCTCTTTAATCAGTTTTTCTCAAAGATTTGATTTGGGTTTGGTTTTTTTTTTTTTTTTTTTCTTTTGCTGTTTGGACACAATACAGTTTTGTATAGTAATAGAGAATATATTTGTTAGTGTACAGCACAATGAATTACATTTTTAGAATAAAAGTTTGGGATGAATGCACAAGATTGATGCATCCCTTCTCTCGTTAAAGTATGTAGCTGTAATAAATACAGTCTTATTTGAAATGTTTCTGAAAATATTTCCTCCTTCACTTTTCAAGTCTGTGAATATTATGTGCACATGGAGTGTCAGGACTTTGTTGTCAGTGACTGTAAAGAGTGTGCAACTTATGTACCACACCAAGATACAGTAAGTACAGTAAATACAGTAACAGTAAGTACAGCAACAGTAAATACAGTAACAGTAAGTACAGTAACAGTAAATACAGTAACAGTAAGTACAGTAACAGTAAATACAGTATTAGTAAATATAGTAACGGTAAATAAAGTATCAAGGACTCTGACTAATTGTGATAGTTGAGGGGACATTCATTGCACACGGTCAAAGATATTGGCCCCATCTTACAAGAGGGAAGAATTGTTAAAAAAGTCTCAAGTCCAGGTGGTAAATTGTCACTGATCACCATCAGGTGTATTCATTTTAAGGTGAGCCCGTTTCAGACCTATCTTTAGAGTTTCAACAAAGTCCATCCATGACTTCTTGAGTTAGGCTGGTGACAAACAAGTGGACAAACAAACAAGTGGACAAACAAACAAGCGGACCAACAAACAAACAAACAAACAGACCAACTTACAGATGAATGGAGGTGAAAACAGAACCTCTTTGGCATTGATAAAAAACTTTTTTTGGTGGGCAGACTCACATCAAGTATAATAACAAGACAGAACATAGTCAGTTTTACTGGGCAGATCCAGGAAATTAAAAAAAATAAAATAATAACTGTGACTATTCTAGATGGCTGTCATACAGTACCACCACTGGAGGGAGGGTAATCTACCAGGCAACTCCAAGTGTTTGCTGTGTAAGAAGACTTGCTGGTCCTCAGAGTGTCTCACGGGGATGAGGTGTGAGTGGTGCGGGATGACGGTGAGTAGCTTCTCTCGCGATTTTTTTACATGGGGAAAACTGTACATTCGACATATGCCGAAATTTTTTTTTTTTTTTTTTTTTTTGAAGACAAGTTTTTAAAATTGCAATACATTCCAGGCCCATGCCCAGTGCTATCAACAGCTCCCTAAGGAGTGCAACTTTGGCATCCTGAAGGACATCCTGCTTCCCCCCAGCTGTCTCACTATTCCTAGAATGGATGTCAGTATGGAGACCATTATAGGGATCACCAAGAAAGCCATTGAAGTCCCAAAGCGTACCGTGTCAGAAGAGTGGTCATCTAGCGGAGACTCTAAGGGAGAGGAGGAGGAGAGGAGGTCACCCAAAGAAAAAGAACCCAAAGAGAGGGATGAAGGTGGAGGTTCTATCCCATTTTGTTTTATCTGTTATTGGATATTTTTATCTCGAAGAATAAGGGCATAAATATCTCATAATCATATATATTTTTAAACTGTTACTGGGTATTTTTTTATTTTGAAGAATAATGACTTAAATATCTCTTAAAGAATAATAATAATAAGAAGAATATGATCATTTTTTAAGGCCTTATAGAAAGTGATAAAGATTATAATAATCAATGATAATAGAAATGATAACAAATATTGTTTTAGTAATGATACAAGTGATTGTTTCAATTGACCTGACAAGCAGACACGAGTGTTTAAAATAATGTGTGAATTGATTTGGGTTTTACTCTGAACTTCATAATAATGGACCTGCCCAGTAGAGTTTCACTACCATGTGAACTTGACACATCCTTTGGGGAGAAATAGGTCCTTAATGCAAACTTCACAGCAAAATAAGCAATTTTTCCTTGTTTGTTACAGAAGTGATCAAAGTGTTTGATGGCAACTGCTCAATGAAGAAACGTCTGTACAGGACAATCTCAGTCCCGAGACAAGCCACCTCAAAGGAGATAGTGGTAAGTATAAATGGTTCTCAGATAATGGTAAATGTGTGTATTTCTCAGATAGTAGTAAATATTTATATTTCTCAGGTAGTATAAAGTTGTGCTCAGATAGTGGTAAATAGTTCTCAGAAAGTGGTAAATGTTTCTCAATAAGCTCTCTTCGTTATGTACAGGCACAGTTGGGTCATAGTCTGAGCCTTTCACGTTTCTTCAGTTATAACAATTTTTCGTGAAGCCACTGGTTTATGAGTTCTTTCAGCCGAAATAATGTGATTTTTGTGAAATGTGTTACTTGAAAATTTTTTAGGTGAAGGGGAGGGGTTTAACGTGGAGAAAGCCTCTAAGAAAATTTGTCTCATTTAACGTTCACTTACGGTTCTCAATCTATTCTAGAACATTTGGTGTATTTTTTATGTACAGACACAGATGTGTCTGTACATATAGCCATCATCTGCGTCTGTCGTCGCCGTCGCCGTCGTCGCTGTCGTCGCCGTCGTCGCCGTCGCCGTCGCCGTGCACTTTTACCGATAACACGATAAATGGAAAACTGTTTTTTCTTTTGGTATGAAACTTACAGAACTGATGAATATTCATAATACGCAGGTCAAGTTCGAAAATCAGCTTGATCGGGTCACTTTTAGGGAATTTATGCTGTTTTTTCACTTTTTTCAGCATATATGCAGCACTGATAACACGATAAGTGGAAAACCATTTTACCTTTTGACTTGAAACTTACAAAACTGATGAATATTCATAATACGCAGGTCAAGTTCGAAAATCAGCATGATCGGGTCATTTTTAGGGAATTTATGCTGGTTTTTCACTTTTTTCAGCATATATGCAACCCCGATAACACGATAAGTGGAAAACCATCCTACCTTTTGGCTTGAAACTTACAAAACTGATTAATATTCATAATACACAGGTCAAGTTCGAAAATCAGCATGATTGGGTCATTTTTAGGGAATTTATGCTGTTTTTTCACTATTTTTCAGCATATATGCAGCACCGATAACACCATAAGTGGAAAACCAATTTACCTTTTGGCTTGAAACTTGTAGAACTGATAAATATTCATAATACGCAAGTCAAGTTCGAAAATCAGCATGATTCAATTATTGTTAGGGAATTTATGCTGTTTTTTCACTTTTTTCAGCATATATGCAGCACTGATAACACAATAAGTGGAAAACTGTTTTTTCATTTGGCTTGAAACTTACAGAACTAATGAATATTCATAATACGCAGGTCAAGTTCAAGATCGGGCAATTTTTATGGAAGTTATCCTGTTTTTTTTTTCAATTTTTTCAGCACTTTTATAACACCGATAACATGATAAGTGTAAAAATGTTTTTCCTTTCCTTGGATTGAAATTTACAGAACTGGTGAATATTTATTATACGCAGGTCAAGTTTGAAAATTGGCATGATTGGACTATTTTTACAAAAGTAATGCTGTTTTTTTCCCTTTATTCAGCATACATGCAACACTGATAACGCATTTTAAGGAAAACCAATCAGCCTTTTGTCTTGCAACTCACAGGAGTGATCAATCTGACCAGTATACAGATCAAGTTTGAAAATAAGCTTGATCAGTTAAGTTTTGATGAAGTTATTAGCCTTTTTGTATATAAGTGGTTTTTCTTCAGATTTAATTCTTAAGCATGTTAACAGTCTCATAATGGTACTAATTGGATATGTTAAAGTGTTTTTTTAACATTTTCTGCTTCTTAACAATATTGTTAGTTGATTATATAAAAATGACGGTAAACCTATTATCCTGCATTGTGTAATAAAGTATCAAAAATGGAAAGGAACTCATCATTGCAGTTCGTCAGATTCAATCATTCACTATGTTCAGAATCTCCAAATGGAGCTAATTGGACATTATAAATTGTTCTATTGATATTTTTCCTATGTCAACAATTTTCCTAGTTGATCATTTAAAAATGACAGTTAATTGATGATGGTTTTATGTAAAAAAGGTGTTGAAAATGGAAAGAAAATCATTTCAGTACAGTTATCTCTTGTTAACATTTTGGCATTTTGAAAGTGTGACCCTAACTTCCATGTCCTTGGAGACCTTTCCATATCACATTTTCTGAATATCCATGATACTTTTATTTTTATGTACAGACACAGATGTGTCTGTACATATAGCCATCATCTGCGTCTGTCGTCGCCGTCGCCGTCGCCGTGCACTTTTACCGATAACACGATAAGTGGAAAACTGTTTTTTCTTTTGGCTTGAAACTTACAGAACTAATGAATATTTATAATACGCAGGTCAAGTTCGAAAATCAGCATGATCGGGTCACTTATAGGGAATTTATGCTGTTTTTTCACTTTTTTCAGCATAAATGAAGCACCGATAACACGATAAGTGGAAAACTGTTTTACTTTTTGGCTTGAAACTTACAGAACTGATGAATATTCATAATACGCAGGTCAAGTTCGAAAATCAGCGTGATTGGGTCATTTTTAATGAATTTAGGCTATTTTTTCTCTTTTTTCAGCATAAATGCAGCACTGATAACATGATAAGTGGAAAACCATTTTACTTTTTGGCTTCAAACTTACAGAACTGATAAATATTCATAATACCCAGGTCAAGTTCGAAAATCGGCATGATTGGGTCATTTTTTAGTGAATTTAGGCTATTTTTTCTCTTTTTTCAGCATATATATACTGCACCAATAACATGATAACTGGAAAACCGTTTTGGCTTTTGGCTTGAAACTTAGAGAACTGATAAATATTTATAATACGCAGGTCAAGTTCGAAAATCAGCATGATCGGGTGACTTGTAGGGAAGTTATGCTGTTTTTTTATGTACAGACACAGATGTGTCTGTACATATTGCCATCACCTGCGTCTGTCGTCGCCGTCGCCGATGGCGATGCCGATGCCGATGCCGTCGCCGTGCACTTTCCTTGTAAACACGATAAGTGGAAGGCAGTTTTACTTTTTGGCTTTATATTTACAGAGCTGATGAATATTCATAAAACGCAGGTCAAGTTCGAAAATCAGCATGATCGGGCCATTATTATAGAAGTTATGCTGTTTTTTCACTTTTCAGCATATATGCAACCTTGTAAACACATTTTAAGGAAAACCGTTAGGCCTGTTGTCATGACACTCACAGGAATAATCAATCTTACTAAAACGCAGGTCAAGTTCGAAAATCGGCATGATCGGGCCACTATTTTAGTAGTTATGCGTTTTTTTCATTGTTCAGCATATATGCAACACTGTAAACACAATATAAGAAAAACAGTAAGCCCAATTGTCATTAAACTCACAGGAATGGTCAGTCTTACTAGAACGCAGGTTGAGTTCGAAAATCAGCATAATCGGGGCATTATTTTAGAAGTTATGCTGTTTTTTCACATTTCCTCAGATTTCCTCAGATTTAATTCTTAGGCATGTTAATACTAATAGCCTTATTATTTAAGTAATAAGATACGTAAAAGTGTTTGTTTGACATTTCCTGCATCTTTACAACATTGTTAGTTGATTATGTAAAAATGATGGTAAACTTGTTATCGTGTATTGTGTAATAAAGTGTCAAAAATGGAAATAAACTCATATCATTGCAGTTTGTCAGATTCAATCATTCACTATGTTCAGAATCTCAGAATCTAAGAAATTGGACATTTAACACTGTTCTATTGATATTTTTCACATCTCATCAATTTTCTTAGTTGATCTTATAAAAATGGCAGTAACCTATTAATTTTGTTTTATGTTAAAAAAGTGTTAAAAATGGAAATAAACCCATTTCAGAACAGTGCAGTCTTGTTTACATTTTGGCATTTTGAAGGTGTGACTTTGAAGTTCCATCGGCCTAAAAACCTTTGTTAGTCACGTTTACTATTTGTCCATGATACTAATATTTTATTATTAAAAATTGATGATCATTATGCTGTTAAACATTATGTAATATTGCATCAAAATTTGAAAAAAAACTATTTTGGGCACTGCTCCCATGATGACCATTTAAGAAAAACCATGTCACTTACTGTTCTCAAACAGTACAGTTAATATGTACAGATGTGTCTGTACATATTGCCATCACCTGCGTCTGTCGTTGCCGTCACTGTCGCTGTCGCCGGCACCATGCACTTTCATTGTAAACACGATAAGTGGAAGGCAGTTTTACTTTTTGGCTGTATATTTACAGAGCTGATGAATATTCACAAAATGCAGGTCAAGTTCGAAAATCGGCATGATCGGGCCACTATTTTAGTAGTTATGCTTTTTTTTTTCACTTTTCAGCATATATGCAACACTGTAAACACAATATAAGAAAAACAGATAGGCCAATTGTCATTAAACTCACAGGAGTGGTCATTCCTGCTAAAACGCAGGTTGAGTTCAAAAATCAGCGTAATCGGGCCATTATTTTAAAGAAATGCAGTTTTTTCACATTTCCTCAGATTTAATTCTTAGGCATGTAAACAGTTTCATTATTGAACTAATAAGATACGTAAAAGTGTTTGTTTGGCATTTCCTGCAATTTTACAACATTATTAGCTGATTATGTAAAAATGATGGTAAACTTGTTATCGTGTATTGTGTAATAAAGTTTCAAAAATGGAAATAAACTCATATCATTGCAGTTTGTCAGATTCAATCATTCACTATGTTCAGAATCTCAGAATGGAAGAGATTGGACATTTAACACTGCTCTGTTGATATTTTTCCCATCTCATCAATTTTCTTAGTTTATCATATAAAAACGGCAGAAAACTGATAATTTTGTTTTATGTTGATAATTGTTAAAAATGGAAAAAAAAAAAACATTTCAGAACAGTGCTGTCTTGTTTACATTTTGGCATTTTCAAGTTGTGACTTTGAAGTTCCATGGGCCTGAAGACCTTTGCTAGTCACATTTTCTGAATATCCATAATACTAATATTTTATTATTAAAGTTGATGGTCATTATACTGTTAAACATTATGTAATATTGCATCAAAATTTGAAAAAAAAACTATTTTGGGCACTGCTCCCATGATGACCATTTAAGAAAAAACATGTCATTTACTGTTCTCAAACTTACAGGAAAGAAACATGGGACTAAAATACAGCTTCAGTAGGAAATACAGTCTGTTTGATAATTCTTGCTGCCAGTTAAACAGTTATTTTGTGAAAATTTAATTTTTCACATATTGGCATTTTCAAGGTGTGACTTTGAAGTTCCACGGGCTTGAAGACCCATGCTAGTCACATTTTCAGAAAATCCATGATACGTATATTTTATTATTAAAATTGAGTTATTATGCTGTTAACCATTATGTAATATTGCATCAGAATAGAAGAAAACACAATTTTGGGTGCTGCTGCCATGATGACCATTATGGGAAAACCATGTTACTTATGATTGCCAAACTTTCAAAAAAGAAATACGGGACTAAAATGCAGTCTGAGTTGGAAAAGCAGTCTAAGGAACTTCTTTTTCTGGAAGTTATGCATTTTCAAAGTGTAAACTTGTCACATATTTTAATTACATTGGTATTACCTGTTGAGGATAATTAAAATTTGATGTTGAATTTGCAGTTTAACATAATGTATTTTTGCATCAGAATTGACAGTAGCCTATTTTGTGCATAGTTATTTCCTGTTTTTTGTCTGTACATTTGACAGCTTTGCTGCCTTGTTTTACTTTTTTCAGCATATATGCAGCACCGATAACACTATAAGTGGAAAACAGCTTTACTTTTTGGCTTCAAACTTACAAAACTGATGAAGATTCATAATCCGCAGATCAAGTTCAAAAATCAGCATGATCAAGCCATTTTTAGGGGAGTTATGCTATTTTTTCACTTTTTTCAACATATATGCAACACTGATAACACTATATAAGAAAAACAGATAGGCCAATTGTCATTATACTTACAGGAGTGGTCAATCTTACTAAAATGCAGGTTGAGTTGGAAAATCAGCATAATCTGGCCATTATTTTAAAAGTTATGCTGTTTTTTTCACATTTCCTCAGATTCAATTCTTAAGCATGTTAACAGTCTCATTATTTAACTAATAAGATACGTAAAAGTGTTTGTTTGATATTTCCTGCATCTTTACAACATTGTTAGTTGATTATGTAAAAATGATGGTAAACTTGATATCGTGTATTGTGTAATAAAGTGTCAAAAATGGAAATAAACTCATATCATATCATATTGCAGTTTGTTAGATTCAATCATCAACTATGTTCAGAATCTCAGAATGGAGGAAATTGGACATTTAACACTGTTCTATTGATATTTTTCCCATCTCATCAATTTTCTTAGTTGGTCATATAAAAATGGAAGTATACTGTTCATTTTGTTTTGTTTAAAAAGTGTTAAAATGGAAATAAACCCATTTCAGAACAGTGCTGTCTTTTTTACAGTTTGGCATTTTTAAGATGTGACTTTGAAGTTCCATGAGCCTGCAGAACTTTGCTAGTCACATTTTCTGAATATCCATGATACTAATATTTTATGATTAAAAATTGATGGTCATTATGCTGTAAAACATTATGTAATATTGCATCAAAATTTGAAGAAACCCCTATTTTGGGCACTGTTCCCATGATGATCATTTAAGGAAAATCATATCACTCACTGTTCTCAAACTTACAGGAAAGAAACATGGGACTAAAATATAGCTTCAGTAGGCAATGCAATCCGTTTGGTAAATTTTTCTGGCAATTAAACAGTTTTTTGTGAAAATTTAATTATTCATTTATTGGCATTTTCAAGGTGTGACTTAGAACCTCCACGGGCTTGAAGACCTTTGCTAGTCACATTTTCTGAATATCCATGATACTATAGAAATATATTAGTTTATGTAGAACGAAAACAGAAATCCCAACATGGGAAGGAACCAGACAATACGTTAATTATTACAGAAATATTTGTTTATATTCTTTATATATGTATACCGACCAAAAACAACAACATGTTAAAAGAAAATGGGAAAATATTGATCGCATATTACAACTTAATTGACAAGCAACCAGCTGATGATATATCTCTTAGAATTCAATTGTAATGTTAACAACATGAACTGTCAATCTCTACCCGTTTATGCAATACTGTAACTGTACAACCTTTTTTTTTACTGAGAGAGAAAGTATGTAAATGTGTGTGTGTGGGGGGGGGTGTTTGTGTGCGATTCATAAGTCAAAAAATGTAAAAATGTAAGATTATATATTTATTTGCTACTGAATAAAAAAAAAAAAAAAAAAAAAAAAAAAAAATATTGCATCAAAATTTGAAGAAACCCCTATTTTGGGCACTGCTCCCATGATGACCATTTAAGGAAAGTCATGTCACTTACTGTTCTCAAACTTACAGGAAAGAAACATGGGACTAAAATACAGCTTCAGTAGGCAATGCAGTCTGTTTGGTAAATTTTTCTGGTAGTTAAGCAGTTTTTTTGTGAAAATTTAATTTTTCACATATTGGCATTTTCAATGTATGACTTTGAAGTTCCATGATCCTGAAGACCTTTGCTTGTCACATTTTCTGAATATGCGTTATACTAATATTTTATAATTAAAAATTGATGGTCATTATGCTGTTAAACATTATGTAATGTTGCATCAAAATTTGAAGAAACCCCTGTTTTGGGCACTGCTCCCATGATGACCATTTAAGAAAAATCGTGTCAATTACTGTTCTCAAACTTACAGGAAAGAAACATGGGTCTAAAATACAGCTTCAGTAGGCAATGCAGTCTGTTTGGTAAATTTTTCTGGCAATTAAACAGTTTTTTGTGAAAATGTAATTTTTCACATATTGGCATTTCCAAGGTGTGACTTAGAACCTCCACGGGCTTGAAGACCCATGCTAGTCACATTTTCTGAAAATTCATGACACTTATATTTTATTATTAAAAATCGATGGTCATTATGCCGTTAAGCATTATGTAATGTTGCATCAAAATAGAAGAAAACACAATTTTGGGTGCTGCTGCCTTGATGACCGTTATGGGAAAACTGTGTTACTTATGACTGTCAAACTTTCAAAAAAGAAACACAGGACTAAAATGCAGCCTGAGTTGGAAAAGCAGTCTAATTGGCTTCTTTTTCTGGAAGCTATACATTTTAGTGTAATATTCATTATCTTTTTGGCATATTCATTGTGGGACTCAGAGCTCCCATGAACATGAAGCCGAATGGTAATCATATTTTCTACATGTCCATCCTATTTATAGTCAATAAACAAAAATTGGTGATAATTATTCTCTAATTTATTATGTAATGTTACATCAAAATTGACAACAATCTTTTTGCACTGCTACTGCAAACATTATGAAAAGAAAACTGTGCTACTTATTATCATTTTTAACTTACAAATACGATTTTTAGGATTGGCCTTCAGCTCATATGAGAAAACCAGCTCTATTGGATTATCATTTTTATTGAATTTATGCATTTTTTGTGAAATTTTCATTTTTCTCATTCTGGCACTTTCTAAGTATAAACTTGAACTCCGATGGGCCTGAAGCCTTATGCTTTTAATTTCGTCTGTGTTACCTGTTGTGCATAAGTTGATGTTGACTGTGCAGTTAAACATAATGTATTATTGCATCAGGATTGGTAGTCTCCTATTTTGGGCATTATGGTTTTGTGCTTTTCTTAAAGTGTGACTTATGGGCCTAAAGACCTTTGAGTGGGTCAGTCTGTAAATTACCCTTGGGTATCACTAAATTAATTTCAGAGTTATAAAGTCATTTGCCTTAATAGGCCATTAAATGAGATTACATAAAGCACACTTGTTGATATTTCCCTGTAAACTCCCAAAGGTAAAGCTCTCTGCTAGATTAATAATAAGGAAGCAGTGATAATTATGCAGGTAAATTTTGTTTAATATTGCAAATAAGTTTTAAATAATATATATATATATATATATATATATATATATATATATATATATATATATATATCAAACTGGAAGATTAAAAGTTTGAATAGCATCTTCATTGGAATTATATTTACCTCAAGCTCTGCCAAAGAGGTCATATTTTCACCCCCGTTTGTCTGTCATCCACATAACACAAAAAGTTATGGACTGATTTTGCAGAAATTTTCAGGAACTGTCGGAAGTGGGCCAAAGAGGACAATGATTAATTTTTGGTGGTGGTCTGGAACAATAATCAATCAATTATCAATAATAATCAACAATTGCTGCCTTGGCAGAGGTCTGCACTCTCAAAGTGCTTTTCTAGCTTTGTTATGTTTTCCTTTATAATTTTTTCTCAAACACTTGCATTTGTGACTTTTAACTCTCATCTGCCTGGGGCTTTGCACATTTTCTGTATTTCCACATAAGCAGTTGTATTGTTTTTTATGTCTTTAAACATTATGTAATATTATTTTATGCACTGTCATCATTTTTCAAATATTGAGAGTTTCATAATGTGAATTTGAACTCTCATGGTCCTGAAACTGTAATTTTATTGAAGGGGTGGACCATCTTCTGGGTCTTCCTGAAGACAGGTTATTAAGTTTATATTGACTGGTATCTATTTTTTTCTGTTGGAAGACCATCAAAATGGAGGATGGATCAACATAGATACTTTGTAATACTGTCAGAAAATATCTCTGGGTCCGCTCCTGTTATTGACCATGTTACCTGTTGTGCAAGATTAAAATTAAGTGTTGACTGACAGTGCTATTATAAGCATTATTTATTATTGCATCAAAATTGACAAAATGACCTTTTTTGCATCTTTATTTTCTGTTTTTTGTCTGTACATTTGACAGCTTTGCTGCCTTGTTTTATAAAAAATTTGATGGTCATTATGCTGTTAAGTATTATGTTATATTGCATGAAAGTTAAAGAAAACCCTATTTTGGACACTGCTGCCAGGATAGCGATTAAGGGAAAACCATTTTACTTATGATAATCAACCTTACTGAAAAGAGTGAAGTGCAGCTTGTGTTGGAAAACCATCGTAATTGTTTTCTGTTTTGAAAGCAATGCAGTACAGTGCTATTTGGTGCAATAAATGTATATGGATAGTAGGCAGTTAATTCAGGGTTATAAAATAATTTGCTTAATTGATTTTCAAGTTATTTCAGGGTTATAAAATAATTTGCTTAATTAATTTTCAAGTGGGTATTAAATGAGATTACATAAACACACATTGAGATTTCATTGTAAAGTCCCATCGGTTTAGCTTTCTTAACTGTGTCACATAATTAGGAATCGATGATTATTATGCAGGTAAATGTTATTTAATATGGAAAATAAGTTTACAAAAAAAAATTTGTGTAACGCTTACATTAATGCTAAAGATGAATAACAGTGCCTTATTATTCTCAAACTCAATAGGGTTATTCATATCATGTTAGTAATTGTACAGCTAGATTAAAAGTTTGAATAGCAGCTTTATTGGTATTTTTTGTCATGTTTTATTTTACATTTTCTTTTAATTTTTTTTATGCTGTTTTTTCACTTTTTTCAACATATATGCAACATTAATAACACAATATAAGAAAAACAGCTTAGCCAATTGTCATTATACTCACAGGAGTGGTCAATCTTACAAAAATGCAGGTTGAGTTCGAAAATCAGTGTTATCGGGCCATTATTTTAGAAGTTGTACTGTTTTTTCAAATTTCCTCAGATTCAATTCTTAGGCATGTTAACAGTCTCATTATTGAACTAATAAGATACGTAAAAGTGTGTGTTTGATATTTCCTGCATCTTTACAACATTGTTAGTTGATTATGTAAAAATGATGGTAAACTTGTTATCATGTATTGTGTAATCAAGTGTCCAAAACGGAAATAAACTCATATCATTGCAGTTTGTCAGATTCAATCATCCACATCTGCCATGATGACCATGATGGGAAAACCGTGTTCGTTATGATTGTCAAACTTTCAAAAAAGAAACACAGGACTAAAATGCAGCCCAAGTTGGAAAAGCAGTCTAATGGGCTTCTTTTTCTGGAAGTTATTCATTTTAGTGAAATATTCATTATCTTTTTGGCATATTCATTGTGGGACTCGGAGCTCCCATGGACATGAAGCCGGATGGTAATCAAATTTTCTACATGTTCATGCTATTTATAGTCAATAATCAAAAATTGGTGATAATTATTCTATAATTTATTATGTAATGTTACATCAAAATTGACAATAATCTTTTTGCACTGCTACTGCAAACATTATGAAAAGAAAACTGTGTTATTTATTATTATATTTAACTTAAGAGTATGATTTTTAGGATTGGCATGCAGTTCAAATTAGAAAGCCAGGTCAATTGGGTTATCATTTATTATTGAATTTAATGCAATTTTGTGTGAAATTTCATTTTTCTCATTCTGGCACTTTCTAAGTATAAACTTGAACTCTGATGGGCCTGAAGCCTTATGCTTTTACTCTCATCGGTGTTACCTGTTGTGCAAAATTAAAATTTGATATTGACTGTGCAGTTAAACATAATGTATTATTGCATCAGAAGTGGTAGTCTCCTATTTTGTGCATTATTGTTTTGTGCTCTTCTTAAGTTGTGACTTATGGGCCTGAAAGACCTTTGAGAGGGTCAGTCTATAAATTTCCCTTGGGTATCACTTCGCTAATTTCAGTTATAAAGTAATTTGCCTAATTGATAGGCTACATAAAGCACACTTGTGATTTGAGATTACATAAAGCACACTTGTTGATATTTCCCTGTAAACTCCCATAGGTTAAGCTCTCTGCTAGATTAATAATAAGGAAGCAGTGATAATTATGCAGGTAAATTTTGTTTAATATTGCAAATAAGTGTATATATATATATATATCAAACTGAAAGATTAAAAGTTTGAATAGCAGCTTCATTGGAATTATATTTACCTCTGCCAAGGAGGTTATATTTTCACCCCTGTTTGTCATCAACATAACTCAAAAAGTTATGGACTGATTTTGCTGAAATTTTCAGGAACTGTCAGAAGTGGGCCAAAGAGGACAAAAATCAATAATAATCAACAATTGCTACCTTGGCAGAGGTCTGCACTCTCGGAGTGCTTTTCTAGTTTTGTTGTTTTCCTTTATAATTTTTTCTCAAACACTTGCATTTGTGACTTTAAACTCTCATCCGCCTGAGACTCTGACATTTCTGTTTTTCCACATAAGCAGTTGTATTGTTTTTTATGTCTTTAAACATTATGTTACTTATGTAATATTATTTTATGCACTGTCATCATTTTTCAAATATTGAGACTTACATCATGTGAATTTGAACTCTCATGGTCCTGAAACTGTAATCTTATTGAAAGGGTAGATTGAGACCATCTTCTGGGACTTCCGGAAGACAGTCAGGTTATTAAGTTTATATTGCCTGGTATCTATTTTTTCTTCTGTTGGAAGACCATCAAAATGGAGGATGGATCAAAATAGATACTTTGGAATACTGTCAGAAAATATCTCTGGGTCCGCTCATGTTATTGACCATTTTACCTGTTGTGCATGATTAAAATTCAGTGTTGACTGACAGTGCTATTATAAGCATTATTTATTATTGCATCAAAATTGACAAAATGACCTATTTTGCATCTTTATTTTCTGTTTTTTGTCTGTACATTTGACAGCTTTGCTGCCTTGTTTTACAGTTCTAATGTTGTTCTGTAATGAATATAACAGTTGGAGGACTGTTTTTAGGAAGTCCTTCAGAATGTCATAGAACAGATTAAGAAAATTTTTCGTTACAAGAGAAAAAGATTATATTCTAGGACAGATTGAGTGTTAAATGAGGCAAATTCTTTGCCATCAGGACCAGCAGTCAGCATCTGCTGGCATCACTCCAACCTGCAAAGGAAGCCGAAACTGAAGGCCCCCTTCATAAATATACCTCAGATTTCTGCTCCTAAACAGATCATATAGCATTTCAATGTATTATTTTGTTTTCCAGGAAGCTGCTTTAAGAACATTCCACATATCAGATGATCCACAGAATTATTACATAGCAGAGGCTGTGGAAAAAGGTAAAAATTGAATTTTGATCAGAGCACAGAAAATATAGTGTCACAAATGACCTTGAATTAGCCCCAACTAAAAGACTGGTAACTTTTGTGGATCTGTTTATCTTATAGCTCAAGATAACATAGCGTTGACTTTCTTGAATTTATTTTTCTGTTTTTAGCAGTTCAGATTCTGTTATTTCCTTATACTGACAACACTAAAATGTGTCTTTAATTACACTTGCATTTGACTAAAAGGAGGACTAATGTAATGCTTTGTGTGTCTTCTTTCTCATTCACTTTTGTAATAGTTTATTCACTTTTGTAACGTTATTTATTTTCATGGCTTTATGTCTCAAATTTCCCTGGCGCTTTCTCTCTTATCACAGCCGTCTAACACTGCTCCTTCATGTTGCAGGTTTTTTTCTTGCAGAGAACGAGGAGCGCGAATTGGACGAGGTGGAACCTCTGCTTGGTCGTCAACTTCGCACCGAAGGCAAACGACCGTCCATTTTCCTGCGGTATAAGGAGAGAGACCCAGACCAGGGCTATATTAGAGTATATCCTGGAGGTCTAAGGTGTGTGTGTGTGTGTGTGTGTGTGTGTGTGTGTGTGTGCGCGCGTGTGTGTATGTGTGTGCGCATATGTGCTTATATGTAAGTCTGGGTTTTTGTATGATCATGTGTGATTGAATGTGTGAGTGTACATGTGCATGTCTGCTTGTATGTGTATGTATGTATCATTCAAAATAGCAATAGTCCTTTGTGATTTGAGGTATTTTCTCAAAAAGCTATGTAAACAATGCGCTGTTTTTGTGTCCATAGGAATAATATGGGTCCCAAGAATATCCCTGTCACCAAGGAGACCACTGCTGTGGAGGTGATCCAGATGGCGCTGGGGAAATTTGGAGTGGAGGTGAGAAACTGGAAGTGCTAGTACATTGTAATGAAAATTATAATAATATGTTCACTTAGAAACTGGAACTGCTAGTACATTGTAATAAAATTTATAATTATATGTTCACTTAGAAACTGGAACTGTTAGTACATTGTAATAAAAATTATAATAATATGTTCACTTAGAAACTGGAACTGTTAGTACATTGTAATAAAAATTATAATAATATGTTCACTTAGAAACTGGAACTGCTAGTACATTGTAATAAAAATTATAATAATATGTTCACTTAGAAACTGGAACTGTTAGTACATTGTAATAAAAATTATAAAAATATGTTCACTTAGAAAATGGAACTGGTGTTGCAGGTGTGAAAACCGAAAAGTACATTTTTTTTCAGAAACATAGAAATTTCATTATCAGTACTCTTCATTACTTTGTATTTCCAGATGACGGACCCCGAGCATTATGAACTCATCGAGGTGCTGCTGGACAGAGGAGTGGCGGAGAGGAGGATGGAGGCCAAAGAGAGGCCATGGCAGATTATACAGCAGACCAGGAAGGAGTCGCTGCGTCAGAACCGCATGACGCGATTCTATATCCAACAGCAGGAGGATCCCCATGGACCCACTGTGGCCCTGTTTGTGGGGAATTTACCCAGCGGTTTGTCGCAAAAACAGTATGAGAAGATTTTAATTGATAATCTGGGGAAAGGTAAGATATAAATGTCTGTGTGTGTGTATTTATTTATTCATTTTAATTCATAATGATGAAATCTAAAACGGTTCACTTTTTTTTTTTCGCAATAAGCTGAAAGGATACCTGGAAAGCCTTCTTCCCAACACTTGGGACTTCATCAGCTTATTGTGTAAAAATTAAACAGTTATAAATTTCATCATTATGAGTAACACCACTGCATGGATCAACTTTCATTTAGAATATTTTTTAAAGTTTTTGTATTTTTTTTTCAAACCTTTTTCAGCTATTGCGTACTTAGAATTTAACCCGAATTGACTCCTATGAAAGAAGGCATCTGCAGAGCATTTGACTAATATTTTTTTCTGCGGAAATGTATCTTGATTGTTTCAAATATCAATAAATCATTTCCAGAAAATGTCACTTGTCTATTTATGTGTTTTGAAGATGTATTCCTGGAAATACCTTCTTGATAAATGTTTTGATATATTTTTTTAGATAAACAATTTTGTAGATGTTTTAATCATATATTCTAAAAATACAACCTTTTCTGGGAAATACAATTTTTTTTAGATATGAACTAGATTTTGAAGCTTCTTCAGTGTTTCAAATAGCTATTCTAGGAAATTCAATTATTTCTGGGAAGTACAATCTTGTTCAATGTCTAAAGTATCTTCTATAGGAAACGAGGCTGTCTCAGATGTGTTAACCGTCTTTTCCAGGAAATCGTTGGACAGATATAGATGTGATCTATTATGAGTATGGGTCAGTGGTGCTGACATATAATTCTACTGAGGAAGCTACCAGTGCTTTCAGTCTGCTTAAAAATGCAATCTTTGATGAAAAACAGCTCCTAGTTCTTCTACTGCCCAATATACAGGTGAGTGTGCCTGAAAATACTGCCCAATATACAGGTAAGTCTGCCTAAAAATCTCTGATAAAGAACAGCTGTATAAATTAGGCACTCTTTGTATTGATGTTTTAGAAACAGTTAGTCTTTAATTCCTGTAGTAGTTCTATAAAGTTTTGTAACAATTTTCCCATTGGTTCGCCAGTCTTAATAATGTAGCTTAAAGCAAATGCATTATGAATGAGTGTGCTCTGAAATGGGGTGAATGTTTAGGGGTGAATGTTAAGGTGAATGTTTAGGGGGTGCTTTTCTTCCTTTTCTCCTAATATTTTATTTATTCAAGTGTCAGATGATTCCAGAGAATCCCATCCCCCCCCCCCACCCCTTTTTTTTGGCATTTGTGAATTTAAAAGTTTCTATAAAATAAATAGTATGAATACAAAGTTTTATTAAAAATTATCTGTTCTCAAATATTTTTATTATTCAAATTTCTTTCCAGCCTCATATGATCCCAGAGAATGTCATTCCTTTATTGGTGTTTGTGAATTCAAAAGGTTCTTTGAAATTAATAGTATGAATCTTAAATATAACTTAAAATATTCTATTTTGAATTTTTATTTTTAAATTTTTTCTTTCCAGCCTCATATGATCCCAGAGAATGTCATTCCTTTATTGGTGTTTGTGAATGTAAAGAGTGGGGGCTGTCAGGGTCTGGAACTGATCCGTTCCTTCAGGAAGCTACTCAATCCACACCAAGTGTTCAATTTAGAATATGGTGGACCTCTACCAGGGTGAGAGTTACCTAAAATAATGCTTGGAATTCTCTATGCCCGAATTATTTATAAATTTTATTATTATTATTATTATTTTTATTATTATTTTGAGGTTTGCAAATTTTGCAAATTTTGGAGTAAAACACAAGCAATTAGTAAGGTAAAACCAGAAAAATAATTTGAGGTTGTGTTATGTAATGAATTGTTACCAAACAGTTGTGTATGAAATTTTAAATATTTACAAAGAAATTTTGTAGAGATTTTGGTGGTCACCAGAATAATAACTAGTACCTTCCTCAGATTCTATGTAGTCCGAAACATTCAGTACTTAAGTGTGAAACAAGTTGTATAAGAATTTTTTTGAATCTTTACAAAAAAGTATACCTTTCTCCAGGTTGTATGTGTTCCGTAACATCCCGTACTACAAGATTCTGGTGTGTGGCGGTGATGGCACCGTGGGATGGGTGCTGTCCTGTCTTGACAATGTGGGCCAAGATGCTGTATGCCAGTCACCTCCCATGGGGATAGTTCCACTGGGCACAGGTAGGGGGCAGCACCGACTAGAGCAATTTGTGGCTGAATTGTGTTAGGTGTGACATTGTCACAATGTGGGCAATCCACAGAGCTCCACTGAATTGCCAGCAGAGAAAAAAAAAAGAGTATCATATAGAAGCAGGAGAACAAATTGTTGAAAACCAATAGATATTTGCCGTAACTTAAACATTACTCTTCGTAATCAGAACTCTTTCTTCAAAATACATGTAATTGTATTTTATACAGATTATTGAGAATAAGTTTTATTAATGCCATTCCCTTTAATGTTTCTAGGTAATGATTTAGCTCGAGTCCTGCGTTGGGGTCCAGGCTACACTGGCGGTGAAGACCCTCTGAATGTACTCAGGGACGTGATAGAGGCAGAGGAGATACAGTTAGACAGGTAAGGACAAAAACATATCTGAATGTACTCAGGGACGTGATAGAGGCAGAGGAGATACAGTTAGACAGGTAAGAACAAAAATATATCTGAATGTACTCAGGGACGTGATAGAGGCAGAGGAGATGCAGTTAGACAGGTAAGAACAAAAATATATCTGAATGTACTCAGGGACGTGATAGAGGCAGAGGAGATACAGTTAGACAGGTAAGGATAAAAACATATCTGAATGTACTAAGGGACGTGAAAGAGGCAGAGGAGATACAGTTAGACAGGTAAGGACAAAAATGTATCTGAAAGTACTCTAATTCTGCCTCTTTTGAGAAATGTATAAACTTGAATTGGAAAACGGTGAAAATGAGAAACCATCGCGAGAAGAGAAAGAACTTTTACACTCACAATGGCAAAAAGAGAAAGGCCTTCAACAATCACAGATGAACTATATTATTTATCAAAAGCAAACACAAGCCTGCCCCATTGTGTTGAATATTTCTGGTCATTCTTTTGAGTCTTTTACTTATATTCCAATCCCATTTCAGATGGACCGTCATATTCCATCCCAATGAACAAGAACAAGACGAAACGCGAGTGAATTTAGCCAATGAGTGTTTAGATGCTAACACAAACGAGGATCAGTCTACAATGTTTGTAATGAACAATTATTTTGGCATTGGAGTTGATGCTGATGTGTGCTTAGACTTTCATAATGCAAGGGAGGAAAAGCCAGAAAAATTTAGTAGCAGGTATGTTGGTTATTCATCTGTTGTCAAATTAGCCTTTTTCCTTATTAGTTATTGTACTCAAATATATAAATTATAATATGATTCTCAGGACTAAAATAGAGCTGGGTCATCAACATGGGTGAAAGTTTTCTACATTATGCCAGATTTCAGGATTTTCACTCTTCATTTCGATAACTTTATTATATATGGCCTAATTGGGATGAGACATGACAAGCTACATTTTCAGGATTTTTAGCAGCTTAAAGCTTGGAGATACTCTGAATTTGGTACGATTCCCACCTCCATTGTTTTGGATATGTCTGGGACTGGGAAAGATTAAGACTGTGGCTGATGACAGCCTGTTGTTTGTAGTGTGTCTCTGTGCGGATCAATATGCTGAATCCTGTTTTTTGTCTAGATATTTCAGGCTTTGCTGTATTGTTTTAAGTTATCTAACTCTTAGTTACTGTAATGTCTCTGCTGTATTGTTTATTTTAATGAGTATTTATTTGTATCTCAGATTACGGAATAAAGGCATGTATTTCAAGATGGGATTAAGGAAATTTATGAACAGGCGGCCGCGGTCATGCAAAGATCTGAATAAACTCATCAAAGTGGAATGTGACGGGAAGACACTGGAACTCCCTCCTGTGGAAGGCATCATCATTCTGAATATTCTCAGGTATATCTTTTTATTAGATAATAAGTAAATATTTTTTCAGGAAGATAATTTATCGATGAGTCTAAGCCAGCTTCTTCATTTAAAATTTGTTTACATGCCCACTTGTCACAGCTGAACTTTAGTGACACTTCAAGTTCCCCTTGATTTGGCAAATCACGATTCAGGTCTAGAATTAGGTCACATCTAATAAAGTTTTAGTGATAAGAATCACTTACTTTAGAACAATTTTTTTAACAGCTACATTTCAATATTGTCATGAGGGTATCCATCAGGCTGAATGCCTATAGGTAGTTGGGTGTTGGTCTACCAGTGAATGATTTTAACTCAGAGTGGTAATTGGCGAGGTGACCTGGTTAAATTTTTTTTTTTTTTTGGGGGGGGGGGGTAAGCTGGTATCCCTGGTCCCTATTCAAGGGTAGGTGGTCTTGAAAGCTAGTGGCAAGACCAGCACAAAAGTTCATAAATATTTTCACAAAAATGTTATTAAATAAAAATCCTTGAAACCATGAGCAGTATAAATAGATTATATCCCATGTGTAATCTTGTTCCAGCTGGGGTTCTGGGGCCAATGTCTGGGGCCCAGAGAAGGAGGACTCCTGGTCCCCACCCACCCACTACGACGGACTGCTGGAAATTGTGGGCATTACGGGCGTGGTGCACCTGGGCCAGATGCAAAGTGGACTGAGGAGTGCCATACGCCTGGCACAGGCAGGACATGTGAGGACCTCTCCCTCCCTCTCTCTCTCTCTCTCTCTCTCTCTCTCTTTGATATAATTCTCTGTTGTACTATATGCATAAAGATAAATTCTCTAAACCATCAGAAGTCATGTCAGTAATATTTATATCTGTATTTTGAGAAATCCATAGAGACAAAGTGTCTAATCCATCAGAAATCATGTAATCGAGGATTTTTCCCGGAAAACCGTCCAGCTGTCAACTTCAATCATACTTAGACTCTTGAAATTTTGTAGGAAATTACAGGTGGTAATTTTGGACGGCCTGTACCCCCAATCTTGGGAAAAGCCCTGCATGTAATTAATATTAATATCATTATTTTGCTAGATCCGTATCACCCTGTACCAGGATCTTCCAGTCCAAGTGGACGGTGAACCCTGGATCCAGCCTGCGGGACAGGTTGGCGTGCTGCGCTCCGCTCTCAAGGTGATGAAGACCTCTCTCTCCTCTCTCTCTCTCCCTCTGTTTTCAGTCATTATTGGCTTTTTGGACGCTTTATCATCCAAATGGTTTCTATGTAGGATTTGCCAGTGAAAGCAGTAGTAGTTCCAATTGCCATATTTACTGACTTTTTCACTAAATGACAGTCTCATCCCTGCACTTTTAACGTATAATACGACGGACGGAATTCTTGACTTATTCAACATAGTCTTTCTAACTCCTGCTCTTTCAGGCAACAATGTTAAAGAAGACCAAGAGTAAAATAAAGCGCCGTAACACAGAGCCCAGTATTTTCTTTCCTAAGAATGATCAGTCAATGTTAGCGACATCTCCAGATAGCGAGAGTGGGCCGTACTGACATTAGCACAAGCGTAGAGCAGGTACTTGTTACTATTAGATAGAGGGCGTCATTGTAGCAGCCTGAAACCCTGCCTACTGGAGTCTGAGTTCAAAAAAGAACATGGAATTGGCCTTAGTGCAAGTGTATAGCAGGACTGCCAAAATGAAAGCTTTGATTTATCTAGTTGTTATAACATAAGGTGCCTCAAGATGAAAATATAATTTAATCTCATATAATAGGGCTACTGTTTAAAACAGAAGGCAGTATGGTTTACAGTAAGCGGTGACAGCCTAACTTCTGTTCACCTTGAGAAGGGGATGGAGCCTCTGTCTGAGTTTGTATGTATCAGTAGGAAACAAATTCAGAGAGAGGCCTTGGAAATCAATGATACATAACAGATTGATGTATTTGTTTCAGGGACATATTCATTAGATGTTGTACAAAGAAAGTCCTCCTGGGAGCAGCTATTATTCAGTATGGGTGATGGCAAATACACAGGGTAAAATGAATTCTCCCTACGTGGCAAAATTCAGGGATTGAAAATTTTAGTAAAGGAGAAAGCCTTCAGGTGCCAGCAAAGGGGATCCAGCAACATAGGAGCAACACAGTAGCACTAGGAAGATCCGACAAGAGAGACAGATGTTGACAACCTAGAACAGAACTCAAGCGAACAAATTCACATATGATTTTTTTTTTTTCATTTTTTAAAAAAAATTATGTACAGGATGTTTTATATGTGTGTATACAGCCGAGGAGTTTGCACTGACAGAACATAAAACTTAAATGTGTGTAAAAATCAAGATGGGATGCTTGTCAGTAAGCCACATCTAGCTGTGAACTGCTGCTGAGATTTCAGAGAAAAGTTCAGCAGTTTTGACAATCAGAAATTATGACACCTGTGGACGTGAAGTAAGACTCCATCACAATTTCATCTTTTCCCTAGCGTTTTCTAAAATAGGGTGTGGTCATTTTCTCTTAAGTCCCCGCATTCCTAGAATGTGTGTTAGAGTTAGAGAGATAGATGTGATAGCAAGAAAGACAGTGGTCTTCATTGTGTTAGTTGAGATAATGTAGGATGTGATTGTGGAGAAGACCTTCACATCTCTCATTGCTTTGGTTGAGACAGTTGAATACTTTTGAGATGGTTGAGTATCTGGTTGTAGAAGATCAAACAGCTGGTTGGGACACACTAGAGTTACTATTTGAGATGTGCTTGACTAACTAGTTGAAGCTTAGTTGAGACATAATTGAGTTACTGGTTTGGATATGATTCAGTTAACTGGTTGAAGCTTGGTTGCGTTACTGGCCAAGGCACAGTGGAGTTACTGGTTGATACAAGGTGGAGTTACTGGCAGAGACAAATTTGTTGACTGCTGTTGATCCTCACTTTAAGAAGCAATCTCAATCTCTGTGTACAGGAAGATATCTGTCTAGTCTCTCACCATAATGTCCAGTCACTGAACTGTTGAGGATCACTCGGTAGAGCTTATTTTAGATATTTTGTCATTGTCCCGTGTCTGGTATCTTTTTTTTTTTTGTCCTAATTCTAAATCTCATGTTCAGGCTGCATATGTGTACTGCATATATGTACAGTCCGTCTGTATACTACACATGTACATTGCATCTGTATACTTTGTGTACAGTGCATATGTGTGCTGCATATGCACAGTGCATGTAATGCCATATTGTCCTGACTCTCTCTGGTGTACAGAAATGTATTTGTATTTTGGGTCCTTCATAAAAATAATTATGATTATTATTTGTTTGTTTGATAGCAAGTGCCAGCTGGTTCAATTCTACTCATTGTGTATGGTACTGAATGTTAGTGTGTGTCCAGCTTTTAGAAACAGACGCAGAATGCACCGTTGCCAAGGCTTAACCATTTGTCTCTTTAATAAACGGCGAGCAGATTCTGTTGCTGAGGCTTTGTCAACCACTCTGTTTACAGACTTCCATTGGTGTTCACCTCAATCTGAAATACTCTTTTATGAACCCAACAGGTACATGCAGGTTCTCTTCAGAATAACATACAGTTGTAGTTAAGAATTTCTGAAGTAAGTGGATTCACGTGCAGGGAAAATTATGTACATATGACCCACACCCTCAAAACTTAGGTCAGTAAATTTTAAACCTAGATATTTACAAACATGAGGCCAGAAGAAACATTCACAAACCCAGATCTGAGAGACCCACATTGGATCACAAAAACGGGTCATGGTGACCGACCTCTAATTAAATCAGGTCAGTGTGACCTATTTAAATGAAATCAGGTCAGTGTGACCTACTTGGTCTTTCTTCCAATATTTGTTAGATTGAATCAGCTTCCAGGAATGTAAAAAGAGAGGCAGAGGAAGCTACTCTTTACCTCCCACAACACACCAATAATAGTTATTTGCTAATTTATTTTACATACGTAGTGCTATTGATTCAAACAATGTTTTATATTTGTGTCTAGTATTAAAAGTGAGAGTTGAGGTACTGTGAAAGAATAGCACTAAAAAGAAAAGAAACCGATTGATGGTTGCGGTAGTCTTACAGCTAATTATAAACAAAATTGCTAGTATATATTTGTTCATGGACATTACTTTTTTTAGTAATGTCTGATTAAAGGGGGATTGCTTATACTCCTTTGACAACTGTCACTAATAACTGAACTAGAACAAAGATCATTTATTTTCCAAAAACTGTGTCTTAAAGGTGAAATATAAAAAGGATTAGCATGTTGGATTTAACTGCAAAATGTGTTCTTCTGTGTTACAAAAAATGTTAATTATTTTTTGAAAAAAATATGGTATTGGAATAATGAAGGTTTTTGAAATGAGAGCACCTGACCTTTGACCTCAACATGACCCAACTGTTTATGTTTGGTGCAGTTTTTTGCCAAGGGGCTTTTGATTGGGCTTTAGGTGCTATAAGCACCCAATCAGCTGTCAGCTTTCATCGTATTGCGGTTCAGGTTTGATATAGTTAGTTTACATGTGTGTCCATTTTTAAAACCCTTCTGTCTGAGATAAGGTTAGACATCTAACCTGCTAAAATAAGATTGGATTCAATTGAGATGAAATTATTTGATCAAATGAATATATTTTATTATGTGGAGGATATGCCATATTACATAGGGTATGGTTCTTTCTTGGGTGGGGGGGGGGGGGGGGAGAGGATTTTAAGATACAAATAATGTTAAGGTTTGCTCTTTACCAGTATAGTGGGCTGTTTGTGTGCATGTGTGCATATACACGCTAGTGTGTGTGTGTGTGAATGCATTTATTTATGAGGACAGTCCTAACCTGTCAGTACAAACTGCTGGAGAAAAAAAAAAGACATGAATGTGTAGCTCATTTTCTTAATCTTTTTTCTCTTTTTGAAAGAAAAATTTTTACTGATCAGACATTAGGGTGCTGTTGTATTTTTTAAAATCATTATTTAGGAGATATCTGTAATTTTGTAAAAAAAGAAAACTGTTGGCCAGTGAGTGAGAATGAGAGAGAGAAAGAGAGACCATTTTCACCTATGACCTGTGCTTTGTTTTCCTTTGAAAGTTGTTTATAATTGTGCAATATTAAACCCTTTTTGTGATTGTTGATCAATGGAATTTTTGCCACATGTTTTATTAACAGGATTCACTCTTCTTAGAGAAAACTTCCATGTATCTCACTCCGCACTGCATTGTCTGTTCTTGCCATATAAATAATATATATATATATATATACATTAAGATATATATATATAAATCTGTCACTGTTCCAAGGAACAGGGCATAATTACCTGAATATGTATTTGAAATTCTATATATATATATAGATATAATTAGGTCACTGCGGGATGTCCTTGGAATTAATTCATTGCCATTGTTGACAGTAGATAAGTACTGTTAGTTTTCTGTCTCTTTTCTGTCTCATGCGTGAGGGTCTTCATTCAATCAGTTACAGTCCCTGGTCTCATTCCCTGTAGTTTAATTTAATTTTCATTTCTCTTAATATCATTTATTTTTTCCAAACCATTTCTTGCATGGTTTCACAAAAATGCTCCACAATTTTCTCATCAAGTAAAGCCAAAGTCATTAAGATCCTCACATTATCAAAAGAGATGGTAATTTTTATAGGTCAAGGTCATCAGTGTTTGGTGAAATGTTTTTATTTTTCATTTTTATTGCTTCATTTAACAAAAGCTTTGCTTTTGTAACAACCGCTTTAAAAAGCTCTTTACAAAGATTAAGACTGTTCCCATTTCAGTTACATTGTAGGGTTTTTGGTTTATCAAGGATGTGACAATCCGACCCTACCTTCCACCTGTTTAAATATACTTTTTCTCTCCAGATTCAGTTTTTGTAATATCGCTTTAAATGTTTTGATATAATTTATGCTGGTGTATCATGTGACCATGGATTTACCAGGACTGATTCTTACAGCTGCAGATAATTAAGTAGTGTGTTTATTTTGTTATCAGTCCTGGACTTGGATTGATGTAAGGGTCAGTCCTTGACCTTTATTAATGTCAAGGTCACATAATACAATGGTTTTCAAATAAGATCCAGCTGTAATAGGTGATGTTCACATTGCAGCCATTAAGGTACAGTTCCAAGTGTTCTTGCAGTATTTGTGTTAGTTAAATGTGCCATTTGAAAATGTTACTTTGAATTTACGTAGAAAAGGAAACTTTTTGACATTGGAAGCATTTGTGGGTTGTTTACATTTCATAGTAGCCCTGGGGTATGTGTCAGGAATGAGCTTTAGCCAAAAAAATTGGTCTGAACTTTTAGGCCCAGAATTTACATCCACTGTGACACAAGATAAATCGAAGATAATTTTAATTAAATGAATCATGACAGTATTTAATTGGACTTTCAGGGATTTGGCTTGGATCTCAGTAGACTCCATGTGGTTTTATAAGTTCAAACCAGTTTTGGGGCTATAGCCATATGAAATCAACCTCTGTTGTAACAATGTTGATATGTTATGTAGATGTGGTGCAAACAATTCACTCCCCAAAGTGGTCTCATTTTGAATAGGCACTTTTCATTATAATGACACTGAAAATGAGGCCCTTTGCATGCACGCTAGAAAGAGGGGATTATTCACCTTTAAGATTGACCTTGACCTAGTAAAAGGACATGAAATTGGTATATTTTCCAGGTCAAGGGAATAGATTCAACTAGGCTGTTACATGCTACTCCCCTTGAGTCGTAGAGAAAGTGGGTTCTTTGGTGAACATTTATATAGATATATTTATTTTAACAATATATGAATAGACATCAGCTGCAAGGCCTTCATTTTGCCAGTAGGAAGCGCCCCCTTTGTGGCGCGAATCTCATGGTTTTTAACTGTCATATTTAATGTAAATGTGAAATAAATTATTAGAATGTCTCTATCAAAAAAAAAAAAAAGTGTTTCTTATTGACATTCACAAACTGTTTAATCTTAATTTTGAAGGATGGGTGGCAATTTTGTTAGTTAATGTTAACAAGATGCGCAATGCTGGAGACTGGGAATATGGGAGGCATAGCAAGAACAAGACTTTACAAAAGTCTTCATCAACTAAGAAAACAACAGCAGTAGAGTAGAAATGTTTATTACAATGTGGTACATGATCTGAAATGAACTCACAGATGGCAACAATACACACTTGACCATACAGTCACATTAAACCCACGGCTGTGAGGACAAACTCTGGGAATAGTTCCATTATCTTGCGCCATTATATCACTGGTATCAAGACTATACCTGAAGACGCGTTTGTCTCTCCATGTTAAGCTGGGTTCTGTCAGGTATGTCATACCGGTTATAATGGCTTTTGATCAATTCAAAGAAAAAAAATATTTGAAGGTAAAATGTAAGGATGAAAAAATACTGTTCCCATTTCATTTTCTATCAGAAATAGTTTATGTGATAACTAAATGAAACTTTGGGGGGGGGGGGGGTATAAGTGAGGTGTTTGAAATTTGTAGATAATTACTGTATTTGCTTTAAAGAAAAATTATCCATCATGATTCCCAGAGTTGCCATGAGGCAGGCTGACTGCATGGTTTGCACAGGCACATACATTAAAAATGGGCTGCAAGATGGGACACCATTTTATGTTTGAAACGAGCTATCCCCTGTTTAAAGCACTCTTATTTCGCTATGATCACCATGTGGAAGAAAATCCTTCAATTTCTTCTCTTACACAGTTCCTGTTCTTTCAGAGCAAGGACTGATCACTTAGTTATTTGTTGCACGACTCCCATTATAAAGCAAGATGAAATTTCAGCAATCATGATGCACAGCGACACAACCTGTTAATTTTCCTGTTCCTTAATCTGCATTAGAGCATCAAATTGGAAAAAAAATAAAATTCACAAATTGGCACCCCATCTTGGCAAAAAAAGCACCCTCTCGTTTATAACATGTACAGTTTCCAAGCTTTCCCACATTGATTGTTTTTCTTTTTTTTTTTTAATCAAGAGTAAGTACAGACGCCATTTGGAAATATGGGATTAGCGAGACTTTTAATGACACATTTAGAACATACAGCCATTCAGTGATGTTAAGGAGGAGCCAATCAATTCCATTGTATAAATTGGTTAATCCTTTCACAAATAAACTGAAAATGTGAAAATTACAGATTTAAAACTAAGATTTCCTCTTTTTGAACTATTAAAAATACTCAAATGTGCCATCAAGAAATTCTGTGTCGCTCACCCCAAAGTCCACTGCCACGCCAAGAATGTCCTAATTATTGTACTTTTTTTTTTTTTACAAAATTCAAATGCAATACTGAGGTATAACAAAATCTGAACTACCACATATAAGAATACATAGTGGTGAAATATCATATGTGCAACATTGTTTCTTTTATAATAATTTCACACTTGTCACTCATAGCGTTAGGACCATAGGATCTCCGGTCTATTTCACCTGCTAACAATAAAAGCGTTGATCTTAAAATAGTTGGCATTAAATGATGGATGATACACATGGCATTTTATAAAGAATTCAAAATGGAACCATAATAATGATGCCAAACATTTCCCATTAAAAAAGTAAAATTAGAATACTATGTGACACTCAGATAATGTTGAAATTTGTAACTGTGTAAAACCTCATTCACCAAATATATGAAAAAAAAATTCGTATGCAGAAAAATACCAAATACAGCAAGATATGTAATTTTTTCCATGTGGTTTTCACAAAAAAAAAAAAAAAGAAAAAAAAATGATGATGACAATCTTAGGAAAATAGCAACTCCCTTGCATGTCTTAAGACTTATGATCCTTTAATGATGAGTATAACAATAAAATTATAGCTTGTAAATCAAAAAGGGTGACCAATCGCATCCAAGTGCAGTAGTTTCAATTACATAATACGATACAATATTCTTACTACTTTAATTAACACAGCCAATCATATTTGTACATCTCATTTACTGCAGGGCTACTCTATACTGTAATTGCATGCCTAATTTGTTGCTAATAAGCTATGCAAATTAAATTGAACTACAATATAATACAAGTAATGTGATCTCTATGGCTTTCAGATGCTCTCGATGTTTGCAATTTTTTTAGATCACAAATACAAACAAATTCCTAAAATGCACAGGACATGATAAAACCTACCTAAGGAGAGCACGCAGTGCATATTTGCAGTGCTCGCTTACTATAATACAGTGATTACACAGATTAAGGTTAGTCTAAAACAAGAAGAGTCATGTGACCGCAGTAGGAGTCACATGACCTCAGTCATGGTCACCTGACCTCATTTCTGTGATCACATGACCCACATGTACTACAATTAATATACACATTATCTTCAGCAAGAAATTAATAATAAGTTAGACGTAACTGGGCAGACACTGACTTCTGTTTAGCTTAGTTTTCCTGCCTTTCAAGCCAGTATCACCGTGTTTTTGGGACCAGATATAACAGTATTATATCGAAAGAATTTGAAATTCTTAACTACTTAATGAATACATAATAACGATAGTTGTAATAATAACCAATGTGTTTTCCTCGGACAAAGTTCAGTTGTGACAGGCGTAAAATACACAGTATATCATATGTACATATACAAAAGTGGCAATATGAAAACCCTGGTCCTTGTAATAACCTGCACGGTCACCAAGTAGCAGTTATGCAAAGATTCTTCCGATTTTCTTTACCCTGCTGGCAACTCAAATCAAACCAATTGTGATACTCAAAAGATATGGACAGCAAATGATAAAGTGTGTCGAACAAAATTAAATAAAGATAATTCTATTGGTGAATGTTCTGGTTAAGTTTCTGTTGGGATGTAGGGGCGCAGAGCATGTACACTCAGGTATCCTTGTCCTGGTAGAGTAAAGAAGATGTTGCAATCGACACCGTGGCCACTCAGTCCCCCCTACATCCCAAGAAGCCCAGACCCAAATTAAGAAAAGTCTTCACTATATCACAAAGAATGGAACAGTTATGTAGAGCATGCGAGCCGAGGCCTCACCCCTCTACGCGTAGAACTCCCTATTTGTGTTCTTGGAGTATGGTAGCGGCTGTTTTTTAGGCTCGTCCAGTGCATAACTTCCCTCGTCTTTTTTCCTCATTCGGTAGACGATAAACATCACCAGTAGAATGGCGCAGAGGAGCCCCACCACAGCGCCACCAATAATACCTTTAAAGAAAGAGGAAAAATAAATGATAAATATTTATTATGCAATTATACTGATGCATCTATGAAGATTTACTATTAAGATGTTATATCTAATCCAAGCTTTTGATCATTGACCTTTTTTTTTTTCAAAATCCCTGAAGAAGGCCTAGGGGCCTAAAGCATGGATTAAATATTACATTTTTATAGCATATCTTCATAGATGCATAGTTTAAATACCTTATTTACTTCTTAAAGATCTATACGTTTATTTGACATGATACTTATGCAATTCAAACAAAATAAAGAATTTTTGTTCTTCTGAACAACATTTTGTATATACTACATACAGACAATTTGTTTAGAAGTTCTGAATGAGACATGAGCCTAAGTAAAAAAAAAAAAAAACTCTGAACATTTATCATGGAACCCAACATTTAACCTACCAAGGGCCGGGGACCGCCTCAGAATTGAATTTAAAAAAAAATGCAGAATTCCTCATTTCCACGGTAAAAGCTCATGTCTGGAAAAGAGAGGTGGACTGGCCTCCAATGAAACTTTTTTTTCTATCAACTCACCTGCCAACAAACCTGGGCTGGCAGAAATAAAGGCATTATTGGAATCACCCTCTTCTGTTTTTTGGGCAAGGTTGATCATGTTGCCATCAATGTCATCATTCTTGTAATCTTTGTTGGTTTCCTGAAGATTCTCTTTTGGCTTGCCAACGTCTGCTCCTGGAAAAAGGAGACAAAAAAAATTCTGTAAGGTAATCTCTTCAAACACGAAATGCATCTTTTCAAATACATGAGACATAAATCTAGTCACTTCATTCAAAGAAAGAAGACTTCTTTTTCTATGGCTTTGACTAGGATAATACTGAAACAATCATCTTAACATGCAAAATGTATATATATACTTTCATCCTTCTTTACAAAATAGTTACTTTTTTCAGTTACTTTTTGCATAAATTCTTTTCCTTAAAATAAATAGACGGATGAAACAAGTATATAAATAAATTAGTTTATTGATTCAGTTTCCTGACTGAAAAACCACCTGGCATCTATCAAGTGGGCATATATTGTGGCAGTTGTCCCACCTGTAAGTGAAGGTATACAAGGACCTACCTGGCACCACATTACTGATTGTTGTGGTCGAGGGCATCGGCGCCTTCGATGTCGATTTCATCACCTTGTTGCTGTGTGTCGTTGCTTTGTCACCCTTGATGTGAATATTCATGCGCACACCTGAAAAAGATCGCCACATCAAATATCAAAGATTCATCAAATAATAATAATATTAATAATAGTCATGATAATAATAATACTAAAGAAACAATAATAAACAAACAAACAAATAGTTCAATCTTTTCAATCAATTTAAAGTTTCAGATAGATGATGCGTGTAGTTATTACAAGTTAAGAAAAGAAATCTCTCTACACTACACTGGAATGTACTATGGTGTGCATGTGCTTGCATGCGTATGCTGACACACATGTGTCTCTTCAAAATACTCACTGTCACAGTCCATCTGTCCTCTCTTCCTCGTCCCAGGCAGCTCACGTCCCTCCAAGTCTACGCACCAGCAGAATCCCGTGCTCCCGTGACACTGCATGGCCTGAAACTCGCCCGTTTCTGGGTGACAGCGAGGCATGAATGCGCCCAACAAGTTTTGTCGCATGACTTCCTGGTACGTGAGTTCGCACTGAGTGCGTGGTCGACTCGTGCTCCCCGTGACGGTGTCTGAAAGTGATGAAGAAGGTGGTGGTTGTTATGACTGGATGTATTGTATGTAGATCTACATAGGCAGGGCTGTGTGAATTACTCTTAGAAATCTATATTTTTTTTCTCGCCGAGAATTTCATCAGCTGTGGTTCAATAATGGGTTCTTAACACAACATCTGAGTGTAAGGTTATTTTTTCCAGTTCAATACTTTTATAGCTAACGAGAAACATACAGAGAAGAATATTACTGGTGTAGGTGTAACAGTAACCTCTACCTGAGAAGGTTAAATACCCCCCCCCCCCCCCCATAATATAAGAGTGTAAAAACTACTGGGTATAGCTGTTTTTGTAACTTTAAAAACAGATATTTTTGAAATTTACCCTCTTACACAGCTGTTACGAGAAGAAACATCAAGACGTAAGTCAACATTATATACTACATCGAGTACATACATCACAAATACTAGTACATATCAAAAGCCATAATATCCAGCACCATAAAAAGAGGGGATTCTCCATTTGTAGGAAAACCCCATTTTGATGTCTGTGACAACATAGAAAGAACCCAACAAGCAGATATGGTTTTTGGCTGTAAGAAAAAAGTAGGAAAGAAAGTAGGTGGGGTCCAGAAACTGCAAAAGGTCCACCACAGGCTTCTGATTTAAGTCAAAAGGGTGCAAAGGGGAAGGGGGATAGAATAAGGGTGGGTGGTGGGTGGTGGTGGTGGTGGTGGGGGGGGGGGGGGGGGGGCGGATTACGTTCTGACAATGTACATCAACAGTAGAGATGAACACTAAGACTACTAAAAATATTAGCTTTAGGAAAGTTTTACTTTCAAGTACTAAGCAGACAACTTCTTTCACTTCGTTCGTAAATGATAAGCTGAATGTTATAACTCTGATCGCATCACATTTGAGGGTTTGTGACATTTTACAACGTAGAAAGATAAAGGCCACAAAGATCTACCTGCAAATGACCACAGATCTCCTTTGCAAAGAAAAAAGAAAGTTATACAGGTAGCCAATTTGGCTTACATGCATCAAAGCTACACTATTTACAAGCAAAAGAATCTGACATTTCGCGTAAAATAACTAATTCAAAGATCAGTTCAACATTTGTTCTCATTTTAATCTGACAGTCCTCAGAAAAACCACGTTTAAGCAGTGTTGCCATAGCTACCATCTTGACACACTACATGGTCTTAAATGCTGGTGAAATGTATAAAAGTCACCGTTGCCACATATACAACAGCTGTTCGGTAATTATTCTCACATTTTAATTTTTTTCATTTATCCAGATTAGTCTTTTTTTTTTTAGTTAATTACAACAAGATGAAAAGAGCCAAACTTACTTTTTATTTTTATTTCTTATGATCATATTTTATAGTTGTGGACATCAAAACACTGCTTTGTAAAAATCTGATTCAGTAATTTTGTTCAAATGATGAGAATAATTACTAGTACCATTTTGCATTTACAAATAAGGCCCTTTCCACACCAAGTGGAATATTACAGTGGTACAGTCTGCACTGGTACACTTTGGACTCCTGAACATGAGATTACACTACAAGGATTTTTTAATTTTCTTTCACAAGATCTCCACAATTTGTTTCCTGCTGCTACGTTAATTAGCAAGCAGTACCAAATGCAAGTGCTCCGATTTGGCCATTCGCTATCTTAAAAGTTGTCAATCTCTCAAAGTGTACTGGTACACTACAGACTGTGTCACTGGAGTATTATGGTGGGTGTGAAAAGGACATACTGGTAAGACAGCTATATACCACAGAATACCAACCTGTGAATGCAAAGTCTAATGAGTTAGCATCTGAGCAGCAGAAGGAAGAGAGAGTTGTTGAATTAATACTGACTGACTGTAACAGGGGGCAGATAAGACAAACTTGAGACCAAAAATTTAGTCTATTTTGATTCTAGATTAATCTATAGTCATCTAATAAATCAGAAGATCCTGAAGGTCTAAAACTTAAACAATTCCTTTTTATATACATATTAAAAACATGCACAATATTTATTTATTAGGCTTTAACTTTTCAGCTGTAATTTTCAAATATCATTATTATCAAGGAATAATACACTTGACATTGGGATATGATTGGAATGAGCTTCAGCCCCCAACGTCCTGTTTTGATTTCAACTTGAGAACCAGGCCAACCAGATACACATTCTTCTTGTTTTTCAACACATGACAAGAGGCAGGCCAACTGTTGAAAGGTTTCACCCATGAAGTTTGCACCCAAGACATGAATTTCATCCAAGTTTTCAAAGTCCGACTCTCTTTGATTCACTTTGTATACAAATTTTTATACAGGAAAAGGTGGTAGTCATTTTAGTCTCATTGCTCTCCTTGCAGAGATCAAACTGTTTCGCATTTTTTTATGGGAGAGATGAGGGTTGGAGGGGAGGTCAATAAAACCTTTCACACTTCTTACACATTTTGGGTATTTTGTATTTTTTTTTCTAAATTTTTTAATAAATATACATATATATTGGTTCAAATCTGGAGAATAAAACTGAAGAAGTAAACAGCCCCCCTACAGATCTGAGAATGAATTCCACGTGTGATCAAAAAGTTTCACGAGTGAGAACAACTGTGGGATCTGCCATCGCAAAAGTGGACACATGTGCCCGTCATGAAGTTGGTTAAAAAAAAAAAAAAAAAAATTCACTGCTGACTACGAAACACTTATTTCTTGCTGCCACAGTATCACCACTGCGCATGTGTTCTACATTTGGTGAAAACTCTGTGGACTACCGAAATATCTCCATTGGATCACTAGTATCTTTGTGTACATGTTATTTCTTAATAATATCAAGAAATCTTTTTGAAATAATTTTTTCAATCCATGTTAATATATTTCTTTTTTTATTAATTAATTAGTATCAATGTTTCAGAATAAGTGAAATTTAGTGAGAATGCTTTGCAATGGTCTCCTTCGGCAGGCCATCCGTACGTACACACAAGCATGCATGCACACACTTGTGCTCCATCTTACCAACGAATCCTATGGTTCCAGAACCTTCCTCGTCATCTGGTCCCGACCCCTCCGTGTCGTCTTCCTGGTTACCATTCCCAGAACCCTCCATTACACCATCCTAAAACAAAGAACGGACAACTGTAACACAGAGTTCATCTTAATGAAAAACTAATTATAATACAGAGATGCTAGAAGACAAAAATAAGATTACAAAGAAATTATTTTTCATTTTTTTCAAATACCAACAAAAAGAAATAGTATACATCATACTTATGACTTTTTTTTTGCCAAAGTTGACTCATCATAAAACAAAATGTATACAGAATGACATAAATATCTTATATCCATTAATTTAATTAGCACTCTTGATTTAGAGCAATGACCTTATATATATGCATTAATAGGTAAATTGTAATCATCTCCAGCATTATTTTTATCATGCCCAACCCTGCCATCACACATCAAAATTGACAGTTCCAAGTCTCACTCTTTCCCTTATCCATTTTCTGACTGGACCTTCCCTTCTCTTATCACTTCAAAATTTATTTTCTCTCATTACAATCTTGCCATATCTGACAAAATTGATTTCCAAAGCTCTAACTCCCCTGGATGACTTTGAATATTCAGGCAGCTGGGCAAAGGTCTGAGGTCTATCGGTTTATTCAAACACAGCAGGGGTTGACTCATGAGTTAAAAAGACTCCGCTCTGTCTTGAATCACGTATACTGTTTTATTTTTTTCTCTTTTAAGTTCAGGTGCAGAGATCATCCTTAATGTAAAATGAGTTTCCATGATTTTATAGTTTGCCGCAAGTGGCCACAAAGTGTGGAATATACCATCTGCCATGCTTGATCATTAGAGGGTTAACTGGAGAAATGGGAGACAAACCTAGGAAGATTTTTCTCTCTCTTTTTATCTGTCATAAATTTACTTGATAATCAAGAGGTACACAATCAATAAAACATATTGACATAAAATCACCAAAGCAAGCAAGGGGGGTATAATTCCATATTAGTCATGGCCTCCTGATTATAATTTTTTTTTTAATCTGTTTGCAATGATTGAGCTATCTGAGATCTGAGTTTAAATAAAACATGGAGGGAGGCAAAATATGCAGGAAAGAGAGACAGACTTTCTCTCTTTACAAATATCCTAATGACATTTCTGAAGACCATAAGTCTAAAATGCTGGAGGGAGAACAACAACCAGACCACATAGTGTTAGACAGGCCAAATAAAACTGTTCTTGAAGAATTTTCCCAGAGGTAAATTCTTCTCTTTTCAAGGTTCTCACATCTATCACAAATCCTGATAATAATTTAACAAAGTTCACAGTATTTTTCTTTCCTCTCTAACAGAACCTGTTTCAAAGATGATTCATTAACTTCCAAAACCAATCCCAAAGAATGTGCCCCAATCAATCTGACATATAACTCTTAAATGTGTAGACTGAACGGAAAAGTTACTCATCCAGGAGTCGTTTTATTTTAACCACCATATGAAAGCCCTTCAGTATTATATGTGTCTTGGATGCCAAGTTTCCATTGTTAACACGTGTCCTCTATTATGCCCATGTCAACATTTCAACCTATCCTGTGAATAAGACACAAGTAACTGAACTCTCTTCAATAAGGTAAGGCCACAAGTTGTCATACCCCCCCCCCCCCTTTGGCCTCACTATGTCACAGGGGTAGACACCTAATGATCTACAAATATGTTTCTTATCTGTATGACTAATTGGCTAATTCAACACTGATTTCAATGATTGGCATATTGTGTTTTTCTATTTTCATATCCTTTTTTTTCAGTTTAAGCCTATGTAATGCAATATAATTTCATGCTTCGTCCAGACACTCTTTCTCTCTCTCTCTCTCTCCCTCACACACACACACACACACACACACACACACGGTAAATTTTAAGTACCATGTCTCCACTTCTAGTTACAACTTACAATTTATTCATGACAACTGTCAGAAAAAGTACCACATTTAAATAGCCGACCATGAAATTAACTCATTACAAACATATCCACGTTTCCTCCAGAAGGCAGGTACCTGATAACACGCATTAAAATTCCCATCCCTATCATTTAACTCCTCAGCTACAGACTCTCATTAAAAATTTTGACTCCATGAATCTGTTAAGTGGTAGTCTTGCCCTGCCCCCCTTTAATCAAGGTATTTAATAATATGCTGCTTGGTATACCTGTAAAGTAGACTGCCCGACTTCCCTTTTTACTCCCTCCCCTCCCCCCAAGTCTAACCAAGTGTTACAGCTGGTTGGGTTAAGTACAGGTAAGTTAAGTTCTCAGGTAAGATATAAACAGACATTAATTCTCCCCAGCAGCACCAGGTGGCCTGTTGTGTACTGTACCAGGTGTAGACCCTCCAGGTACAATTTATATATACTACTACTACTCCCTGTATACACTTAACTCGTCTGGTCTCATTTAAAAAAAATGGCTTTAAGACACAACTCGCTCTGTGTGTGTGTGTGTGTGTGTGTGTGTGTGTGTGTGTGTGTGTGTCTGTGTGTGTGTGTGCACGTGCATATGCTTTTATGTGTTTATGTACATTGTTTTAACCAAATTATACTGATACCATTCAGTAGTGAATTTACCATAAAATTTTCTCCTCCTTACTGCATTTCTCTTTTAACCAGTTTCCTTTTACCAGCTTTAACCAAACATACTGACCACTTATTTCTATTTACAGTTCATCATCAGTAAGTACTATCCAAAGGAGACAAACACATTTTATTTATTCACATATCATCATCAACAAGTTTTCTCCAAATGAGACACATACATCACACTGGGGTAGTGCTAGCAATTTTTTTGGCTTAGCCAAATCACCACTTTTTTGTCAATTTGTTATCAAAATTGTTATAATTTGACTAAAACAAGTCAAATCAGGCCCTTTTTCTATAGCCAATTTAAGTCAGTTTTAGCATTTGGCTAAATTGGCGAGTGTTAGCGCTACCCCAGTCACATTAACATGTCTCAGACCCATATTCTACACACAAACTTCACATCAGCCATTACAGGCAGTAGTTCAGCCCAGTAAGTTGCACCAATCCAGTTCATCATGACAGTAGACAAATAGATACTTGTATTGCCCATACTATTCCTCTTCATATGACTGTGCCTTGGGGGGCAGTGATATGTCTAGAGACAGGTGCCCAGTTAGAACTGCCCACTGGCTATCATTGTATGTCTCAAGCCATATGTCAAAACAGGAGTTGACCATGTCACATGGCCGTGCCTTAGGCTGTATTCAGGATGAAACTTCTGTATTAGACAGATTGATCCGACTCGAGAGTACACGAGATATAATCACCTCCTAGCTGCTAGAGGAGGATTGTCACTCAGTAAATCTCTTTGTGTTTAGTGAGAGTCCCTACGGAGTTGGATCGATCTGACTAGGTTGTCAGTTTCACTGGGAATGCTCCCTTATGGAGCAGTCAAGGTTCAATGACAGGTGATCAGTTATCACTACCCACTGGCTATGGTCTCTCTCTCTCTCCAGCTATATGTCAAAGCCAAAGCTCTGTAGAATATCATATGTCATTCAATGTTGACACTTGGTTACTGTACTTCTTAATATTAATATGACAGCCAGGGGGGAAAAGTATATGTTAAATGGGTCTATATAAAGGAGCAATTAACTGTCGTTTGGCAGCTGCCTGAAGCAATATTACATAGCTCATGAGGAATAAGGGAAAGAAAAACTTGACTGTTGTTTCAGTTTCTATAATGAGCAATTTTATGCTTTTTATATTTTATCAGTGCAATTGAGGGCCAAGGAGTCCGTCTTCTGTCTGATGTCCTGCCTAGGAGCTGAGAGATAACATCTTACAGCCCCTCCCCCACTCGCACCTGATCCATCAATCAAAATGAAGTCTTCCCCCCCCCCCCTCTCTTTTGACAGAAAATCTTCATTCTGAAACATCCAGAAATCCCTAACAAAAAAGGTCAGTCAGGAAGAGTGATGGAGCAGATTATGCTTTCCAAACACCTAATTGGTTAATATCTTGCCAATCATACGTCCTGTTGCCAGCAAAGTCTGCCATAAATCAGCCGCTAATGAGGCTGTATGGTTCTTGAAAAAACTGCAGGTTCTTGGCAGCTAAGTTTATACTTCCCATAACACTTTGACAGCTTAACCCACAGAACATTTGCTTTCACAGAAGGAAGTTTTTTTTTTTTTTTTTTGATGTCAAACACTGTACAGAATATGGTATTTATTGCAGTTTAATTGCCCCACCTTGGAAAATTATTCGCCAAAATATATTAACTTATTCTTCTTGAATTTTACTTCTTACATACAATGTGCATTCTTTATTTATTTAACAGCAAAATAGTAAAGCAAATACACATAAAAGTCTAGTTTTGATATACATATGTAAAAGAGCAAAAACCTAAAAATCCCAATAAATTCTGAGATAAAAAAATTTATATATATGTAAATATATATATAATTAATGTCATCAAACTTTGCTTGAATGTATAACAGTTTTTATAACCCCTATAGACAGACCAGCGTCAGTTTTTCATTTAGGGTAAAATGTCTTATCTAAAGAAACTATTTCCCAACATGTTTCTGACAAGTCGCAGTTTTGTTTAAATGTAAAAATATCCAAGCATTTATATGAATTTCTTATATTGAGAACTTGCACCAAGCCTTTTGATTCAAGCACACGAAGACAGCAAGCCTAGTTTTCTATTCAGGGCATTTTTTTTTTTTTTGATAACAAAAAAGGCTGCCATAATATTCAGCCCCATCTCTGCTCAATTTCATTTATGATCCTCTAGTCTCTTGCAGCGTCACCCCAGGCATTCAAACATTTCCTTAAATGTCCCATCGATCAGCAGCAAATTAGAGTTATAGCTTTATAATAGCAAATGGAACCCTCCAAACACCCAGGAGAAGAAAAAAAAAAAAAAAAAAACAGCTTCTAAAAAAGACTATTTTTGGGTCTGAACCATATTTCTGAGCTGCTTTACTTTACTCATGCATTGCCAAAAAATAATCCATCACATTTTGTGAAATACTATTCATCATTTTCTTTGCTTTTTGTATTTTTTTAATCAAGAGAATGCTGTCACTTTGAACCGCATGTACCTGTGTAGCTCAGTAGGTCTGCTTTATATTGACTGAACTTACTTTTTTTACCTGTTAGAAAACCAGGTATTTCTCTTTCAATGCTGTTGGGTTTACCAGACTGGATGCTGAACAGAAACTGTAGCTTTCTGTCAGTCACCTTGGGCGGAATGATTAACTCCTTGGGCGGAATGATCACTCTTTTTTTTCTGCTGGTGTCAAATAATTGAGCTCCAATAAAACATTAGAGTCATATCATTTGTATTCAGCTCATAGACTGCAATTGAGTTATGATGACGATGAACGTCACACGTCATCAGTCTTGTTATGTGTGGGCTTCATCTGCTGTACACTAGAGGCTGAGCTCATTTACCAAAAATGAGGAAAAAAAGGGGAAAAAAAAGAAAGAAAAAAGGGGGCACAGCAGTGTGTGCCAACATTTTAATGCATTTGTTCTGTTGAATCGAGAGTTTGGGAAATCTCTCTCTGGCCTCCTACCAACAAGTCTGACGACATATAATTCCATCGAATGGCTTGATGAATTTAACCAAACGGTAAAGTGAAATAAAACCAAAGATAAATTTGACCGAAACAATCTTTCAGCATTCTGCATTTTTGTAGCCAAATCTGGAAATGTTTGGCACTTGTGTAAAACTGACAGTACAAGAGTAAACAGGAAGGCCAGTAGATGCACGAGCACCTCCACTGCTTGAGATATAGTTGGCACAAAGTAAAATTTACAGAGTACCACATAATGTTACTACCTAACAAACATCAACTTTCAAGCAGGTTAGAATCCCAAAACATATTATCCTATCTCTCCGAACATGTGACTTTACTCTCCAATCACATGACAACACTCTCCAACCATGTGACTATACTCTCCAACCCACCTGCTGCATCCCGTCAATGTAAATCTCTTCCTCTTTGTACGGGTCGTGTTTCTCTGACTTCTCCATGGACATTGTGTTGGTTCTCTTCCATGTGTCATCTTTACTCTGTTGAAAATAAAAATAAATAAATAAATACATCAAATTAAAGCAATTATATAAAAGCAAGAAAGAAAACATACATTATATCAGAGAACAGAATCAGCCGATAAAATCACAAATCTTTTTCTTAACAGTCATCATGCGAGATTTTTCATTTGACAAAACTTCACATATTTTCTTGTCCACACTTTCACAATCCTCCCACTCTTACACGCTCACACACACACACACACAAACACACGAATTTCCCCAGTTTTGTTTGAATTTAGAGAGCAATTACCAAACAGTATCTGTTTCACACTCAAGGGCCATCACCAGGACACTTATCTCTGCAGACCACTTGTCTTGTAGACTTATTTATAAGCCCTAGCAAGTTTTTTTCTCCTGGTAATTGCTTAGATATGATGAACATTTCTCATGCTTTATTCAGTTATCAAATCTCTCGGTGTAACATCTTAATGGGCTTTATCAGCAGTTCCCATGGAGACGGTAGTTTTCTAGGAAACAATGTAATGACAGTGTTGAGCCTTGGACTACAGCCGGGCTAGGTTAGATCTAACCATCTATTTCTTTCAGTCTTGATACTCAGAGGCGGAAACTCAATTGCAATACATTCTCGGCAATTCCTTTGTATTCAGGCTACTCGATTAAGGAGTTTTAGAGGATACAGCATTAGGCGAGATGGAGTGGGAGAGGGGATGCTATTAAGGCGTCTTCCTCCTGAGGTTATGACTTAAAACAAGTTTTATGAAAACTGAGTGAACACATTCCCGTATCGATTCTACTATGACACGTACGTAGTAATAAAACTGTCATTAAGTCTACGGCCAACTCATCATTATAATGCCCATTTCAACATTAATGCGTACACACATCTTGGGAGGCTTTCTATATAGGTAAGACTGGTAAGTACTAGCATACTATTCAACCACCACTAATAAATTACTGTTCTGGCAAGAACATAAATGAGACACATCTTTTCCTTCTTCGGGATATTTTTTAAAGTTCCAGGAGTTTAGGATGCTTGCCAGGTAGGCTGCTATATGGATACATCCAGTTTGTGCCAAAAATGCTTTAGGCTACTAACCCTTCAGGTTAAAAGTGGGTTAATGCAATATTAACTTATTTACTAGCCTGGTGCTTCCTTAGGTGGACTATTGCCACAGGTGGCACAGACTGCTCAAATAAGACCAACTGTAGCTGTGAAATTTTACTGTTTGTCTTCTTAGTGCTCCTACTACGAACTAGTACCACAGCCGCAACTGAAGCAGCATATCAGCAGCACATGTAGGGCTGCATTGGACTTTCAATATTATCCAAAAGTTACTGGGTTAGAGATTACCAAGATAGCCCACATCCCAGTCTCTGTGAATTCAGAGTCAGAGGATACTACTCCCACCTGAATCAAGCAGAAAAAAAAAATTACCCAAGTTTGCCAATCCAAATAAGTAACTCGTGTCTCACATCACGAAGAAAAACATTTAAGTCGAGTTCAAAGGCACGGGAGGAATCTTCCCATCATGACTTTCTGCCTGGGTTCCAGGAATTCGATAACACTGGCAGAAGATTCTAATTTTGATTAATTCAACCTGAATGAAACTTGTTGGTAATCTACTTATATCTTTAACTTTCTGAAAGCAAAAAGAGCTATTCGTACTCCCTTTTTTAACCCTGAGCACATGAAAAATATAACAATCCCCAACAGGTTGCTGGCTGGGAATCGCTTATAAATTGCCTTCAATATCAAAGCTTTTGGGGGCACTTATTATATCAGAAATACTTAAACCCGTTTGACAACTTTCCTCTCTTTTTCCCATGAACCTGCAACCTTTATAATAATCAAATTATGTAGGAAAAAAATAAAACATCCATGTAAAAAGGAACAAAAAGTCGGTGTTTCCCCAAACAAAGATAACCACTAATAAAACTTAATTATATTTAGGGAGTGGGTATGCACTGCTCTCAATTGAGAAAATTTACTAATATTATTACATAATGTTATAATGCACCTCAATTTTAAATGTTTCAATGTAACTCGTATACTTACCAGTAATAACTATCAGTATTTGTTAACCCCCTGGCTAACAGTGACGGAATATTAAATGATAAATATACCAATATCTTTTCAGTATAGCTTATAATACTGAACATCATCTTCAACTCTTAATATTTTGTTTATTGCTCTAATTGTTTTTATATCTTTTCTAACAATCATATTTAAACTTATAACCATCTATTTCAGTAACAAGCAGTAAATATTAAAACCAGGCGGCGGTCTGCCACAGAAACAATCTATCACCATATTTCTCCCTCCACTCAGAGGAAGGCAGGACCCTTCCTGCACCTCCCCCAAATTAACTGTTCTCTTTAAAGGTTAAGTGAAGGAAGAGTGGGAAGAATGCTCTCCAAGATAAGCTGGCATCTTGGCCTTGGTTCAGCTTCTGTGAGTGCAAGGTATCAACCCAGGCACAAGCATGGAATGTGTGTGTGTGTGTGTGTGTGTGTATGTGTGTGTGTGTGTGTGTGTATGTGTGTGTGGGGGGGTGTGTCTCCATGTGTGCATGAAGTTGTAAAAGCAACGCCAACTCCAGTTTACCTCTAAACACGCAGATGAAACCAAGACTGGTTCAGTTCTCACTGACACAGCCAAGGGATGACAAAACCCCATCTTATTCCTATTTCTAAGCAGCAACCTAGAATTCTGAGGCTAATGAGAGATCACAGTACAACCCCCCCCCCATACCCCAAGTACCCATGTTCTCCTTGTTGAGCTCTATGTATAATCTACATGTCTGTGTAAATAAGTGGATTTATCTCTGTTCTGGGTCAATCATGGAGGCTATGTTTCCACTGCTCAGTATATAGTCAATGCCAACGCATGATGCCCTAGAAATTCTCAATTAGCCACAATCAACTCTGACTGATTGAGTGGTTTACATGCTGTGCATCTACCACCTTGATTGCAATCGATAGTGCTGAGCATAGCACAAACGGAAGGGAGTGAAGAAAAGGGGGTTTACATTAACTATGAACACAACCGGCATGATTTCCCTAAACAATGCTAAAAAGCAATTTACCCAGAAATTAAGAGAAATTTCTCCTACAAAAAGCCAGTCTCTGAGAGAGCTTTTGTCGATTTGGTGAGTAACTTATCCTCATAAATAAAACCAACTAAGTGGGGCATTTGGGCTTAATGGGTAATAAGCCGACAGCTTCCGACTTGATATCTACTGTCCCATGTGAATGCTACATGTACAGATGTGCCCAGGAAATAATCAATGATAGTGTCTGTACACTTGCCATAATTATAGAAACACAATCAGAGGAGAGAGACACAGGATCAATAGTATGTGCTACAAATACACTAGTAAATCACTTGCAACGTGGAGAGAATTTAGACACACAAGAAACAGTCTATCGTATGTTAATTTTTTGGGGGTCCGTGCAAGCACACGCACACACGTGAATGCACACACATGCACCTGCATGCAAAAAAAATTACTGGTTAGTCACTACCTTCACTGAGTTGGCTGTCAATAACTTTTTTCTGTACAAGGTAATAAGGAATGCATTCAATAACTATCACAGACACATACAAAAACAGTAAAACGAAGCCATCTTTAACTAACTCGAGGTCCACCACACAAGAAGATTCTTCCAAACAGACCTGATATCTCTCCCCGAGATAAACAGCACATGAGAAGAAATAAATAACACAAGACTGGAGATCACAGCAGCTGACTCTACTTCACAACCAACCAGTGTTTATTTTGTTTTCAAGACCCTCCCATGAAAACAAAAATCACTGCAGTCAAAACACATTTTGAACAACAAGTCAAAGTCCCATCTCTGAAGAACAGCCAGTAGCCCCATTCACACGTACATGGTTAATCGAGATTTAGGGAATCGCGATTCTAACGCGCTTAGCTAAATTCACTTTTTTGCGTTCACACATGTAAAAACGAAATCGCGATTTACCTTGCTAGATCTGGTAATTGCAACTGTGCTCGCTAGGGGAGTCACGGTATATCCTGTTGATCATGCGCAGTAGCTGCCTTCAAGACCATGCTTTCGGTGTGTACGGTGTTATTTTCTGTTTAATATTCTCATCGGCCCAAATATTTGTTTATGCTGCCACTGAGTTTTCAGACCATACTTCCTCTTGGCCATTTTGCTGACTGCGAAGAAACTTGAAATTGCGTGGACAGTTTGTTTTCTTTCACTTTCCAGTCGGCGAATAGCTGTATTTAGCTAATGTTTCGTTTCAATTTATACCCGACATGAAATAAAATTTATTGTATTGTATTGTATTGTACTTTCGATAGAAACTATGCACGCGCCTTAAGTCCTCAACTTCCGGTGTTAACATCGATCCCGTTCTCACTAGGAAATTTTATATCGCGATTAAAGTTTACATCGATAGAATCCACCTCTCGAGTAGGATTAATTTGAATCGCGATTTGGCGTCTCTACTGCGTTCACACTAGAAGCTTTACATCGATAGAATCGCGATTTGGCACTAATCGCGATTGAAAGTGTCTCGTGTGAATGGGGTTAGTGTCAGTATGCCATATCAGTATGGGAAAGAGAAGTAGTTGAAAAAGTTGCGTTTCTGTTCCTGAAACACAAGAATTCATGAGATAGCAATAACACATCACTCTGTCCTGCTTAACACAATCTTGAGCACCAGTAAGAAAATTTTGAAGGTTCCATATTTTACAACCAAATACTGAATTCATTATTTAAAGGCTGGGAAAGTGCCTAAGAGTTGAATGTCTTGACATGTAACATGGGCCATTCATCAGACACGGGAGACATATTGACTTGGGGGCACTAGCTATAAAGACCTCCCCATAGTCCCAAACTGGTTCATTGTGCGCCATTGTCTGGAGGAAGCCTGGCGAATGACGTCCCCTTTGCATGTGACAGTGGCAGTGAGAGGGGGACACCTGCCTGTGACACTGGGGTATATATGACACCAGGTATCAATACAATGCCCCCCTTTTTTCCTACCACTACAACAACATGGACTTCATTCTGTGGGTTAGGGTAATCATTCTAAAATTCCACACTCCTGTTTTATTTTACTGTTTTTCCTGACAGGGGGACACCTGCTTGTGACACTGGGGTAAATATGACACCAGATTTTACTAGAATGCCTCCCTTTTCTACAACAACAACAATATGGACTTCCATTCTGTAGGTTATGGTAATGTCTCTAAAATTTCACACTGTTTTGTATTGAATTCACTCCTGCAGTTCTGTAATAATGTTTCTAATAACCCATGAATTCAAATTTTTCTGCAATAAAGACATATAAACATCTCATTCTTGATTATGATAAATGAACAAATTAAAGACAAGTTAAGAGAGAGAGGGAGAGAGGTTAAATTTATCTGAACAGCTTGATCAACAATCTACTGAGCTCTCAGAAAAATCTCATCCACTCAAAAAAAAAAAAAAATATGCCACTACCTGTACCTGTTTAACAAAGGAGATGAGTCACCGGATGTTTGAACTCAAAAACATCACCTCTAACAAAATTCTGGACTAGTTAATCTTCCGTAACCTATTATCAACTACAGCACCTCTCTCACTTTAACCTCTGTAACAAATCAAGGTTAACTGTCCTCACTACCTTTAATTTTCTGGAACTTTTTATATACACGTAAATAAAAAGAGTCACATTCTGGGTTAATCATCGACAAAAACCGGTTTGTACTTCACTGCAAAAAGCAACAAAGCTACAGTCTGTTCCATAAAAATTTTAAGCTACTAGCCCTAAGTGCAATCTGGGTCTAAAAGTGGGTTAGCGATAAAGTTAACAAAATTTTATTTACTTGTCCCCATGCCTCTTTAATATTTTAGGCTGACAATATCGCTATGGGCTAGTGCTTTACAGTGCACACTGCCAAAAAAATCTGTTATATTAAAGTAAACCATGATAATCTTTACTGACTGATGTATAGAAACAATTATACTGAGAATGGGCAGATAAAAATACTTTTTAATTACTGGGATCCCTTCATCAGTTCCTTTTTTTTTTCTTCAAAAAGCATTAAATCACTTCCTATTAATTCTATGCATTTAACTAATTATTTTCCTACTCGGAGAACCAATGCATTTACCCCATAGAAAAGAAAATATACCTATCATTTCTAATTTTGTCTATGCCAATCAAGTACAATCTGGTGAAATAGTCGACATATGACAGATTTTTTAAAGAAGAAATAAACATCTCACAGAGTATATTTTGGACTCCAAAACTGAACATCTGCTACCACTATCTTTTATCACAAGAGAATATTGAAAAATAATATTATTAAGTAGAGAGAAATGACCCGGAATTATGAATCTTCCCAAGAGAGATGATAGATACACAACCCTGGATATAATTTGGTTTGTTTGTTGAGCAACCCCAGGACAACTGCCCAAATGTATGCACACTGGCATGTATGCAAAATAAATAAATAAATAAATAAATAAATAAATAAATAATCATTTTACAATACTTATTCCAAAAATACATTGCTGTTGGCAATTGGGAAAAATTACAAATATCTTCACCAGTCCAACTCATTGGAATCACACACCATGCAGTGCATGTAAAATAACCAGACAAAAATACATAATTAAATTTTTCTGGAAATTAAAAAATTTCCCTCTTTATCATTACTGTATGGTATCCCCTCTCCACAACAGTGTAGAAAACGATCTGTTTTCTAACACACTCAAGGTAAGTCTCCCACTCCTGACACTTGTGTAGACTGGAGGCTAGTTGAACATTCCAGACACTTACTCACCAGTTTTCACAGGACATCAAAGAGACTTCCCCAGGTAAGGGTGGGCTGTGTAGTGAAGACAGAGATGCTATTACTCAAAGCTATCTCTGTGATGCTGTGTGAAGTCTTATCTGGGCTGATAACTGCACACACACACACAAAGCTGGTACTGTGTCTTTTATATTAGAGCACCTGTTACAGTTGAAGTCTTCAGTTTTTGGGGGTTCATTTAGTTGTTCACAGTTAACAGCCAACTGCAAGAGCCCCCCCCCCCCTTTTTTCAGGAATTTAGAAGACAATTCTGACTTTGTGGTGCTTGACTAAGTATAATTGGAAAATAATGATTGCTGCTATTCAAAATAACAATTTGCTTTAAACCGAAAATATATTATTTAAAGAAATATTTCACTTCCTGATTTTACATCTTTAATTTTCAAACAAATTAAAAATACATTCTGTACTTCTGTACTTGCTGCTGCATTTTATAATGTCCTATTCAAATTTACTCATTTCTACTATTCTTCCTGCAAGTACTTTAAAAAAAATTAAAAAGAAAGAAAAATTCCAGTTCACTTCACCTTCACAAACCCTCCCAGTTAGAAGTTACCAAGGGGTCAGTTCTATTGTATGGTTTCTATGTAGGTATGCCATCTCTGCCTTCTTCAATGTCTCCCCACGCATCAAGCACCCATTAAGGGTTACAAAGGCATGACACTTAATATGTTGAACTCTGGTCGTGTTTCCAGTAAATCTGAGTCAACTTAAATTAAGGACTTCCTTCTCATTGGAGTTAGGTAATGATATGGCCCATGACAAAATATGACAAAATATTGAAAATCCAATGAAGCTGAATATGCCTAATTTAGCTCCTTCTTTCTTAGTAGAGTTTGATAATAATTTCAAATGTCTGCAGTTATTTTTTCCCTACTCTCATGTTTTTTCTCTCCTCCTGTAAACTTAGTCAAGTCACGTAAGATTTGCTTCCTCAGGTGAAAATCTACAACCTGGCAAATTTTAAACAACAGTACAAACCAAGTTAAGCTGCCACAACTTGGCAAGAAACACGCCAATCACCAGAGCCATCTTGGTAACAGATAAACCCCTTGTAAGCAGGGGTCACTGTGATAGTGAATGCAGCATCAAAGAAGCCAAAGAATGCCCATGTACTGTATATAACATGTGCAATAAGTATCACCATATTGTAAAATGGTTTTTCATGTCTCTTGTGTTAAGATAAAAAGGTAAATCTTTTCTGCAAAGTAAATGTCCATGAATTAGTCGTGATCAAGATCTTTAGAGGAAGGGACGATAAAAAATGCCTATTAGGGGAAAAAAAAAATTTCAATCTGTAGATGAGATTTACTTTTTGACAGAAAAGTGGTGAACCTTGAAAAGGAATCCTGAAAATGCAAGAGCCAAAGGCACCCAGCTCTATACCATATGGGAGGTCTGGGGTCATGAATACAACACACAAATATCCAGAGTGTCCTCTCTATTTTTAAAAGCAACACATTACTACGTATACTCTGGAAGGAGTTAACATTTACCATACACCATGGCACACAAAGTGTCGTAACACAATTTGAGTACTCAGAAGTTAATTACTTCCACTAATCTTGATAACCAATACACCACACAAATTGGATTACAATCCTGAGATAATCCAGATGTGAGATCTTTGGGGTCCATATCTGATACTCGGTGCACTTGAACATATATATATATGTATATATATATATACTTTTCCACTGTGCATAATATTTTGATCACTGAAGTTTTTTTGGCTTAGCCAAATACCACAAATTACCCGAACTAAAAGTGAAGTGAAATTCCATAAGGAAGTCTTACAATGAAAATACCAGTTCTTTGGCATCAACCTCAAACTAAGTACTCATTAGCGTACATGTGCTTCGATAGGCTCTCACTGTAACGTAGAAAATGTTGGTTAAATGCGAAAGGAAGTCATCCTCCCTTTTACGAGAAAATTGCTTACTTCAGATAAGGAAAATTTTGACCATTTTTTTCCCATCTGACAATGTTAGTGTCTTATTTCACTGAAATGTGACCTCAGCTGCTCAGCTGTTCATATGACTCCTAATTTGCCAGCTCAATATCAAACTAGAGATTTTGTACCTAATATGTGTAAAACTGAGACATAATCTGAAATCATTTCCGTTAATTTCTCATTACCTTTGATGTTAGCAATATCTGGCATCAATAAATAAGAATGTCACAAAAACAAACTAATCACTCTCTGGCAATCAATACCGCTCTCGGGTCCCTTAAATCTGATCAAGCTTACCCAACAAAATCATTATCTATTGACCGAGAGAGAGAACAGTTTCTATCGCAGCTCATATTTTATGTAAATTGGACCGAGGCGTCAGTCAATAAATGCTCACATTATGACAGGATCAGCTGGCTTTGTCAAAAAGTTAATACATCTCGGAATCGATGCTGGGCACAGTAGCCCAATCTGTCTGTCATACATTTTATCTTTTTAAACAAGATATTTCTTATCCCATCTTTTGTCCTTCTCTATAATACTCCAATTCTCACAAATGAAGATTTGACTGTTTTATTTGTATAGGCCTCTCCATCTCATGAACAAGACATCTCCTCTCCTCTCTCAGCACCAACAACGTTCCCCCTTACCTCTTCCGATGAAAATCACTGCACCAAAAGCAGATTATTTTACTCTATTTTATGAGATTTCATTTCAAACAATAAACTCTAGATTTTAACTCAACTACCTGTCTACCCCTCTCAACAACACTTCACTTCACTAGAAGCTAAGTAATTTCACAGGAAACTATCCATCTTATAAACAAGACACTGACAAACACTGATAACATGACCTATTATTTTATTTAAATCAACATTATTCACCATATAGGACCCTCTATTCTAATGCGAGACAATAACCCACCCCTTCTTTCAAGGACTGTTTTGGGTTTACAGAAGCAAATGATCAGATTGCAGCTCATCAACAAGACTTTAACCCCCCCCCCCCTTGAGCCCCTTATTTTAAAGCCAGGTATGGCACAGTTCATCTATGCGGGATATGTTTGTACAGGGGGAATTTTTGATGGAGGTAAAGCCTTTAATGGCCCAAACCAAGGGATCCTGTGTATTGACATAGTCGTGTTGCGCACATAGCCCTCTTGTAAGATCAACGATTATCCAATCTTGCCCTGATTATCACAGCTTGTTAACGCACTCTGAATGATGAGGTTGATAATGAACTATGCCATAGAAAACAGGGTGGTATGTGAGTTTGCACTGGTGTTGGTTTGTGGATTGCGTCACCCATTCTGTAATCCGTGCCCCTATCACCTACCTGTACAAGCACCTGTTACCTTTATGTCAAAGAGCTTAATATGTGTTGGTTTAAAAATTAAAATAATCCCATTTTCAACGTGTTGTAATTGTTACATTTAATGAGATTGAATGAACGTTTGTATCTTGATGGCAAGAGGGCTTAAAGCAATCATACTGATCGCTGTGGATTTTTTTTCATTTTTCACCATTTTTAAGGCTAATTTACAGTAGTAATGATGACCTCAAATTCTTCTGTAATTTTCTCTTACTTCTTAATAATTCTAAATAACTCCTTTCATATAGCAAGACAAGATACTTTATCTGCATATTTTTGAGAGAATTGGGAGTCCTGAGTGTTACAGGTCAAAGAGTGCTTCTCTCTCTCTCTCTCTCTCTCTCTCTCTCTCTCACCTACAACTACAAAGCAGAGTATAACAAACTATGCTCAGTGTACCAACAAAGCCCCCATCACCAGGGTGTCAGGTTCCTGAGCTCCACATGACCCAGCCTCATCTTATTTCACCCTGAATGCTGAGGACTGCATTCTTGAATATTGTAGAATACAGAGCCATTCTGACACTGGTCTATGTCATAGCCTCTGCCCCCAGGGTGCTATGTTTAAGTAATATTAAATATTATAACTCCTAAGAAAGTGGAAGCCAAACTGAAAATGAACTTCACAAATGTCATGTTTTCTTTCTGTTTTAATTTAATTTTTTTTTTATGTTTTGGGTCATGTGATGTAAAATCAAACTAGAATTTCTTTTGGAATTTTTGACTTTCAGTTCTGCACCGAGGTCTGATTTCACTAAATAAAAGTACAGCTCTATTTTTGGTAAGGATAAATAAAATAGTACTGATTGTAGCCCTGGAAAGAGGCAAGCCGAAACGCAACAAACTGTTGTTAAAGCAAAGTCTGCTAACTAAATATAACTACCTAAGGCTTTATAACACAGGCAGCGTATGGAGCCCAGGTTTGGATAAAAGCAGCGAATTCCTTCTAGCTGACTTAGTAAACAAAGTGTGTTTGGCAGAGAATGGAGAAATTTGTGGTGGAATGCTCTCTTTAATGTGTCAGCTTGTCTGACCCCCCCCCCCCCCCCTTTCCAAAATCATCTGCCTAGTTGAAGTTTTGAGTTCTGGAAAGTTTAGAGAGAAGAAAACATAGCTTTCCAACCAGCTCACACAATGTGGAGAAAGCATTTACAATTACGAGAAACGTGCTTCTTGTTTGGAAAATGTTTTCAGAGAGACCATAGTCAAAACACCAGCTGGACTTTAATTTAAAATGTAACAAGATTTTAAAAGACTGTACTACAACCAAATGAAAAAGTGCAGACGTAGGATTGGTTTGGGCATGTGTTATATGAAAGTAAACAGTTTAAATGACAAATGAAAGATCATCCCATTTTCTTGAAGTCTGTAAAAGTGCATGAGGACTGTCCAACATAAAAAGCAAACTGATAAATCAAATGCTCAATATTTGCTAAAAACAACCCAATTAATTTTTTACAACTAAGTTTTAAGACACACTAAATCATTGAGTATAATAAAGTTCAACACAGCCTTTTGTAAAGAACAAGCCAAGAAATACACAACAGCAGTGCATTAAAGGTACATACGAACCGAGCATCGGTGGATCGTGGATTCCCAGTAACACATGTAAACCACTTCTACTAGATTCTTATGTGACTCAAATAAATTTGACATGCCAAGGGATAAACAGTATAGATCACTCGATCAGCCATAAAAGACCTTTAGACTGCTCCTTTCTTTAAATTTATGGTTGTAAATTTAACCTACTTCCGTGACCTACTTTCCTGCCCCATTGACATACAGCTTAGAATGCCAGCAGAAAAATCTGTTCAAACATCATTTTCGGGTAAAATTAAACAATGCCTTTTGGTAATTCTCTTAGTTATGCTACTTGAAACTATATGCTGGCATTTGGTTGGTTTTTGTGACAAAAAATTGACTTTGTATGCATCTTTAAGGGCCACCATTAAGTATCCACTAACTGTCCATTCTGGACATCTCCCAGACCCCTGTCAAGTCACTGGTCAGCAGGTAGTCTGGCCAATCTCAGGTGACAACATACCAGTACAGGTGAGTGATCTCGTCCACTAGGACACCCTTAATCACAGGGTAGGGAGATCAGATAATTGGCCACGCTAACATTCCAGACTTAGAATAAAATGGGACCCAAATAGATGTGACCATGATAGTACATACTAGTACAGAGAAATGGGTGTTATTACTTACATTCTGTAGTGCAGAGAATAGGTGTTATTACTAGTACAGAGAAATGGGTGTTATTTCCCCCAAGGACATTGAAGTCTTGGCTGTGCATTAATTATTCAGACAGTAAAACAATTAATTCTGTATGGTTATCATGAAATAACTAATGACGAAATGTATTTTAAAGCACCATAAATAGTGATTAGAAACAGAGGCACCAGTATAAAGCAATATCCCACATAACTCTTTATCATGTTTTTAATTTAAGGGCTGGCTACTGTATTGTAGTGGTCTAGTGAAGTCAGACCAACCTAATATAATTCCTTCGTCTCGGCAGGGTGTCTGGTTGAGATAAGATCATCAAATAGAACTTGGAAGAAAGTTTTCTTGTATAGGTAAATCTACACATTTCATTTACACACAAAAATCCACCCACATTTCTGAAAGCCACTAACTGTTAACCGATCTGTTAAGTTCCCTTTTTGCCTGGTTGCTTTCTTGCACTGGTTCGCTGAATGAATTGCCATTCTAAACAACACCCAATACAGAAGTACAAAGGTTGAGAATGTGCCCAAATTCCTCCTGGTTTCTTTAAGATCATTGCCAGTGCGCAGTAGGAGTTAAATCGTTCCAATGAAATTGAAAGGAAAATTGTTTTTGCCTCCAAGCTGTCGTGACAAATTTTAAAGTAGAGGGTGTTAGAATAACATCCCAACGCGAAACCAGCAACGAGAACAATGTGTTGGGATTTTTTTAAAACCAAAATAAAAATACATAAAAAAGAAGAAAACACAGGCAATTTGTAATCATACTGCAAAGTAAACACAGAGGAGGTTTTGTGTTTTAACACCTTGAATTGTCTCTTATCACCCCCTTTCCACTGGTATTGCTCCCTGCCAACTTAAATGATTTTTTCCTTTATCTTTTTCCATACAACAAGATATGGGTCACAATGGAGTAGTCTTTAAAAATAAGTTTTAAAGAAAACAGGAGCTATCCAATTACTAAAATTACATAAGAATGTGGATGTGGCAGCGTCATCAGCACACAATGTCCAAAATCCAGAAAACTTACAGAATAACCATATACAGATATGAGTCATATTTTCATTAAAAAATCTGACTGGGAAGTCACCCTTTAGGGGAGTCAGATTTTCTTGGTACAGCAGCATTACCTTAAGAAGGAATTTTTTTTTTCTGGTTAAGTTTCCAGTAAGTAGGTATCTTAAATAAAAGCACTTGCAGAACATTTTATGAAAGTTTCATTTATCTAGACAATCAGTCATCCAACGAAGATATGATATATATGATATATTTTAGTAAAGTAATTTTGGTTCATAAATAGACTCCAGAAAATCTGTGTTTAAAATGCATGTGTGAGTCTGCATCCTGGTGTTAGCATACGCGACACTAAACCCAACAATTTAAGACCTTTGGTTAGCCGCATCCATCCTGTACTTGGTAAACCATCCTTCATAACCAGACATAAACTACGACCAACATTGGGCAATTTTAGCACTGAAGTATGCACTGTTTTTTTAACCTTTTCTCTTGGGTCATGACAACTACGTTGGATTGGACGATTTACCAGTTCCTGTTTTCAACCACACATCTCTTCGCCCTTAGACCCTTTCATCTGTGGATAATATCTGACAGTTTCCTGTCTTCTAACAATTCCATGTTTGCCCGTGTTTGTGTAAGCGCTGACATTTCAAGCTTTTGCCTTTCAAAAGAGAAAACTGACCTCAATTCTTGTGAATAACAAAGAATTGGGCTGAGCGGCACCATCAGAAAAAAAAATCTGAATGTTTACACTTGAAGCACATCTCTCCAACCCTGCATATGTTTTAATGGCTTCAAAAGGCAAACTTTTTCCTCCCCTTTCTCTGTAACATCTGTTTTTAAAGTCTATCAACCTTCGGGAACACTTCATTCCCATTTCATAAAATTCATTCACTCTTTGAAGCAAAATCAAATAGCCCCATGGCACAAGGAAACAGGTTTTTGTCCTCTAATATGTAGATGCCTGGTTCTTATTGAAATCTCTATACATGACATCCCTCTTTGTGCTTCTGAGGGCAAAAATAATTTCTGAAGCAAAAATTTATTCCCGTTGGACCAATTTTATGAAAAACACCCCTTCAAAAATCATCAACATGATTAATCATAAAATTCAATGACATCAGAAAATGAGGAAAAAATTCAAGACAAGGAAAAACTCTATACCAGCGCCACTGTTGTTCCTTTAGTACTTGGCATTCCCTTGTGCATCTAATTCAATTAAAACCATCAATAAAGCATACGTAACATGGGCAGAGCCAATTTACATGTCTAAGTTATCCTACAAGGACACACACAACTAACTGTAATCATGTGAGATATAAATATATCACAACCAAGAGGGCTCCCCTCCTAAGATAACTTGCCGTTTTCCCCTGAGAACCTGTACCTTTAATATGAGCAGAGAGGATAAGAACTGTCTAATGGCCTGATACATCACATTTTAGTTTTACCGAAGGTTATAAAATACAATGTTTTTAAGAATTTGACCTTAATTTTTATGAAATCTGAATAAAAATGGCCCACTTTAATTACACAGACAACAAGAAGTTGTTTTTAGGGAAGAAAAGGACATTACTGTGACAGTGGGAGAAAGAAATAGTGTTAAGTAGCCCTTAACAATGCTTTTTTGATTTTCATTTTTTTTTCTCCAAACCGCCACCAGCCACTTTCCACTTTGGTATTCATTGCTGTTGTGAGCGCATTATAATCCTACTGTGAACAAACACAATAGAGAGGCAAACCCAAGGAGAAATGTGAAGTGGTGCACCTTGAGACTTGGACGATATCCATTTCTGACAAACCTGACAACCACTCCAGATAAAGAAAAAAAAAATACAGTTTGGGGAAAATAGCCAAAGCTGATTGCTATACATCAAATGTCTAGTTGAACTTCATGCTGAGGACCTAGATAGTAAGCCATAATCTAAATCAATGTCGTTGACACTAAAGTACCACGATTCCAAATAGGAAACATACGCAGCATAATTTCCAGCTCGATTCAACCCCGATCGAACTATGAATGAAAAAGAAGGAGCCGAATAAATGGGGCCAACTTCTCCCAGGCTGAAACCCATTGAAGCATGTAATCCAGTCTGGTATAAGCCAAGCACGCACAGCTCCTCTGGGAGGCTGATACACTGAATAGGAATTATCTGTAAGTTTTCCCTCTACTGGATTACAAGGTCCCAAAGGCGATGACAGAACTGGGGATGCATTATGAAAAGAAGGAAGAATACTGTGCAAGACTGCACTCTGGTGAAGACGGATAGCTTTATAAATTTTATATTTACTAGTATGTATTTCAAAATGAAAACTGGAGTTACTAATATTTACAGCCAAGTGTTGGCTCAAGCCAGATCTGCGGATAAAACTGAAAGCTGAGTAGCAGAGGTCCAACTGCATCTGAATTTGTATAAATTTCTAAACGACTGGCCTACCAGAGTGTTAGGAATTCTTTTCTTTTTTTCTTTCAGCCCACATCAGATGACTACATTGCAATCTGAAAACACTTTCCAAATGGCAGTAGTCATGTTGAAAGTAAAAAACTGTTTTTCCTTCCTTGTTAAGGTTTCCTGCTGCATCGCCTTGATTTATTTCATTTTAACAAATGGCTCCTGCTTCAAGGTTGTCCCTCCCTTTTGAGAGTGTCAATAATAAATGCTTCTCAACTCCATTCAATGTTAAGACTATATGAAGACAGGAAAAATTTAAAAACACAAACAAAGACTTATCTTCAGTTTCTTATCTTTTGTGAGAAGAAAAAAAGAACAATATAGAGGAAACAAGGTCTCTCCTTAATTTTCCATCCTGTATAACAAGTCTGGGTGTGTACAAAGACAGCAACCAACTCCTGTAAATTACATAAACACAGAACAAAGACTGATCACTTTGCGACACCAACATACTTCCTTCTTAACAGGTCCAGAAATATGACATAATTCCACCACAATTTTCTATATCCTCTTCTTTAACAGAACTGATCCTGTGATGTATTTTTTCCCATGATTAGTATTGAACACTTTTGTTAGTCCTCATTCAAAAATTGTTAATCTTCCCAGCTATCTGTCTGTAACATATTAATCTTAGTCCACCAAGCTGCTTCAAAATTAAATTTTAAGGCATTAAGGACATCAGATCCAAATTTCCAAACTAAGTCTGTCTTGATGTGAACTGGAGTCTCCCACTTTCCACAAAAACAAGCAGGAATTCCTTTGTTCTCCTTAGTAAGAAGATCCTTGCAGGGAAGTATTCATGAATATCCTCAATATGCTGTAGAGTTTAATTTTAAGAACAGCAAGAGGGGCATTGCACATATTGATATCACTCCACGGGAGACAAGGAATTAATAGTTACGCTTAGAGGTGTGGCTGAATAGGTCCTTCATAAATCCATCTACCTGTCCTGAAGTACCCATATGAACCTCCTGAAGCTAATTTTTTTTAAATTCAGATCTTTTTCTGCACATCTCAATCAATGTATTAAAACCTACTCGTGAAACATTCCTTGGATGCCAAGTTAATGGAACGTTAAATGCTAGAAATGGCTGATTTTGACCTGCTTATATATAAAACATGAAAATAAAAATCAAAGGTGGAGAATGAAGATATTTTTGTAACTATCCTGCTGAGACCCAACTCTTAATAGTTGATATTCAGTACAAACAAAATCTAGCTTGTGGAATAGAATCTAATACAAGTGAATTTAGAAGATAAGTAACTTGTGGAACCCACGTAAATGTCTTGACCTAAAGTGTACATCATTTGAGAAGAAAAAAATGTTGAAAATAGGCAATAAAATACATTTCCCTCCTACATGCTCTTTCTACACAAGGCTTGTATTGTAAAGCATATTTACACAGATGCTTAAAAGCCCAATGTACCTGGTGTGTTTTCATCTAGGTTAAACCTGCTCAGTACCACACGACACAATCAGTGGTCTTTTTAAAATTATATCTTCACAGACAGTTTGAGACTACAAATCCAACTGCCAATCCAATTATATTGGAGGTGAGTAACTAACCGTTAAATTTATCAACTGTGGTGCCCTTAAATGTGCCAACACAGTCTACTGAGGTTAGGTGTGTAAAGTAAGACCGGCCTGACTTAGGTAGAAACACGGCAAAACAGTCAGCCAGACTGTATGTTTTTACATAGGTAAGAATCAATAGCACAGCCTGCTATGCCACTGCGAAGAGTCTGGTTTGTGTTGGCAGGAAGACACGGCTTTGAACCATTTACCTTGAAATGTACAGAGTCACAGGCCTTTCTGTTCACTCCAGCTTCAGGGATGTTGATTTCATTAACTCTCGAGTGAAATTCAATTTTGGGTTTTTCTGGGTCAATTACAAAAACAATGGCTTACTATTATACAGTTAGGCATTAAGTCAACTGGGAAAGCATGTTATGCAGGTAATATAAATGAATCAATGTCGATAAAAAGGATGTGAACTTTGATGTCTACATTTATTTGACTGCCTTTTATGTGCTTAAAAATTCTAAGACAGTGAAGAAGTCAATTCTGATGTCATTTCATCCTCTTTCTAGGTAATTATTGATTCCATTATGGAGTTCATCAGTCATATCCTCTTTCTCATTAAAGTTTTGGCCTCCAACCTAATAACTAGACAATTAAAATTTTAGATACTAATTTTTTGTAACTTGGGGTTTATAATAATGGGAGGGATACTTTGCTACAACTGAAAGATATACTCAGGTAAAACTTATGGAAGGTTGTTAAACTACGTACATTTGAATAGCATGAATAATATTTAAATTTACTCAGTTTCTTTACAATATTGACCAAGACAGTCAAGCCCTTATCATAAGTGTTTCAACCAACAATTAAAGACCATGAGTGAGATAGGCCAAGTACAAAGGTCCCCCACGCTTTCCCCTCTCTCTCGCTCTGAGTCACTCACACAAGTTCTCAAACATGCCACAGCGCATCCTTCATGACCCTTTCCTGATCAACCCTTATCATATTAATAAGACACCTCTAAAATATATATCAAGGTTCTTTAAAGATCAACATTACTCAAAGTTTAAGGTATTGGTTGATCTTTATCTGATAAGTAGTTAATTGAGGGTTTTTTAAAGGCTAGGTCACAAATGGAAGGGGGCCAAGTTTTGACCTCGTACACATTTTTTGTCAGCATTGCAATTTCACGTACCTTTCCGCAGCTACATAATCCAATCAAGAGCAGAACGGCCACCAGGGACCGAACACGAAATTGGTACATTATCCTTCGCTCTCCTCTCTTCTTCTAGTCCCAAACTGATCGCAGTTGATGCTTAAAATTGATCAAAATTCAGCAGTAATTTATGTTCACTGTCAAGTCGGTTTGGCCTCTCTTCCTCTCGAACTACTTGTATTAGCATTCATACGCGGATGGACATTTCAACAAAATGGTGACTATTCTCTTCGTATTTTATCTAACGTGAGCTATACTTGTATAAAGTGAACGTCAAAAAGCATTTTTTTCAATGAGATATATCTATTTTAATCATTCGTATCCGAAAATATGGAGAAATGTGTAAAGGAATTGAAGAACTACTTTGGCGGAATGGTTAAAACGCAGGTGCGCCGAGTGATGCGTTACTTCCGTTGATGACGTCGTTATAAACATTGTTTGGATATAGCCACTCTCAGCAACCGGGAAAAGTTGGATATCTGAAAATAAGCCTCGAATTTCAAGTCCTTACGAAAGTGTTTTCAGTGTGACTATTAAGAGGAAAAGGAAATCGGGAAGTTTGAGATATGAAATCACACGTTTTGTTTGTTATTTCAAATAAAAAAGTAATTATAATGATTTCAAAAGTGTTTCGTTGTTTTTATTGTGTAGACCAAGCCCACATGCCATAAGTTACGTTAACTAAGAAAGGGAAAAAACCTATTCATTGTCAATTTTTTTCAATAACTGGCATGAAGAACTATCTAATTAATTGACGGTAGTCTATTCATTAAGGACAAATAATTAAAGATAAATGGATTTTTAAACTTGGAAGTTCTTATTCAAGTTTGCTATTCAATCATTTATTTTTGAAACTTGTATCATCAGTTTTATTTAAAACAATATTTTAATGTCGCGTCAACCTCCTTTATTATTGTTTCTTGTTGCGTTTTTAATTCCTCAAAAATTTTTTTTTCACAATAGATATCTAAGTAACTGGGGTTTTAAAGAGAAATACTATAACTGTTGTAGTTGCGCGAAAAGAGATATCGAAGGCAAATGTGTTTGCGAAGCACCCGCGGATCACTTGTCTAGAAAACTATGTGCAGTGCAGCAAACGCATCAACAGCGCGAAGGGGTTGAGGCGAATAAAAGTTGCTTCTTGCAAGGGTTATTCCGATCAAATTTTCCATCCTTGTGCTCAATTAAAAGATATAAAGCAGTAGTCAGTAGAAACCAACGCACACAAACACATCACGAACCTACATTAATTATACCCTCTTGATATTTCCCCGCCATGTGTGATCGTTTTGTTTATTTTCTGATAGTAGGCCTAAATCTGCGCGACCTTGGAAGTCAGTCTCTCTTTGCTGAAGCAAGGTTAAATCAACCGGGATATCAGCTCGTAGGTTAATCCCACCAGGTCTCTCTTCTCTGGGAATGAATCGGCATTTTTTCGCCTCGCCTGCGGTAGGTGTAAATTAATGAAGTCATGGCGAACGCTCAGGGAGTAGTTAGGAGTAAGCTCCCCTCAGTGGAGATACCGGAGAACGTGTCACTGGCAGAGTTTGTGTTGCAGAATGCGGAGAAATACGGAGACTTAGTGGCGCTGGTAAGAACTGGTAACAACGTTACCCCCATGCACCCACCACTCCCCACCCCCATTCCCCTCCAACCACAGGTGTTTCATTGTATCCCCCCCACCCCCCAACCCCGGCGCTTATATGCATTTCATTGTACCTCTTATTTCCCATTCCAATCCCAATGCCCCGGAATGTTAAACTTTCCGAGTGCAACAGCGTTTTAACATCCCCTCCACCCATATACCTCTCTCTACACGTACCATGCCTTTTTGATGGGTGTAGCTGTGTACTGTGCATAGTTCAAACGACCTGCAAAGCGTGCCACTGCATTTCCACATGGCATATTAGTTTATTTAGGTCACTGACAAAACTAAAGCTGATTTCACAAGAAGTGCACACCTTCTTATCAGCGATTCGGTGTCCTGCCATTCATGTCATTCTGCTGCTTTGGGCATCCTGTTTGAGGGGGAAAAGTGGATTGAGTGGGTTGGAGGGGTGGGGGAGTAGGTGAATTTAATCGGTTTTTAGGGTCTTCTAGAACGCAATTTCAAAACTTATTTTAAAAAATCTCGTATTAAGCTGGGCATTTTTCGGAACACATGCTGATTTTCACTCTAACAAAAATCTTTTGAGTTATTGCATTTCAATGCAGATTATTAAAGCTAACTAAAATATAAAAAACAAAGGGACTTTCGACAACAAACCCCCGTTAGTTGTTCCATAGAGTTAAAAATAAAGGACCAGGATGTACACAGAACCTGAGATAACTGAAGACAGTAAACTTACTAATTTCTTTAAAATTTAAACGACGCCTTTCATTTAGGTAAATGGAGAGACGGGGCAACAGTTCACCTATAGAGAACTCCTGCAGAACGTCCGTCGAGTGGGCAGCGGGCTCTTCAAAGCAGGTCTCCGCAAGAACGACGCGTTCTGCGTCTACTGCCCCAATGTGCCAGAGTACGCCTTCGGGTTGTTGGGTGCTCTAGCCATTGGTGGTGTGGTCACTACCGTTAATCCACTCTACACCGAGGGTAAAGGACGCCCCTTAAATCTGTGTCTAGCCACTGTCAAATACGTCATAGTACTTTTATTAATTTATAAAAAAACTTTTAAATATTCGACTCTCCTTCGAGAAGACCAACAGCGTGGTTTTGTCTGTTGACCCATGGCTACAGTTATTACTAACTAATACATCATTACTATAAGTATGATTGAACGATATTATTGAACGATATTATACTTAATAAGAAGATCAGAATCAGTTAGCTGTGCAAATGTCTAAGATTTGGACCCTCCAAAAATAATAGTTGAGAGAATGAGAGAGAGACTCGTCTCGCTGCATGATTTAAGAAAATGATAGATCATGTATTTATGTTCTGTTTTGCAGAGGAATTAGAATACCAGCTTCGCAGCACCAAAGCGACGTTCGTCATGACAGTGCCAGAGAACGTCAGCAAGGTGAAGGACGCGGCGCGAGAAATAGGACACTTGAAGGTGAGAGAAATGCAATAAGACTGACACACTGCGCGTGAAAATACAACAAAACGTTATTAATTAATTTGCTTACACACCAAAACTTGATAATGGTCGATGTCTTTCTTGCAAGTGACCTAAAAACGCATACGAGTCCCTGTAAACTCGTACTAGATATCGAATATAGTGCTTCATTTAACAAGGAAACTTGATTATGATTTGAATTTATTATTAAACACTCAATTAATGTGCGATATGGATAATATGATAGTTTTAGCTAACTGACAGTCATCATCAATCTGAAAATTCACATTATTTGTCAAGGTGGTGTATGTAGTTGGCGATGCTCCTGTCGGCACGTTTCCCTTCAGCGTTCTTCTCAACGACGACGGCATAGCGTTCCCCTCGTTTGTCCCGTTTAACACCCGTGAGGACGTGGCTATCCTACCGTCGTCTAGCGGGACAACAGGGATGCCCAAACCCGTCATGTTAACGCACTACAATTTGGTGGCTAATCTGATGCAGATAGAGTGAGTATTGTGACATTAGTATTTGAAACTGCGGTATAGAAGAGCGGATCCAGAATTTAACTGGAGATGGGTGGGCAACAAGGAAAAATAGCATTGCTTCTTTCGGCAGATATGTAACAGTAGAGGAATTCAATTTCACTGTGACGGGTTGGATCAAGGGACGAAAAATTGGGGAGAAGGGGGTGTCTACCTAAGGAGAGGAGGGTACACATGGCCTATTAAGCTAACGCCTGGTTCTGCCATTGGCTTGGGGACCATTCCCAGACCCTATCGCACAAACTGTGGATCGATCTATCTCAGATGGGATTCTCGCTAAATTGCTGTCACGCCTACTGAAGCTGCTAGGGGGTAATTAACTATCGTTTAGCAGCTTCAGTAGGCGTGCCAGACATCTTAACCACTTAAACTGAAATTTATTTAATGAGAAACCCCTTGGAGATGGATCGATCCTGTTAGATCGATCTAGGCATGGGAACCCAGTCTTAAATATACTAGTCTTCAATCAAGTTCGACGCGTGCCAGTTTCTTCCTTTCCCAACCTCTCTGTGCACGCTCACAAAAATCCTACATGTACATTCAGCTGCAAGTTTGGTTGAAGTCTACCTTGTCATAGGGTTAACTTACTTATCCTTAGGACCCAATAAAGATTAACGTATATAGGGTCTTAGGTTATCCGGAACGGGAATGTGACGTAGTTAAAGATTTGATTTTTGCGAGGTAAATTTCAATCTAGCACCTTTGTGGTTCGGACGCACGTAAGAAAATTTGAAACTGAAAAAAGTTGGTCTGCATAGGTTCTGATACTCTAGCTATATAAACTATAGGTTTATTGTGCTTCAAGTAACTTTTTGTCCAGAATTTCAGCGCTAGTTAGCTCAAACATACTGTGAAATGGGAGTGCAGCTGGGATTTTGTCACCATTTTTTGCGGATTTTGTGGCCTTCCCAGGCCATTTTCTGCATGAAATATAGGTCAAAATTGATCTCCTGATAAAGAGGAAAAAATCTTTCCAACATTCTTGATCTAGTTTAATGACGATTTCTAGCCTAATATTTTTTGTGGTAACAGGCCAATACATAACCATAAGAAGAATGCGACACGCTTTATTATAAAATCGGAATGAACTCTTCGAATATTTCAAAATGTCTGACCAAAAAGATACCCAAACCGACCATAGTTTTATATTGTGCAAAAGCCTATGAAACAAAAATGAATAGTGCTAGTTGCAATAATGTAACATGAAATGACATTATTTACAGCATTAAATTTTTAAGAATGGGTCGTTTTTTTTTTCTTTTTTAAATCTATCATGATGCACGCTCATCAATACCCCTACGGCTTCCTTTCCAACCACCCCTATAGTATGACATGGACCAACAGTTGTCACGTGACACTTGACGGAGTTAAATGACGCCCTCGTTTCTTTCTCCTCCACAGTTCGGACGGCTTATATTCTCCCGTCGCTCCCGGGAGTACGACGCTCATAGGGGTCCTACCCTTCTTTCACAGCTTTGGTTTAACCGTGATCCTCCTCACAGGGCTTTACAGATATCTCACCATTGTGACAATGAGGACGTTTCATTTACCTGCGTACCTTGAAATTGTGACCAAGTATAAAGTAAGTGTCCAGTTCAAAGGGTTTGCTGTGGACATTGGCCCACGCTGAACTAGTCGCCCAAATTTTGAGTGCAGGCATAGCAAAGTGCAACAAAAATTGAAGCCATGATTGTTTCCTACTGGTGTGCACGCTTGCAAGAAATTCAACCCTTTCAGCTGCGCAAGTCTGGCTTTTAGCATGCTTTTTATTTTGGATTCGCTTCTGACAAGAACGAGCGACGTTCATCACGCTCTTTAATTTCATTCACCCACCTAGCAACCCGTACATACAGACGCGCGTGACGCCTGGAGAGGATTGCTACGTGTGCGTGCTGCCGGTATTCCATATCTTTGGCTTGACCAGCGTTCTCTTTAAAGGACTGCGACTTTGCCTCAAGGTGGTGACCGTGAGAAAATTCCATCTTGAGTCCTATTTGAAGATTGTTACCGAAAATAAAGTAAGTGTTTTATTACGTGTACCAACACTTTTTACAATCGGCTGTTTGATGCTATTCGTGCAGTTTCGTCCTAGTGTAAATGTAGTGATTTCTTCAGCGTCACGCATCCATTCTGTACCCCTGCAAATTTTGAGTATATCCTTACGCCTTTTAAAAATGTGTACACTGAATTTTTTGGCTGCTTGTTTGGTTTTTGGTAAAATTTAAAGCTTTCTGCTGGACGGTATCAGTACGTCACAACGTTCCACTGAGTTGTGGTCTTCCTCCTCGAAGAAGCAAAAGTTGAGCCGTTTCTTGCTTAAATGGGGCCGTGCTTTGCTGTGATTCTTTACTGCTTCATCTCCGGCGGCTTGTTGTTGATGCTGGCTACCTGCGTTGAATCAAGTGTTGATCAAAGTCATTTACATCCTCCAACCTCTGCAACCCCCCTCCCCCCAAAATAAATTTAAAAAAAGAATGGCGAAGGAGAAGGTAACCCTTTTTTCGCCAATCGTTTTATACGGTGACTCGATGGTTAGAGCACTCTTACTTACTCTCTGGACTATTGACGCTTGACCAAAAGCCACTACAACTAAACAGAGCGGTACATCTAGCGCCCTCTTTTTCTCCAGCGACTCCGGGATCTATGCTTCCGTCACCCCTGGCAAGGACAGCTTTATAGGCGCACTTCCCTTCTACCACATCTACGGCATGGTGCAGATAGTGTTCAAGGGGATAGAGCAGGGGGCGAGGGTCGTTACCATGAGGAGATATCATTTTGCTGAATACGTGGAACTTACTAGTAGATTCAGAGTAAGTCGATGGGCAACGTGCTTTCCTCATTGCTTTGTACCCAAGTTATACACGTACAAGTACCTGGGAAACACATAACGTTTTATAACGTTTCCATGACGTTACGTTTTTTGTTTACATAAACGTTATGGTAACGTTATAACAACGTTCTGTGTTTGCTGTCTAGTCTCTTTTGGCGAGTTCTATCAATTTTCCAAAATGATTTGAAAAGTATGGAAACGTATTGCAGAATAATTAATCTTGCAAAATGCTCATCCTCAACCGCTGTAATTACCGTCAGCTTATTTGTAAGAACTGTAAGAAGATCACAAAGGCCTTGTTAGAACCTCTGCTCTTGAAAACCAAATTGTATCTCAATTGTTGATTAATTGCCGATGGATACGCTACTTTTAAGTAGCGTATCCATAATTGTATGTTAAAACATACAATTATGGCTTTTGATTTTCAGTAGCCTTTATTTTTATGTACAGACACAGATGTGTCTGTACATATTGCCATCACCTGCGTCTGTCGTCGCCGTCGCCGTCGTCGCTGTCGCCGTCGCCGTCGTCGCCGTGCACTTTCCTTGTAAACACAATAAGTGGAAGACAGTTTTACTTTTTGGCTTTATATTTACAGAGCTGATGAATATTCATAAAATGCAGGTCAAGTTCGAAAATCAGCATGATCGGGCCATTATTGTAGAAGTTATGCTGTTTTTTCACTTTTCAGGATATATGCAACACTGTAAACACATTTCAACAAAAACCGATAGGCCTGTTGTCATGAAACTCACAGGAAAAATTGATCTTACTAAAACGCAGGTCAAGTTCGAAAATCGGCATGATCGGGCCACTATTTTAGTAGTTATGCTTTTTTTTTCACTTTTCAGCATATATGCAACACTGTAAACACGATATAAGAAAAACAGATAGGCCAATTGTCATTAAACTCACAGGAGTGGTCATTCCTGCTAAAATGCAGGTTAAGTTCAAAAATCAGCATAATCGGGCCATTATTTTAGAAGTTATGCTGTTCTTTACATTTCCTTAGATTCAATTCTTAGGCATGTTAACAGTTTCATTATTTAATTAATAAGATATGTAAAAGTGTTTTTTTGACATTTCCTGCATCTTTACAACATTGTTAGTTGATTTTGTAAAAATGATGTTAAACTTGTTATTGTATATTGTGTAATAAAGTTTCAAAAATGGAAATAAACTCATATCATTGCAGTTTGTCAGACTGAATCATTCACTATGTTCAGAATCTCAGAATGGAAGAAATTGGACATTTAACACTGCTCTATTGATATTTTTCCCATCTCATCAATTTTTTTAGTTGGTCATATAAAAATGGCAGTAAACTGTTAATTTTGTTTTATGTTAAAAATTGTTAAAAATAACCCATTTCAGAACAGTGCTGTCTTGTTTACATTTTGGCATTTTCAAGTTGTAACTTTGAAGTTCCATGGGCCTGAAGACCTTTGCTAGTCACATTTTCTGAATATCCATGATACTAATATTTTATTATTAAAAATTGATGGTTATTATGCTGTTAAAAATTATGTTATTGCATCAAAATTTGTAAAAAACCTAATTTGGTCACTGCTCCCATTGTGACCATTTAAGAAAAACCATGTCAATTACTGTTCTCAAACAGTACAGTTAATATATATAAATGTGTCTGTACATATTGCCATCCCCTGCGTCTGTCGTCGCCATCATCGCCGACGCCGGCGCCTTGCACTTTCATTGTAAACACGATAAGTGGAAGGCAGTTTTTCTTTTGGGCTTTGTATTTATAGAGCTGATGAATTTTCATAAAATGCAGGTCAAGTTCGAAAATCAGGATGATCGGGCCATTATTGTAGAAGTTATGCTTTTTTTTCACTTTTCAACATATATGCAACACTGTAAACACATTTCAAGGAAAACCGATAGGCCTGTTGTCATGAAACTCTCATTAGTAATCGATCTTACTAAAACGCAGATCAAGTTCAAAAATCGACATGCAGCCTGAGTTGGAAAAGCAGTCTAATTGGCTTCTTTTTCTGGAAGTTATACATTTTCAAAGTGTGAACTTGAACTCCCATGGGCCTGAAGCCTTATGCTTGTTACACATTTAACTTACGTTTGTATTACCTGTTGAGCATAATTAAAATTTGATGTTGAATTTGCAGTTTAACATAATGTATTTTTGCATCAGAATTGACAGTAGCCTTTTTTGTTATTTCCTGCTTTTTGTCTGTACATTTGACAGCTTTGCTGCCTTGTTTAAAAATTTGATTCGCAATTATTTAAGATGATTAATGCTCCACAAATTGAAAAGCAAAGTTACAGACGGGTATAGGCTATATTCAAACATATTGACCATCTCATTGGAACCATAAAAACAGATTACTTTCATTTTTGTACTCTCGCTCTGTAAAAGGTGTACACCAAGTAACACTGTTTAGCTCCCAAAGAATTAATACACACATTACTATGAAGGTGTACTTAAATAATCATTCAATCTGCGAAGGAATTGCTTTCACTTTCACTTTCCTCTCCAAGGGTAGCGTCTTGCACTGTGTGCCCCCTATAGTTATTCATCTGGCAAAGAACCCGCTGGTAGACAAGTATGACCTTTCTTGTGTTCGAGACATTCTAAGCGGGGCGGCGCCACTAGGCAAGAATACTGAGATTGCCATACAGAAACGGCTGGGAATATCCATTGGACAAGGTATTTGTAAATTGAAACATTTCAGATAAACTTCCTATTTTTTTACCTACTTTGAATGACGCATTGCTACCCAGAAAAATGCTATTATAACGTTACCATAACGTTTTTATAATGAAAAAAAAAACGTTATGGTAACATAAGGTAACGTTGTGAAATGTTTGGTTTTTGCTGGGTATTTTTTTCTTATTACCAATTTGATACTTAATCTGTTAAAGTTATTTTCTTAAATGCCATTGTCTGACAAGTAGGCCTAAATACGAGTGCGTTATTTGATTTTAAAGTGAGTGCTTATAGTTATTTAAAATTTGAACCATAAGAGTAACATAAAATTTTACACATATGTACATGTAATGCAAAATGCGTACATATTTGAGGTTATGGACTTACTGAGACAAGCCCAGTTGTACTAGCGCCCCCTAGGGTCAATTGCTTTCCAAGAAAGTCTGGATCCTCAGGAATACTTGTACCAAATACAGAAAGCAAAGTAAGGGCGTGAACACGTAATGTTTCGTGGTTTTATCATTTTCGTAATTTTTTCATAATTATGAAAACGGAAATCTTAACACGTAGGCCCTATAATATTTTTTAATTTAGAAATTTTATACTATAGTTCTGACATAAACAAATGAATAGAAAGTGGCGAATAAATGAAAACTACTAGTTAGCGAGTGAAATAAAAGAATTCTAAAGTAGCTACCAACTGGAGACGTTAATTTTAACATTGAAGAAATCCATATTCTTTAAATCACAAATATAACAGGGTGCACTTTTTTTATTTGTCAGCTGTTACATGTAATACATGAGAGAATATATCCCCAGGTAGTGGACCCGGATACCAAACAGGTTCTTGGTGCCAATCAAGATGGCGAACTCTGGTTCCGTGGACCCCAAGTGATGAAAGGATACTTCAACCTTCCTCAAGCCACTGCTGAATGTATTGACAAAGACGGATGGTTTCACACAGGTTTTTAAATTTCTTACTGCATTTAGATTTAGAACGGGCAGCTATTAAGGACGAAATTGCCAATTCAATTTCACTTTTGATGATGTTATCAAAACCAAGAAAATTATAAGATTGACTTGTTATCACAGACTTTAGATGGTACTAGTTTTAAATGGCTCCATATGCGGTTTGAATTATTGACAAGATGGTTGTTCTTTTAGGTGATATCGGGCATTATGACGAAGAAGGATATTTCTATGTGGTAGACAGGCTTAAGGAACTCATTAAATACAAGGGATTTCAGGTAACACAGAAGATCACTTCACAGTATATGAAAATTATGCTGTAAGTGGATTCATGGAGTGTTCTTATACAAAACTTATGATTCAGTACCCGTTCCTTTTACCAACTTTCATTTACAGCAATGCTCATACACACATTGTCCAGACGCACGTGATTTCAAACCGACTTTACTTTGTTTTCATTTCTCTATAAGTTAATAATCTGAAAATGTATCGCTAGGTGGCACCAGCAGAACTCGAGCACCTGATCCACACCCACCCTGCTGTTGCTGACGTAGCTGTAATTGGAGTCCCGGATGAGATAGCGGGCGAGCTGCCCAAAGCTTACGTCATATTTAAACATGACGTCACGGCTACTGCTCAAGATATATCCGATTTCGTAGCAGGTGAGAACATCTGATAGTTTGCTCAAATTATTCCAATAAGACAATGCTTACATATCAATGAACAAACACTGTACATAACATTGAACTGGTATTGAAGTTCTACCCTAACCTCTAAAAATGATAAAAAAAATAATTTTTTGTGACGTATCTATCCACGTCATTTCTATTCCTTCCAGAGCACTTGGCGCCACACAAGCGTCTGCGGGGCGGCGTGGAATTCGTCACTGAAATCCCTAAGTCTCCAAGTGGAAAGATTCTCCGCCGGGAGCTCAGGAAGAGAGCCTCAAAGCAATTAAAAGCGAAACTGTAACTAAACTGTTTGCGGTATTATTATTATTGGCACCAGATGTGTCACCTATCAAAATGTCATAGTACGGACCTCGAAGACAACAAACTTTATTCCAAGGGATGCATACAATGTATTGATACTGTATTTTTTCATGACGGCATATTAAACGAGATGTTTAAATTCTATATAAAGATAATAAATTGAACTGCCATTTGTCCTTATTGTGAATGAATGGACACTGGGTTTAGATTGCACACAAAGTGGTAAGTAACGAAACAGCGATCCACTGAACTCTATCTGTGTAAACAGAAATTTCAAAGGAAGGGATATCTTTTCTGAAAAAAAAATTAACTTCTTACGTTGACCCAGTCCAACGCATATCATAGAGCCAAGATCAATTTTTGATTCAGAGCGGACCTTTTCAAGTCAAAAAGGCGGTTCTTTTGGAACCCCGACCCCCCCCCCCCCCCCCCAGCCTTGCTACGGATTCCTTTCCAATCACCCCATGTCGTAGTTGTCACTTCAAACTTGGCACTCATTCCTTTCTCCTCCGCAGCTCTGGGTGCACATATTATCCCGATGTCATGTACCAGAAAGTCCCCCATGACAGAGAGTCCGTTTCCCATTCATTTGTACAGGTGAGCCCAGCCCTAGATTTTGACCTACTTAGGTCAAACTAACCCTAACCATTATAACCATATGGAGGGCGGACTTTCTGTCACACGGACCCTCAGTTTCGTGACACCGGTATTACAGGAATGGATGTTCGCTGGGAACCATATTCCGGTCTTCATTATATGTTTAGGTGACATTCGTTCCATATACTAACCCCAATACCCCAACTAACCCCAACCTGTACTTAGCATATGGGGTCCCGGACTTCCATTCCTAGGACTGCCATTCTCGTCTCACCAGTGGTACCACGTTCACTGGGGTCATGCACTGTAACCTTCGTTCACATTTTGGAACTAGAAAAGCACTCAGAGAGTGCAGACGTCCGCCAAGGCAGCAAAGTCTCCATCCAATGCCGTTTCACCCCTAAATTTTCGATGTTTTTGATTATTGATTACTGATTGATTATTGATCAGAATCACCACCAAAAAACTAATCATCTGTTCATTGGCCTACTTCTGACAGTTCCTGAAAATTTTATCAAAATCGGTCCATAAATAAGTTTTTTTATTATTGATTATTGATTGATTATTTCATCAAAATCGGTCCAAAGCTTTTTGAGTTATGTTGATGACAGACACACAGACAGACAGACAAACAGGGGTGAAAACATAACCTCCTTGGCGGAGGTAATAACTGTGGCCGTCTAGAATTAACAGATCAGACGTCTCACCATTGTGACAATCGAGGAGGTTCACCTTACCGTGCCCTTTGGAATTGTGGCAAAGGATATATGTACATGTAGTATGTTAGAAGAGCAGGTCGTTTGTTAGTAGAGTACACTTTTGCTCAACGTGGGTCTCCCTAATTTTGAGTGCAACCATGGCAAAATGAAAAGAATTTTGATGAATCCATGTTGGTCTAATGTGCGTGTGTCCGCGCATCATATATAATTAACGAAGTTTGGCTTTAAAGCTGTGTATGTCTGGCTTTTGCACGCTTTTTTTATTCGCTTTTGACGTGCACGAGAGATTTTTCCGCCCCTAACAACCCAAACGTACAACTTCGCAGTTTAAGAAACGTATAGCTTGTAACAATATGAACAAAATTTACTCTTGTAATATAGGCACCCATCTTTAACCTGCTGCGATTGCTTAACGCTTTTTCTTAATACTGATTTTGTATTTTTTTGGTCGCTGCGACTTTAAATGGAATCTTTGCTCTGGAAAACAAGATGACACCTTAGTTTATACTTTGGTATTGATATGGTACTGGTGGTTGTCCCTTGTTCAATACCATTTTATAGAAATTAGAGGCACATATATTTAATATGGTCTGAGCACAAAGTTACGTAAATATTAGCATTAAGTGGGTCAGCGAAGCTACAGACTAATACTATCTCAGTTTAATGTTATAGCTTTATAAACAGAGGACAGTATGTTTCGACCTTTGACTCCCAGATATAAGTTCACATATAGCATTATCTATTCTAACATTTTTCAATCAATGGAATTGAAAAAAAAAACGTACTTTCAGTTTCACTTTCACTTTCTACGCTTAGGGTAGCGTCTTGCACTGTGTGCCCCCTACAGTCATTCATCTGGCAAAGAACCCGCTGGTAGATAAGTATGACCTTTCTTGTGTGCGAGACATTCTAAGCGGAGCTGCCCCACTAGGCAAGAATACTGAGATCGCCATACAGAAACGGTTGGGAATAGCTATTGGACAAGGTACTTGTAATAACCTTTGAAAATGATATAAAATAACATAGTTCTTATCATTTCCCCAAAAATTATTTCAGATAGCCTACACTCTCTTTAATTTCTTTCAGGTTCTTGTGACGCATTGTAAGTGTTTCTTATTGCTACCTATAAGTATTATGTTGTGAATTCTAAACTGACAGCTAATCAAAACGGCTGCAATATTGCCTAAAATAGATTTGTCATTGCCTTAGCAGCATTGTTTTCTTGATTTAATCTCAGCGAGTGCATAGTTAAACCCCCTTTACATTGGACGGCGTCCTTTCTGCGTCCTTTGTGAGACCATGCATCTGGCATCGCTGTGGTCGTAGAAAGGAGGCACAAACATCGCTCTGGTTGCAAAATGAATCCTCAATGATCGGCCAGTTGTCAGCATGCAAAGTATTATTTTTTTACTCTCAAACGGGGCCGTACTACGTGATGCAGAAAGGACGCCGTCCAGTGTAAAGGGGGCTTTATCAACTCTTTCAAAATATCTTTGAAATTTGGACATTTAAAACAACATAAAAATACACTTATGAAAAATATATGTATTTTAGGGTATGGCCTTACTGAGAGTAGCGCGTTGCTGGCACCCCCTAGAGTCAATTGCTTTCCAAGAAAGTCTGGATCCTGTGGAATACTGGTGCCAGATACGGAATGCAAAGTAGGCCAAATTAAAAAAATTCTCATGCTGTTAGCAATGCTGTGACAAACAATTTAAAGATAATGGACAGGAGGAATCTAAATTTGGAATTTATTTTAAAATCAGGAGCTGTCCTGGTTTTGGCGTAAAAAAAGTAGGTGATATAAATGGGTAGCCCTATGTCCGCACTCCCCCACAGAAGCCCATCTCCAGGATACCTTTGACATCTAATTATTGAGAGTAAACTTAATTGATGGCATCAGAATCCCCAAAGCTTCAGCTATCTCATTCTAAGACCCCATTCCCAGAGATTAGATCGATCCAAACTAGATCGACCTAACTCCCTGGGGGTTCACGCTAAATAGCTGTTAGCCGAGCGGGCACGAAAGTTAATTGCCCCCTTACAGCTTGTAGTAGGCGGGACGGACATTTAAGCCGGATTATCGGACAGTAATCTAGTGAGACTTCCCGCGGGGATAGATCTATCTAAAAGCTCTGGGAATACGCCCTAAATGCCTAAGAGAAAATAGTAAAAAATTAAAAACTCACAGGTGACTGACGTGTTTAATTTTAAACTTGATGAATAAATTATATTATATGAAGAAGCGGATATATTTATACATGGAAGGAATATGTATAAATATAATAGTACAGGGTTGCTACTTAATATGGAATATTTTTTATCATTGTTATTTATGAGTGCTGATTAAAATTTTTTTGGCTTGAGTCATTAAAAAAGTATGTCACTGAGTGATAATAACATCCAGTCTTCTGTTGTGAGATATTTTGGTCAATAATATCAAATCTGACATAAGATGCCATTCAAAAGAAAGGAACACCCCCAGAAAACCATATCAACAGTTTGATGTCAGTATAAACTTTGAGATAAGATATTAAAGAAAAGGATAGCCTCCGGACAGTGATATGTTACACTGTCAAAGAACTCACTACAGTAATTCATGAAAAGTCAGTAATTGCGGGTATGACCTCCAGCAGCCGCTTGCAGCGCCCTCATCCTACATGGCATACCCTGTGACACGTATTTTAGAGTTTGGGTGGGGATATCATTCCACGCAGTGATGTTTGCCTGTCGCAGTTCATCACTATTTACCGGCCGAGAGCCATAGCTATTAATTCTGTGAGTTATTTCCGCCCACAGATTTTCAATTGGGTTCATATCTGGAGAGTTTGCAGGCCGGGACAGTTGCTGAACCCATTGGTTTTGAAGAAAAACAGTGATTCTGCGGCCTCGATGTGGGGTTGCGCAGTCGTCTTGGTACACAAAGTTGTTCCTGAAGATGACTCTTACCAATCGAAGCATTGTTTGCTGTAGAATGTCTCTGTAGGAATCCTGGATGAGGATGCCTCCTAGAAAAACCAACTGGTTCTGGGCACCGACATGAAATGCTCCCCAAACAGAGACGTTACCATCCCCTGCTTGCACCCTAGGCAGTACACAATCATCGTTTTATGCCCCTCGTACACGTCGGTGGACACGGATTCGACCATCAACCCTAAAAAAATCCATATCTGACCTCATCACTTAAAACGACGTGATTCCAGTGTTTTGGCTGCAAACGTACGTGGTCTCCAGCCCATTGCAGACGTCGCTGTATATGACCTGCTGTTAACAGTGGTTTCCCTACTGGCCTTCGTGCAAAATAACCAGCTTGCAGTAATCTCTTGTTCACGAGGGACCTTGAAACGGGGGTTTGAATGACATTCTGCCTCTCTTTTCTGAGGACACTGGTTGTCTTTGTTCGACCAGCACGGCGTCATCTAAGGAGAAGCGATCCTGTCTTCTTGGTGTGATACGCGGACACCCTGGTCGAGGTATTGGAGTAGGTGCCCCTGTTGCAGCATTTCTTTGGAGGACTTCACAAACGGTTCCTGATAAATGTTGAATTACCTGGCAATGGCTGTCCGTTTCTGGCCATTTTCTCTGAGAGCAAGAATCCCATAGTAAGCTGCGTTGCTTAGCTGTCGAACCATATCTTCACTAAGGTACCTGTCAAGTTTCAGAGCGATCCCTTTGTTGCTTCTCTAAACACACTCCAAAGATTGACCAAACCCATGCATTTTTATACAAGGGCGGAAATTGCCGAAAAGACCACCCCTCACATTTCTGACCATAGAACATGCAACTGCATGCATCAATTGTTTCGAGAATTGTGTGGTAATTAACACACCTGGTTACACATGGAGTGACACCTCAGCTTTGGAAATAAAGTAGTTAGAGAGTAATTAAATATTTTGTAGAAAATTTACTCGCCAAAAAATAATATTCCATATTAAGTGGTAACCCTGTAGTTACCAATGAAGGCGTTAACTCTAACATTGAGGAATCGATATTCTTTAAATCGTTTATATAACAGGACACAAACTGATTTTTCAACTTAATACAAGAAATAATCTGTTCCCAGGTAGTGGACCCGGAAACCAAACAGGTTCTTGGTGCCAATCAAGATGGCGAACTCTGGTTCCGTGGGCCCCAAGTGATGAAAGGGTACTTCAACCTTCCTCAAGCCACTGCTGAGTGTATTGACAAAGACGAGTGGTTTCACACAGGTTTTTACAATCTCTTGTTGCATTTAGATTTTGAACGAGCAGATTAGGATAAAGTTGCCACTTTACTTTCACTTTTGATGATATTTGCAAAACCAAGAATATTATAAGATTATTGACTTGTTATCACAGACTTAAGATGGTACTAGATTTAATTGGCTCTATATGCGGTTGGAAATATTAACAAGATGTTGATCGATGTTCTTTTAGGTGACATTGGGCATTATGACGAAGAAGGATATTTCTATGTGGTAGACAGGCTAAAGGAACTCATTAAATACAAGGGATTTCAGGTAAGACAGAAGATTACTTCACAGTATATGAAAATTATGCTGTAAGTGGATTCATGGAGCATTCTTACACAAAACTTATGATTCAGCCCCCGTTCCTTTTAGCAACTTTCATTTACAGTAATGCTAACACATATATAGTCCAGCCGCCTGTGATTTCAAACCGAATTTTCTTTGTTCTCATTTCTCTTTTTGTAAATAGTCTGAAAATGTATCGCTAGGTGGCTCCTGCAGAACTTGAAAACCTGATCCACACCCACCCTGCTGTTGCTGACGTAGCTGTAATTGGAGTCCCAGATGAGATAGCGGGCGAGCTGCCCAAAGCTTACGTCATATTAAAACATGACGTCACGGCTACTGTTCAAGATATATCCGATTTCGTCGCAGGTGAGAATGTTTGATAGTTTGCTCAAATTATATCAATTAGAAAACGCTTACATATCAGTGAACAAACACTATACATAAAAATGAAGTCGCCTTGAAGTTCTCTCCCGTACCTGTTAAAGTCATAATAACTCTTCATTTTGGCCAAAAATTGGATTTTCCTGGAGTAAACGGCAATTTTCCCGTACTTACCAATGGTCAGCGACCCCATTCCTGCATTCAAAGTTAATCCAGGGTTTTTTCCTAAACGTACGGTTTTTTGTTAAAATCTCTTAAGAGATTTTAACTGACGGAGCTCTCTCTGACATCGCATAGTCACTGTTGACCTACTTAAAACCGCGGGAAAAGCAGACAACAACAACACTATATAAGATTCATGAGATATATTCGTCTTTTTGTTAAAAATACATTAATATCCACAATGTGTGCCATCCTGGGCTTTTCATTATCCGAAGCACTGTACAAAAACTCGCAACTTACGTCTGCGTCCGCATATGTTATTTTGGTCTCGAATGAACGCGAGAATCCGCGTGACACCATTACGTCATTAGCAACGAATGCCTTGATGAAAGCATCGAAAGCCCTATTGACAAGCACAGATTTTAGTTTTACTACAATAACGGCCGTTTTAGTGGTAAAATACAATAGAATATATTTCCATGCGTTGTTTACAATGTATTTCATGCGGAATTTTGAATCTCAAAGGAAGAGTTATTATTGCTTTAAAAGAGATTTGATAAATTAATTGTGACGTATCTACCTACATCATTTCTACTCCTTCCAGAGCACTTGGCGCCCCACAAGCGTCTACGGGGCGGCGTGGAATTCGTCACTGAAATACCAAAGTCTCCAAGTGGAAAGATTCTCCGCCGGGAGCTCAGAAAGAGAGCAGCAAAGCAATTAAAAGCAAAACTGTAACTAAACTGTTTGCAGTATTTCATTATTGTCTCAGACCTCGAGGATGACAAACTTTATTCCAATGGATGCGAAGCCGAACCTCTCCCCCCCCCCCCCCCCCTTGGCGTAGGGTTCGGGATCCGCTGCTGGACCAGGAAAATTTTTGATATTTCAGCGACTCACATTTCTAATTTCAAGAAAGGCCCATTGGTGTGCTTTTTTTCAGAAATCGACCCCCCCCCCCCCCGAAAAAAATGTAGTCATCTTGGTGTAGCATCTGAGGTCATCTGACTAGGAATCACGTCACTGCTATCGCTTTACCCAAACTTTCCCTTTGTTGTGGTTTTTCATTACCCTCCCCTCCTCTCTGGCCTTGCTTATCAAGACTGTCCATATGGTCTTACAGGGCCCGGGGCAACTCCACAGTGGAGGGCTATCGATTGTAATTGCAGACATAAACACGTGCATCCAAACTGGCGCTCTCCGTGACAAGGTAGAAAGTTTACAATTAAACTCTACTTGCCGACGAAGCTTCGGCGGCTCCGAGGTAACTCTGCCGACTTGGACACAGGTAGACGGTCCTACACGGGTTCGAATTCTACATCGTCCAATCCAATTATTGTTGAAAGAAATCGTTTCTAAAAATTTTGCTTATATAATTACTATAAAAAAAACTCGTACCCACGAAGGTTTGGTGGATCCCTCACGGCGCAATCGGTAGTGCGCACGGCTGTTAAAAGCCCCCAAAACTATCATCTACCATGGTAACGGAGAGTCACGAGTTCGAATCCGGTAGAGTTTAGCATAAGTGATCGATTTGATATCTTTTTGCAGATCTCTATCCTTTACCAGCCACGCAACTTTATTCTAATGACTAGCAATATGTTCGTTTTAAATCGATCATTTAAAGTAAACTTTCTAAAGTATACCGTATTTTTATGTAAAAAGGTAATTTGCTAGGACCCAGGAGAGCCCATATTCGTTCTCGTGACATCCGGTTCTCGATTCAGGGGCCTGGTCGTTGTCGTGATGGACTGACGTGCCTCATCCGGGATTCGAACTCGTGACTTAGCGTTGCCATGGTTGGTGGCTCTTTGGGTGTCTCATTTGCATCCAAGCACGCTACCGACTGCACCGTGACGGACCCGCCCAGCCTCCGTAGTTACGAGTTTCCTCTTATAGTAACCAATCGGAATTTTTAAAATTTAATTCTGGAAAAAAAAGCACTACATTTGCTGGGTCTCGAACCAGCGTATCAGCGTCTTGCTGTATACGAGACAGCAAAGTTACCACGGAGCCACTCCAGCTTCGTTGATTCATTGTGATCCGATGGAATCTTTCAACCTTGACAGGGAGGGCCAGGTTGGATGTACATGTGTATATCTGCTATCCCAATCGATAATCTGGGCGCTGCATATCATCCCACGCAAACCCAGTCCCCGACCATGGTTTATCATGAACGGTAAAATTCATGATGTACAGAAAGCCATGCGTGTTTGAGAACCCAACACGGAGCTCGGAGTTTGTTTTATCCTAAGATTAATTTTTTCTTTACCCATGGCATTAAAGAGTCCAATGGGATCAAATGGGGTTCACAACAGACGTGTTTTAGTTTTACCGAGACCCTAAGAAGAGAGGAAAAAAACATTCAAATGTGTAATAACTGGTGCAATAAGCAATTTTGAATTGAACGTTTTTTGCAAATAAAAAAGATATCATTTTTCTGCTGAACACGGTTAACAGTTGGTATGACGTGCTGTTATACCGGGAAAGCTACTGAATCAATTCAAGTTCGTTGGCTTTCATTGATAGGCCTGCTCAAAACGTTCCTAGGCAGATAACTTCAGATACCTTTATTTTCAATTTTGTTTTGCACTGAGATAACGTTTGCTTTCACCTTTGACGATATACAGTGCGATGAGGTCCACAGCTGTTCACACTTGGGCGGTTTTAGTAATGAGTAGTCTTTACTCTTTCAAATGTGGACTTGCCCCGGGGATTGTATGAACAGCCTTGAGAAGCAAGGGTGCAAGAAAGGAAAGGAGTGGCATGAAACGACAAACCGTGTGCTTGTTAAAAGCAATAGAGACTTTTGTAAAAAAATTCTCTCTCATAATTCCACCGAGAAGATTACACATTTTGATGAAATGCAGATCATACGGAGGTAGCTCTAGCTCAATTTAAGTAAAAGATCTGGGCACCAATCTAGGGACTTTTAACTGAAGAGAAGGGAAATATTATTGACGACGCAGACTTTATTCTAATGACCAGCAATATGTTCGTTTTAAATCGATCATTTAATGTAAACTTTCAAAAGTATACCGTATTTTTATGCAAAAGGTAATTTGCTAGGACCAAGTAGAGCCCATATTCGTTCTCGTGACATCCGGGTCCCGATTCAGGGGCCCGGTCGTTGTCGTGATGGACTGACGTGCCTCATCCGGGATTCGAACTCGTGACTTTGCGATGCCATGGTTGGTGGCTCTTTGGGTGTCTCATTTGCATCCAAGCACCCTACCGACTGCACAGTGACGGACCCGCCTACCCTCCGTAGTTACGAGTTTCCTCTTATAGTAACCAATCGGAATTTTTAAAATTTAATTCTGGAAAAAAAGCACTACATTTGCTGGGTCTCGAACCAGCGTATCAGCGTCTTGTTGTATACGAGACAGCAAAGTTACCACGGAGCCACTCCAGCTTCGTTGATTCGTTGTGATCCGATGGAATCTTTCAACCTTGACAGGGAGGGCCAGGTTGGATGTACATGTGTATATCTGCTATCCCAATCGATAATCTGGGCGCTGCATATCATCCCACGCAAACCCAGTCCCCGACCATGGTTTATCATGAACGGTAAAATTCATGATGTACAGAAAGCCATGCGTGTTTGAGAACCCAACACGGAGCTCGGAGTTTGTTTTATCCTAAGATTAATTTTTTCTTTACCCATGACATTAAAGAGTCCAATGGGATCAAATGGGGTTCACAACAGACGTTTTTTATTTTACAGAGACCCTAAGAAGAGAGGAAAAAAACATTCAAATGTGTAATAACTGGTGCAATAAGCAATTTTGAATTGAACGTATTTTGCAAATAAGAAAGATATCATTTTTCTGCTGAACACGGTAAACAGGAGGTATGACGTGCTGTTATACCGGGAAAGCTACTTAATCAATTCAAGTTCGTTGGCTTTCATTGATAGGCCTGCTCAAAACGTTCCTAGGCAGATAACTTCAGATACCTTTATTTTCATTTTGTTTTGCACTGAGATAACGTTTGCTTTCACCTTTGACGATATACAGTGCGATGAGGTCTACAGCTGTTCACACCTGGGCGGTTTTAGTAATGAGTAGTCTTTACTCTTTCAAATGTGGACTTGCCCCGGGGATTGTATGAACAGCCTTGAGAAGCAAGGGTGCAAGAAAGGAAAGGAGTGGCATGAAACGACAAACCGTGTGCTTGTTAAAAGCAATAGAGACTTTTGTAAAAAAATTCTCTCTCATAATTCCACCGAGAAGATTGCACATTTTGATGAAATGCAGATCATACGGAGGTAGCTCTAGCTCAATTTAAGTAAAAGATCTGTGGCACCAATCTGGGGACTTTTAACTGAAGAGAAGGGAAATATTATTGACGACGCAGACTTTATTCTAATGACCAGCAATATGTTCGTTTTAAATCGATCATTTAATGTAAACTTTCAAAAGTATACCGTATTTTTATGCAAAAGGTAATTTGCTAGGACCCAGTAGAGCCCATATTCGTTCTCGTGACATCCGGGCCCCGATACGAGTTTCCTCTTATAGTAACCAATCGGAATTTTTAAAATTTAATTCTGGAAAAAAAAGCACTACATTTGCTGGGTCTCGAACCAGCGTATCAGCGTCTTGCTGTATACGAGACAGCAAAGTTACCACGGAGCCACTCCAGCTTCGTTGATTCGTTGTGATCCGATGGAATCTTTCAACCTTGACAGGGAGGGCCAGGTTGGATGTACATGTGTATATCTGCTATCCCAATCGATAATCTGGGCGCTGCATATCATCCCACGCAAACCCAGTCCCCGACCATGGTTTATCATGAACGGTAAAATTCATGATGTACAGAAAGCCATGCGTGTTTGAGAACCCAACACGGAGCTCGGAGTTTGTTTTATCCTAAGATTAATTTTTTCTTTACCCATGGCATTAAAGAGTCCAATGGGATCAAATGGGGTTCACAACAGACGTGTTTTAGTTTTACCGAGACCCTAAGAAGAGAGGAAAAAAACATTCAAATGTGTAATAACTGGTGCAATAAGCAATTTTGAATTGAACGTTTTTTGCAAATAAAAAAGATATCATTTTTCTGCTGAACACGGTTAACAGTTGGTATGACGTGCTGTTATACCGGGAAAGCTACTGAATCAATTCAAGTTCGTTGGCTTTCATTGATAGGCCTGCTCAAAACGTTCCTAGGCAGATAACTTCAGATACCTTTATTTTCAATTTTGTTTTGCACTGAGATAACGTTTGCTTTCACCTTTGACGATATACAGTGCGATGAGGTCCACAGCTGTTCACACTTGGGCGGTTTTAGTAATGAGTAGTCTTTACTCTTTCAAATGTGGACTTGCCCCGGGGATTGTATGAACAGCCTTGAGAAGCAAGGGTGCAAGAAAGGAAAGGAGTGGCATGAAACGACAAACCGTGTGCTTGTTAAAAGCAATAGAGACTTTTGTAAAAAAATTCTCTCTCATAATTCCACCGAGAAGATTGCACATTTTGATGAAATGCAGATCATACGGAGGTAGCTCTAGCTCAATTTAAGTAAAAGATCTGGGCACCAATCTAGGGACTTTTAACTGAAGAGAAGGGAAATATTATTGACGACGCAGACTTTATTCTAATGACCAGCAATATGTTCGTTTTAAATCGATCATTTAATGTAAACTTTCAAAAGTATACCGTATTTTTATGCAAAAGGTAATTTGCTAGGACCCAGTAGAGCCCATATTCGTTCTCGTGACATCCGGGTCCCGATTCAGGGGCCTGGTCGTTGTCGTGATGGACTGACGTGCCTCATCCGGGATTCGAACTCGTGACAGCGTTGCCATGGTTGGTGGCTCTTTGGGTGTCTCATTTGCATCCAAGCACGCTACCGACTGAACCGTGACGGACCCGCCCACCCTCCGTAGTTACGAGTTTCCTCTTAAAGTAACCAATTGGAATTTTTAAAATTTAATTCTGGAAAAAAGAGCACTACATTTGCTGGGTCTCGAACCAGCGTATCAGTGTCTTACGTATACGAGACAGCAAAGTTACCACGGAGCCACTCCAGCTTCGTTATTGCGATGTGATCCAATGGAAACTTTCAACCTTGCCACAGAGAGGGCCAGGTTGGATGTACATGTGTATTCTGCTATCCCAATCGATAATCCGGGCGCCGCATTTCATCCCACGCAACCCCAGTCCCCGACCATCGTTTATCATGAACGGTAAAATTCATGATGTACTGAAAGCCATGCGTGTTTGAGAACCCAACACGGAGCTCGGAGTTTGTTTTATATTAAGATTGATTTTAGCTTTACCTATGACATTAAAGAGTCCAATGGGATCAAAGGCGGTTCACAACAGACGTGTTTTAGTTTTACCGAGACCCTAAGAAGAGAGGAAAAAAACATTCAAATGTGTAATAACTGGTGCAATAAGCAATTTTGAATTAAACGTATTTTGCAAATAAAAAAGATATCATTTTTCTGCTGAACACGGTTAACAGTTGGTATGACGTGCTGTTATACCGGGAAAGCTACTGAATCAATTCAAGTTCGTTGGCTTTCATTGATAGGCCTGCTCAGAACGTTCCTAGGCAGATAACTTCAGATACCTTTATTTTCATTTTGTTTTGCACTGAGATAACGTTTGCTTTCACCTTTGACGATATACAGTGCGATGAGGTCTACAGCTGTTCACACCTGGGCGGTTTTAGTAATGAGTAGTCTTTACTCTTTCAAATGTGGACTTGCCCCGGGGATTGTATGAACAGCCTTGAGAAGCAAGGGTGCAAGAAAGGAAAGGAGTGGCATGAAACGACAAACCGTGTGCTTGTTAAAAGCAATAGAGACTTTTGTAAAAAAAATTCTCTCTGATAATTCCACCGAGAAGATTGCACATTTTGATGAAATGCAGATCATACGGAGGTAGCTCTAGCTCAATTTAAGTAAAAGATCTGGGCACCAATCTAGGGACTTTTAACTGAAGAGAAGGGAAATATTATTGACGACGCAGACTTTATTCTAATGACCAGCAATATGTTCGTTTTAAATCGATCATTTAATGTAAACTTTCAAAAGTATACCGTATTTTTATGCAAAAGGTAATTTGCTAGGACCCAGTAGAGCCCATATTCGTTCTCGTGACATCCGGGTCCCGATTCAGGGGCCTGGTCGTTGTCGTGATGGACTGACGTGCCTCATCCGGGATTCGAACTCGTGACAGCGTTGCCATGGTTGGTGGCTCTTTGGGTGTCTCATTTGCATCCAAGCACGCTACCGACTGAACCGTGACGGACCCGCCCACCCTCCGTAGTTACGAGTTTCCTCTTAAAGTAACCAATTGGAATTTTTAAAATTTAATTCTGGAAAAAAGAGCACTACATTTGCTGGGTCTCGAACCAGCGTATCAGTGTCTTACGTATACGAGACAGCAAAGTTACCACGGAGCCACTCCAGCTTCGTTATTGCGATGTGATCCAATGGAAACTTTCAACCTTGCCACAGAGAGGGCCAGGTTGGATGTACATGTGTATTCTGCTATCCCAATCGATAATCCGGGCGCCGCATTTCATCCCACGCAACCCCAGTCCCCGACCATCGTTTATCATGAACGGTAAAATTCATGATGTACTGAAAGCCATGCGTGTTTGAGAACCCAACACGGAGCTCGGAGTTTGTTTTATATTAAGATTGATTTTAGCTTTACCTATGACATTAAAGAGTCCAATGGGATCAAAGGCGGTTCACAACAGACGTGTTTTAGTTTTACCGAGACCCTAAGAAGAGAGGAAAAAAACATTCAAATGTGTAATAACTGGTGCAATAAGCAATTTTGAATTAAACGTATTTTGCAAATAAAAAAGATATCATTTTTCTGCTGAACACGGTTAACAGTTGGTATGACGTGCTGTTATACCGGGAAAGCTACTGAATCAATTCAAGTTCGTTGGCTTTCATTGATAGGCCTGCTCAGAACGTTCCTAGGCAGATAACTTCAGATACCTTTATTTTCATTTTGTTTTGCACTGAGATAACGTTTGCTTTCACCTTTGACGATATACAGTGCGATGAGGTCTACAGCTGTTCACACCTGGGCGGTTTTAGTAATGAGTAGTCTTTACTCTTTCAAATGTGGACTTGCCCCGGGGATTGTATGAACAGCCTTGAGAAGCAAGGGTGCAAGAAAGGAAAGGAGTGGCATGAAACGACAAACCGTGTGCTTGTTAAAAGCAATAGAGACTTTTGTAAAAAAAATTCTCTCTGATAATTCCACCGAGAAGATTGCACATTTTGATGAAATGCAGATCATACGGAGGTAGCTCTAGCTCAATTTAAGTAAAAGATCTGTGGCACCAATCTAGGGACTTTTAACTGAAGAGAAGGGAAATATTATTGACGACGCAGACTTTATTCTAATGACCAGCTATATGTTCGTTTTAAATCGATCATTTAATGTAAACTTTCAAAAGTATACCGTATTTTTATGCAAAAGGTAATTTGCTAGGACCCAGTAGAGCCCATATTCGTTCTCGTGACATCCGGGTCCCGATTCAGGGGCCCGGTCGTTGTCGTGATGGACTGACGTGCCTCATCCGGGATTCGAACTCGTGACTTTGCGTTGCCATGGTTGGTGGCTCTTTGGGTGTCTCATTTGCATCCAAGCACGCTACCGACTGCACCGTGACGGACCCGCCCAGCCTCCGTAGTTACGAGTTTCCTCTTATAGTAACCAATCGGAATTTTTAAAATTTAATTCTGGAAAAAAAAGCACTACATTTGCTGGGTCTCGAACCAGCGTATCAGCGTCTTGCTGTATACGAGACAGCAAAGTTACCACGGAGCCACTCCAGCTTCGTTGATTCATTGTGATCCGATGGAATCTTTCAACCTTGACAGGGAGGGCCAGGTTGGATGTACATGTGTATATCTGCTATCCCAATCGATAATCTGGGCGCTGCATATCATCCCACGCAAACCCAGTCCCCGACCATGGTTTATCATGAACGGTAAAATTCATGATGTACAGAAAGCCATGCGTGTTTGAGAACCCAACACGGAGCTCGGAGTTTGTTTTATCCTAAGATTAATTTTTTCTTTACCCATGTCATTAAAGAGTCCAATGGGATCAAATGGGGTTCACAACAGACGTGTTTTAGTTTTACCGAGACCCTAAGAAGAGAGGAAAAAAACATTCAAATGTGTAATAACTGGTGCAATAAGCAATTTTGAATTGAACGTTTTTTGCAAATAAAAAAGATATCATTTTTCTGCTGAACACGGTTAACAGTTGGTATGACGTGCTGTTATACCGGGAAAGCTACTGAATCAATTCAAGTTCGTTGGCTTTCATTGATAGGCCTGCTCAAAACGTTCCTAGGCAGATAACTTCAGATACCTTTATTTTCAATTTTGTTTTGCACTGAGATAACGTTTGCTTTCACCTTTGACGATATACAGTGCGATGAGGTCCACAGCTGTTCACACTTGGGCGGTTTTAGTAATGAGTAGTCTTTACTCTTTCAAATGTGGACTTGCCCCGGGGATTGTATGAACAGCCTTGAGAAGCAAGGGTGCAAGAAAGGAAAGGAGTGGCATGAAACGACAAACCGTGTGCTTGTTAAAAGCAATAGAGACTTTTGTAAAAAAATTCTCTCTCATAATTCCACCGAGAAGATTGCACATTTTGATGAAATGCAGATCATACGGAGGTAGCTCTAGCTCAATTTAAGTAAAAGATCTGTGGCACCAATCTAGGGACTTTTAACTGAAGAGAAGGGAAATATTATTGACGACGCAGACTTTATTCTAATGACCAGCAATATGTTCGTTTTAAATCGATCATTTAATGTAAACTTTCAAAAGTATACCGTATTTTTATGCAAAAGGTAATTTGCTAGGACCCAGTAGAGCCCATATTCGTTCTCGTGACATCCGGGTCCCGATTCAGGGGCCCGGTCGTTGTCGTGATGGACTGACGTGCCTCATCCGGGATTCGAACTCGTGACTTTGCGTTGCCATGGTTGGTGGCTCTTTGGGTGTCTCATTTGCATCCAAGCACGCTACCGACTGCACCGTGACGGACCCGCCCAGCCTCCGTAGTTACGAGTTTCCTCTTATAGTAACCAATCGGAATTTTTAAAATTTAATTCTGGAAAAAAAAGCACTACATTTGCTGGGTCTCGAACCAGCGTATCAGCGTCTTGCTGTATACGAGACAGCAAAGTTACCACGGAGCCACTCCAGCTTCGTTGATTCATTGTGATCCGATGGAATCTTTCAACCTTGACAGGGAGGGCCAGGTTGGATGTACATGTGTATATCTGCTATCCCAATCGATAATCTGGGCGCTGCATATCATCCCACGCAAACCCAGTCCCCGACCATGGTTTATCATGAACGGTAAAATTCATGATGTACAGAAAGCCATGCGTGTTTGAGAACCCAACACGGAGCTCGGAGTTTGTTTTATCCTAAGATTAATTTTTTCTTTACCCATGTCATTAAAGAGTCCAATGGGATCAAATGGGGTTCACAACAGACGTGTTTTAGTTTTACCGAGACCCTAAGAAGAGAGGAAAAAAACATTCAAATGTGTAATAACTGGTGCAATAAGCAATTTTGAATTGAACGTTTTTTGCAAATAAAAAAGATATCATTTTTCTGCTGAACACGGTTAACAGTTGGTATGACGTGCTGTTATACCGGGAAAGCTACTGAATCAATTCAAGTTCGTTGGCTTTCATTGATAGGCCTGCTCAAAACGTTCCTAGGCAGATAACTTCAGATACCTTTATTTTCAATTTTGTTTTGCACTGAGATAACGTTTGCTTTCACCTTTGACGATATACAGTGCGATGAGGTCCACAGTTGTTCACACTTGGGCGGTTTTAGTAATGAGTAGTCTTTACTCTTTCAAATGTGGACTTGCCCCGGGGATTGTATGAACAGCCTTGAGAGGCAAGGGTGCAAGAAAGGAATGGAGTGGCATGAAACGACAAACTGTGTGCTTGTTAAAAGCAATAGAAACTTTTGTAAAAAAAAAAATTCTCTCTGATAATTCCACCGAGAAGATTGCACATTTTGATGAAATGCAGATCATACGGAGGTAGCTCTAGCTCAATTTAAGTAAAAGATCTGTGGCACCAATCTAGGGACTTTTAACTGAAGAGAAGGGAAATATTATTGACGACGCAGACTTTATTCTAATGACCAGCTATATGTTCGTTTTAAATCGATCATTTAATGTAAACTTTCAAAAGTATACCGTATTTTTATGCAAAAGGTAATTTGCTAGGACCCAGTAGAGCCCATATTCGTTCTCGTGACATCCGGGTCCCGATTCAGGGGCCCGGTCGTTGTCGTGATGGACTGACGTGCCTCATCCGGGATTCGAACTCGTGACTTTGCGTTGCCATGGTTGGTGGCTCTTTGGGTGTCTCATTTGCATCCAAGCACGCTACCGACTGCACCGTGACGGACCCGCCCACCCTCCGTAGTTACGGAGGGTTTAAAATTTAATTCTGAAAAAAAAAGGCACTACATTCGCTGGGTCTCGAACCAGCGTATCAGCGTCTTGCTGTACACGAGACAGCAAAGTTACCACGGAGCCACTCCAGCTTCGTTATTACGATGTGATCCAATGGAAACTTTCAACCTTGCCACAGAGAGGGCCAGGTTGGATGTACATGTGTATATCCGCTATCCCAATCGATAATCCGGGCGCCGCATTTCATCCCACGCAACCCCAGTCCCCGACCATCGTTTATCATGAACGGTAAAATTCATGATGTACAGAAAGCCATGCGTGTTTGAGAACCCAACACGGAGCTCGGAGTTTGTTTTATATTAAGATTGATTTTGGCTTTACCCATGACATTAAAGAGTCCAATGGGATCAAAGGGGGTTCACAACAGACGTGTTTTAGTTTTACCGAGACCCTAAGAAGAGAGGGAAAAAACATTCAAATGTGTAATAACTGGGGCAATAAGCAATTTTGAATTAAACGTATTTTGCAAATAAAAAATATATCATTTTTCTGCTGAACACGGTTAACAGTTGGTATGACGTGCTGTTATACCGGGAAAGCTACTGAATCAATTCAAGTTCGTTGGCTTTCATTGATAGGCCTGCTCAGAACGTTCCTAGGCAGATAACTTCAGATACCTTTATTTTCAATTTTGTTTTGCACTGAGATAACGTTTGCTTTCACCTTTGATGATATACAGTGCGATGAGGTCCACAGCTGTTTACACTTGGGCGGTTTTAGTAATGAGTAGTCTTTACTCTTTCAAATGTGGACTTGCCCCGGGGATTGTATGAACAGCCTTGAGAAGCAAGGGTGCAAGAAAGGAAAGGAGTGGCATGAAACGACAAACTGTGTGCTTGTTAAAAGCAATAGAGACTTTTGTAAAAAAAAAAAATTCTCTCTGATAATTCCACCAAGAAGATAGCACATTTTGATGAAATGCAGATCATACGGAGGTAGCTCTAGCTCAATTTAAGTAAAAGATCTGTGGCACCAATCTAGGGACTTTTAACTGAAGAGAAGGGAAATATTATTGACGACGCAGACTTTATTCTAATGACCAGCAATATGTTCGTTTTAAATCGATCATTTAATGTAAACTTTCAAAAGTATACCGTATTTTTATGCAAAGGTAATTTGCTAAGACCCAGTAGAGCCCATATTCGTTCTCGTGACATCCGGGTCTCGATTCAGGGGCCCGGTCATTGTCGTGATGGACTGACGTGCCTCATCCGGGATTCGAACTCGTGACTTTGCGTTGCCATGGTTGGTGGCTCTTTGGGTGTCTCATTTGCATCCAAGCACGCTACCGACTGCACCGTGACGGACCCGCCCACCCTCCGTAGTTACGGAGGGTTTAAAATTTAATTCTGAAAAAAAAAGGCACTACATTCGTTGGGTCTCGAACCAGCGTATCAGCGTCTTGCTGTACACGAGACAGCAAAGTTACCACGGAGCCACTCCAGCTTCATTGATTCTTTGGATCCGATGGAATCTTTCAACCTTGACAGGGAGGGCCAGGTTGGATGTACATGTGTATATCTGCTATCCCAATCGATAATCCGGGCGCTGCATATCATCCAACGCAACCCCAGTCCCCGACCATCGTTTATCATGAACGGTAAAATTCATGATGTACAGAAAGCCGTGCGTGTTTGAGAACGCAACACGGAGCTCGGAGTTTGTTTTATACTAAGATTGATTTGGCTGTACCCATGACATTAAAGAGTGCAATGGGATCAAAGGCGGTTCACAACAGACGTGTTTTAGTTTTAGCGAGACCCTAAGAAGAGAGGAAAAAACATTCAAATGTGTAATAACTGGTGCAATAAGCAATTTTGAATTAAACGTATTTTGCAAATAAAAAGTGATCGATTTAATAACTTTTTGCAGATCTCTATCCTTTAACAGCCACGCAACAGCTCAAAATTGAATTGAGTCAAAAGCGAAACCGGCATGGCGCCATGCACGTTATGCTGACCTTCCATCTTAGAGTGCAGTCTTCTCAGTGGGCCGTATCCAGGATTATTTGAAGGGGTGAAGGATTCCGCGGATGCGAAGCTGACCCCCCTTCCTTGACTTGTGTTTGGGGGCCCGCTGAAGAGTTCGGGGAAATTTTGGTATTTTAGAGGGCCAACGGTGCCATTTGGTAGAGTTCAGAACCATGATTCACGTAGTCAAATTTTTTAATTTCAAGAAGTTTTTTTTTCAAATATCGAAGGGGGGGGGGGGGGGGGGTCATGACCCCCAAGACCCCCCCCCCTCTCAATCCGCCACTGCAACCACCTGCTTTCCGTCTGCTATATGCCTAAGGGTGCATTCCCAAAGATTCAGATCGATTCAGAAATCTAGATTTAGATCGACCTAACTCCCTGGGGGTTCACGCTAAATTGCAGTCAGCCGAGCGCGCACCATAGTTAATTACCCCCTTAAAGCTTTAAGTAGGCGGGATAGACGCTTAAGCCGGCTAAGCTGACAGTAATCTAGTGAGACTTCCCACAGGGATAGATCGATCTATAATCTATGGGAATGGGGTCTTATATTTGGTGCAATTCAGAAGAGATGATCCGAGTACTAACTGATCCGCCGACTAAATATGGCGGACCCTACTTCAAAAGCGATGCCGCTAATTTCGTTATGGTCTCGCCGCCTCCACATGCACCGTCGCTGCAGGGGCCTTAAAATTTTAATTTTTAAAAACCTCGGAGTCGAGATTTAATCCGTTTAACGGTGGAGCTCGGGGGTTCTCAGCAAGCGCAATGACGTGTTTCTCTCCCGCGCAACTAAAGCAATGGATTTCTCCATTTTAGTTCACGCCGAAGTGAGACCGGTATGATGGATTTATAAGAAAAACGGGTTAATTTTTAAAGCTTAATTAACTAAACAGTGCGGTTCAATAGATATGTTATTTCTCTATAAAGGAACGCAGTGACGCAAAGAAAACAAACCGCAGTCACGATCAATTATGAGACCTACTGCAAGTAGACATTAAAACTCACGACATTTACCATCTCCAAGAACAAATACATTAACACGTATCAGGACAATGAGTGTCATTAAGGGTCTGTTAAACGCAAGCTCTGGAATTAATTCAAATCCGATTTGGCTGAGATAAAGTACACTTCGTGTTTTTAAAAGAACATGTCCCACATACACACACACACACACTACAGGTCCTTAAAGTGTGTGTGTGTGTGTGTGTGTGTGTGTGAGAGAGAGAGAGAGAGAGAGAGAGAGAGAGAGAGAATTAAAGAGAGGGGGACGGTGAAGAGTTCTTATAAACCGGCATTTTGACCGGGAAAACGTTCACTCTGATTTATAACTGATTCAAATTAAGCTACAAATGCGTGGTTTCACGGTTAAAAAGTCTTTTTTCAGCCACCCCTCTCCTATAAAATAATGCCGACCGACCTGCATGATTTTAGTTAAGAGATAACATGTACCTTTTCTTATCTGTTGAGTTAGCTTTTCGATCCCCTTAATGTATATTTGAGAAATGCAATATACATGAAACTTTTATTCAAAAGAAAAAAAAAAAAATCCAGATATTATTAAATCGATTAAAATGATTTCACACCTCGTTAAGCTTATTGAAATATAAAGTACATATATTTTACCCAATCACAAGGGGCGGTGCAGTGCTTTTCTTAACTACGCGTACCATAGCGCTCCAGATCAATCCGGCATCTTATAACACCCACTGAATATAAAGACTAAGCCATAGAAAAAATATTCATGGATGAAACATTTGTGTTCTTTTGGCAAAAATTAAAAAATATTTGATTTAGCCTGTTCGTGATAAAGGTTTAACGAATACTTCATTTCCCGGTATTAGAAATTTATTCCGGTTTTTAAGTAAACCCTTTCGGGTCTGTCGTCTGCTCCCATGGATCCAGCGATCAATACGTAAAAGCACCTATAGGAAGTGGCAATACCCATACAAAGTCCTCAACAGCAGTGAAGTTGACATAAGGTACTCAATAACATCAAACTATCTGAATTGTTCGTCCTCGCTTTGGAAACAGTTGATACAATGAGGAGTATATTAGCTACATTAGGACACGTTCACAGGGGGCGAACTTTGGAGGTCCTGAATCGGTAAAATTATTTTGCTCAATTGTATTACTTGCCTTTTTTAATTGTTAAAGCAGAGGATGCAGCACGGTCTGTATTACCCATGGTGGGTCAATTACTAAGTGAGTTTAAATGAAATCCCCTGAGACAGTCAAAAATGTCGAATAAATTCAGTTAATCGTTTGCTTATTCCTGGAAATGTAGATATCCTAAACTACCACGGAGGCGCTGGAAGCTGAACTCGTTGCAGCCTTTTTGATGGGGGCAGTGGGGTGGGGGTCATATTTCAAGTCATTTCACACTCATCTCTCGAACGGCTACTCAAATATCAAGAGACAGGTAGCTCAGCTCTCTCCTCGCAGTGTGCGCCGGTATAAACAAGTGTGAACGAACCCACTTGACCCTAGAGTCGATCGATTCAGAAGTATCAGCTGTGTGAACACAGCCTCTATTGGACTCGAAAGTTTTTATTTGATGCCGTAAACGTATCGGATGTGAACGTATAGAAACAAGCCCGACACAATAATCTTAGAAAAAGAAGACGCGTTAAGCTTTGTCAACAGAGTGCTGATGGGAGAGCGGTGTTGGTTTCTGTTTCTATGTGGACGAGGTGGGGAAGGAAATGAGTCGGTGTAGAGACAAACGGTAGGTGTCAGACAAAACAGATCTCGCCGAGAAAGACGTCGTTTGTTTTGATGTGTAGTTTGGGGATCGAAGACGTCTACACGTCATAGGTCATTACGATAAACATCAGTGGATGTGCGTGAAGTGGTGTGAGTGTTAGTACGCCAGAGGTAAAGTATGTTTATCATTTTGGAGATAAAATGCGACATCCGAAAAAGGAAAGGGTTTTATAATTGTCAGAAGTGACCAGCTTGTCTTTGAAATTATTATTATTTTAATTCAACAGAAATGTCTTGCTTGACTTAAAAATCATAGTTTGTTCATGGCTTTTACTGACACCAGTTTAGGATGTTACTGACGATATAACTGGGTAGTTTATAAGCTAAATAGAATGGTGACGATGTAGGTGACAGGACACAAAAAATACATCTCTTCCAGAATATTAAACCAAGAATGTATCACATTACTGAATGAAATCAGTGGACAAGACCCCTTTCACGTAAAATAATAATTCCAGGATTAATGTTTGTTTTCGTGAAAGCGATATTTTTTGTTACTGGCGCGCTGTTTTATATTCGTTTTATTAACAAATGGAATTAACGCAGCAATATTGGATCCTTTGAATAAACCATCCGTGAATCATATGAAAGATGGTGAAGCGTGAATAATAATGATATATTGAGAGACTGATGTAAAATGCTTGATCAGTTTTACAAGAAGTTTGGTGCCAACTGACATCTTTTAGGATCTGGAGGATTGGGTTCTCGAAATCTTCTGAGGACAAAACTTGTATTATGTGCGATGTTATTTGTTAAAAGTTGGATAGTTTACAGTTTCAACAGTCGAAATTTATCGCCTTAAATTTAGAAATTAAAACCTTAAAATGTTTTATAGTATAAAAAAGATAGAAAAGCTATTGAAAGATAGCAATCTGCCAAACAGAAAGGGTCTGTTTTAAGGAAAAAGGTGTATAGTTAAAGCTCTGTGCACCAAATCTCGATATGAACGCGCTAGAGAGTTTACTTAGACGATGGGTCGCGACGTAACAAGACAACAAGCAGATTAGGCTACAATAGCACAGCTGTTCTCTTCAAGTTATCATACCTGAAGATAAGAAGTCGCTGATGTTGGGATGAATGTGCCTTTAAGACATTTTTGACGGTTTTCACGCTGGAAATATTCGTCGACGCGTAAATTAAACCTTTAGAGGTAAGGAATTTTGCAGGTATTAATGACGTGGACTGTGTTCTACACGCTAGAGAGTTTATTAATAAGACAAGACTACACTGTATGAATAAAAAGTCGTCTTTACAGTTCACCTGTTACGGTTCAACTTAATATATAATCAAACGGTCTGCTGAGATCGGGCTGTACTAAGTTGAACCGTTTCAACCAGATTAGAAATGCGCCGCAAGTTTCCCAATATGCTGTGGGTTTTTATGGTGTACGTGCATGTAGTTCTCGGACGTCGTTCAGGGTGAACGTCTGTTTATTACTATTGATTGTTATAGGGCGGAGGAGGAGTGACAGCAATTCTACATTGACTTTACGGTCAGTGTTGGTTAAAATGTAAGATTTCCTTAAATACGTAAATTTTGTAGGAATTCACAGTTTTCAAACGTGTAAAAGTGAAAAACGAAAGGAATCGTAACAGTGAATGATTTTTGTTTCAGATTTTTGCTTCAGATGACATTTAAAGTGAGTGGGAAACCATGAAAACAAGAAACTGACTGAGGATTAAGGATACTAGAGATTTCATATTCATTGTAGCAGCAAACCCTTTTGGATCTTTACGTCACTTTCAGCCTTGGCCTTTTAGAGAAGATGTGTATTTAACAAGTGGATTATTGGGATTATTTGTCAGAGAGTAACTGGAAATTAACAAGGGCGTTGTGGAATTACTAACATGGCCGAGAGTGTCGTTGCTAGACCGGTGCCGGAAGAAAAGGAGAAAGACACCTTGAGCGTCGTGGTGAGTATTGGTCACTTTTCACGTGACAGTTTTATATAAAGTCTGATATGGCTGTCTATTCAAAGTAAATACACACCTTATTCTGATTTAAACATAGTACTTTGGTCTTGTTCGACTGGGGACTTTTAAGTACTTTGGTTAATATCAAAAAGAAATCTTTAGAGTATAACATTAAATATAATTATTCCAAAAATGTCCTCGAATACGAGACATGAATACAACCGGCCTTTGAAGACGAAAGGAACTGGTTTACCGTTTTTTTAAATTATTTAATTAGTAAGGTTTGATTTTCTTATTGACTAAAGGCTATATTCAAAATTAAGTTGGTCTTGTGCCTTTTTTTCAAGTCCGGTGAATGTGTATATATACATATTAAATTTTTTAGATTTTATAAGATATTTATATATTATCATACATATATCACTATAATATTAGACCCTTTTGTTGAAATGGCCGACGCGGTCACTGAGAACATTATTTGATTTCAATTTGTGTGTAATTATATATGTATATTGATATTTTGTGTATATATAATGTTAATCTATCCAATACCGTGTCGATACCAGTTTGTTCTCAATGGACAAATGACAGAATTTAAACAATTATCGACTTCGTCTGGCTCGTTCACTTGAATGGCGTATTATATTGAAAGACGCCTCGCACTCAAGATTTCTGTAAACCCAATGTGTAATAAATAATTCATTATACCCAATATATAATGAATACTCATTATATATTGGGTATAATGAATTAAAATAATTAATGATTTCATTTCGAACTCTCGTAATTTACCAGATTTTGTTCAAAATGACCAACTAGCACAATCGCCATTTTAATCGCTGTGAAAAGTGTTAAGTATGAATAAACGGCTAGCGTACAGAACGAGATCACATCCCCCGCTTCAACTTCTAGGAAGTACAACTGAATCGCCACAAGTCACTGAAACACCACAAATCACCACAAACTCCTGAACCAAGGCAAAACGTGCCTGGTTCCACCTATATGTATAATAGATGTGTCATACTCCGTTTAATGAGATAATCTTTGGTTGATCATGTTATAATTACAACATTTGCCATAGTTCTAAAATTTTCTCGACATTAATTTGACATTAATTAATAGAAGTCCATAAAATAAAACAATCGATTCTCTTATACAGAAAATTTAAAAGGTTTTTTGTTAGTTAGTGTTTTTGAACACGCGATGAGGAAAGGAGGGTTGGAGTGTTTAGCGGTCTCAGGGAAAATCAAAGGAAAGATAGGCAGAGGAAGACTACGTGTCAGCTTTGTCAATAATTGATATCTCTTTCTGGGTGTGTCATGTGTAGCAGTTCTGAGATCATCTAGATTTCAAGAAAGGGAATCGTGGAGGTCCATGACAAACCACGTCTTGCAAAGACAAGATACCTAAAGAAAGAGAGAGAGAGAGAGATAAAATTTAACTTTTTATTCATTAAGGACAACTTCTAATTTGTGCTTACTTCTGATAAACGTAAACCCCCAGGCCTAACTTTTAAACCTTCGTTTGGTTTAAATCACTTCATTATTTATTGGGGGAGGAGGATTTGATGACGGCTAGATTTTGTAGTCGAAACGTAACTAAGCACGAGAATTTTCAAACAAATAAACATAAAAAACCGCCTCTCGAATTAAGAAATAATGCACCAGTAACGGAGACCCAAAAGGGTAAACATGACAAAAATGAGACTTTCAAATTTTTTAGAGCTGCCTTACACCGATTGACGCAAGTGGCCTTAATCAGGTACACTTTCTTTGTGTGGATATAATTTCATCTGGTAGAGGTCCTCCAATTGTTCTGACCTTGTATTTAATATGAAAACACACCAGCAATAAAAAACGCTTATTTTGCACCGGTTAAAACTCCTTTTTGTTAAGTATGATATTGACATAAAGCGTCTGATTGCGGATATAAAGTGGATAGTAATAATATTTGGCAAAAAAAGGGGTTTAAACAATTTTGTGGTTCATTGGAGCCAAGGTACGTTACACCCGTAGGGTGAATGAAGAACAAAGCAGGGTTATACCTTTTAGTAAATATTTTCAGTGGTGGTTTTTTCTTCTGTCGTTTGCCTACGCGTTTTCTCTACATTTTTACGACTTTAATATGCGGGGTATAGGTTTGATTTAAGGTATCGTTTTACATACATTGAACCTTTAATCTGAAATGAAGAAGTCACCCTTAACAATCTATGTGCTTAGCAACCGTAAAAGTTTATTTACGAATGGGATTGCTATACGCCCTATACAAAATCTTTCTAACTTGATTGGTCACTGATGAGCCCTGTTTAAAATAAATATGCTTAATGATCTCGTAATATTTTTTCTGTTTCTCTCCTAATTAATACCACTACTTGTGGCATCCAGCACTTGACAGGTACCGCTCCAAAATATCTCGTGCCGGACCATAAGACGTTTCTCTACGTTCAATTTTGTGCAACTCAAATGTTTAGAAAGACCTCCCCTGCTGAACCGCTCACAGTCGGTGTTATTTTTCCCCAAAATTCTTGCACCTCCCTGGGAACTGAGAGCGGTATTGTAAATCTCAATATAATTCTAAACCTCAAGAGGTGTTACGTGATCTAACTAACTTTACTCACTGTCTTGTTCACACAGTTACGTCAAAACCTTTCGCCTTAGTGAGTATGTGTACTTTCTATCAAAACTCTTTTACAGATTCTGACACAAGTTTGCCCTAATAATAACAAGTCAACAATTTTGCTTTATGACTTGAAACCCTGTTCACATGCCGCGATTCCACTCACACCGAGTTCAACTGATTCCCAAAGGATCTACAGAATGCGGAAATGCAATCAAGTCGCGACTTATTGCAATCGGGATTCATTACAAGATTAAACACGGCAATACTCTTGGAAAACACGGCACAATTTCAAAAACTGTATTCCGTCGATTTGATTAAACGTACATATGGTGTGGTTTGATATTTTGACACTTCTTTGCCGGGGATGAAAAGAAAAAACGATGAATGATTGACTTTTTTTTCAAGACAGTTACACCGCCACTTGCCTCCCCTTCGAGAACGAATCTTTGCCCACTCATACCCCTCCAAATTAAGGGTTTTCACAATATTTCATAATCAACATAAGCTGTATAACTTAGTGTGGATAAAATATTGCAGCATTTATTTTGTTCCATATTTCTTATATTGTGGGTCATAATTTGTGTAATAGGGACTTAACCACCAAGACAACGCAAGAGCAGGCAAATAATAATAATGAGAAGAAGAAGATTCCGTGACTGCGTACGCAAGCATTTAAAGGGATAATAACTCTTCGTATGAGATCTATATTTCACAATAAAAACATTGTGAATAACTCGTAGAAATGTAATATATTCTGTTTTACCACAAAAACGGCAGTTATAACTATTATTCTGATATCTGAGCTTGTCTTTAGACCACGTGACCTCCACTGATGGCTATACTCTGTTAAAATCTCTTAAGAGATTTTAACAAAAAACCAAACTTTTTAGAAAAAAAACAGGGACTAACTTTGAATGTAAAAATGGATTCATTTACCATTGGTAAGTATGGGAAAATTGTTGTTTACACCAGGAAAATTAATTTTTTGGCCGAAACAAAGAGTTATTATCCCTTTAATCTAGATCGTGACCGTAGTCGGGATAACGGCGATCCAACCGAAGATCGTGTGAACAGAAAATAAGACGCTTAACACTCACTAACATCACATCTCTCTAACAAAATGCAAACAAGAATCACAACCTTTCAACAACAGTTAAGCCAACGGTTTTGTCAATATTTTCTTTACCTATATACAAGCTGTATATATTGATTCGGCGTGGGACGTGAATACTTCGACGTGAATTCAGATAATAAAAACAATCTGGAAAGGATTTCACACGTTCATTGTGGTGGAATGACGTTGATTCGTATTTCAAACTGCAGATCATATAACGCATTACCATCGGTGATTTAACAGAGTTTTTCTCTGTGTAATTCTTAAATAGCAACTTGTATAGTAATAACCGTCTTAAACCAGCGATTGGGGGGGGGGGGGGGGGGGGGGTTGTAGCCAGCACAGATTATCACCATTTTTAAAAAACTCTAATATTCTTCTATTTTTATATTGTTATAACTTGCTTGTTTCTTTTTGGCCAAAACCCTACTTTAATAAAGCGACTTGACTTCTATCTCAAATTCCTTACAGCGCATTTCCTTTCATTCACCTACACATCAAAATGTAAAGACATTTTGGTGGTCTATTCAGACAGAATGACCTCTCATCATTTAAAAAAAATCCTTCCCCCTAAATACACAAACCAAATGTTAAATTCAGTGGTGGCGCGTTTGCCTGCGTGTTATACGCTTCAAGTACTTTTATCTCTAAGTCAATATCCCCATCCAGTTATTAGACATCTTAAGACGCTTCGGAAGAGCAAATTAAGCCTTATCATACGACAGTTATGCAACGGTTTGTCTTCCTTCACTGTTTAGCTTGGATATTAATGTATTCAGTGTATATATTGTAACGCCTTCGTCTTGTGGGGTATCATGCAATCAAAGCAACGCACCTGTAACGTGCACCTTGTGGCAGAATCCATTTGAACTCATTAAGGGCGTTCATTTTGATCTTGACATGTGACTGCACCAGTTTAAGGCTTCTTAATGTGTCCAAAATTAATTTTAATGGTCAGTGTTTTGTTTGATCCAAAATGTTCTCTCATACATATTTTACTGGCCACGATCATGCCATGAAATTATTTAAATCAAAATCAAAGATGACTTGGGACAATCAATTTATTTTTCTTAATAAACCACCCCCGTTGTGAAACATAATCTCTTTACCAACTGTTAAATTAGGCGAGTTCAATGACAATAATTCAGTATCAGTCCATCGATTCAATCATTTAAAATTCCGATCACGGACTCCGAATTCTTACGTAATTTACCGACTCTGAACGAGATCATGGAAATGTTGTTCAATGTTGCGGAAAACTTTTATAACTCGAATCGTCAACAAGGCAAACTCTTTCCCCTCCATCACCCTTGCCATAGAACGTGCGCGCGTGAATGCATGTCAGCTTAAAGGGGAAACGAAAACGTACAATAGCGAACAATAACCAAGCATAACGACCCGTGAAAATCGATTTTCATAAGAAACCTATACACGGCGGGGTAAAATGGCTGACATTTGTCTATTGTTGACTAGTGAGTGGTGGAGTTTGTTGTGGTAGGGAAGGGCCGAAGAGTGGGTTAATATGGGGCCCAAGCAGTAGGGGTTACAGGCACGATGTTTATCCTTTGGTGATTTATTTTTTATTTTTTAAAGATACCCCTGTGATGAAGTCGATAATGTTATTGGTTTTTGCCCTGATCTTGAAAGTTCTTATTCAAGCTCGTGGGTATGGGGCACTGTGAAGTTATCTTAGTCTAAAAAGGAGTTTTTCTGTACAGATATCGAAAATAAGTAATAAGCCACCCGATCGAAAAAAAGTATTACCTATTCAACCTAATACTGATCAGAAATACTGCGGGAGTAATGTGAAAATTTATCGACCGCATTTTTACAGCCAATAAAAGAAAAACAAACCCAATAAATCAGACAAATGGTGATACTGTTCGAACAGCAATATAAATAGCAAATATCAATAAAACTAATCCAACTTCACGGTAGTACAGTCCACGTTTTCCTCGTGAATGAACATGTCGCGTGCCGCCGCACCCCTCTCTCTCCTCACCTCATGTTGACATTTGGAGGATCTCAATGGTTTCATATGTCCTCTTGGTCTGTATGTGGTTGTGAGAGTGCTGCCTAAAGCAGTCTTTACACAGCCAACCAATGCGTCTTGGTGCAATACGGTAAACACTGGTACTGTGAAGGTGAGAAGGACGATTTCGAACATCTAGACGGCCCAGAGGTGATTTCTAAGATCAAGAGACTCCGGTGGCTGTGCAAGTAATGTTAAGTAACTGTTAAGAAGGGGCAATTCACGTAACGGTCTTTGTCGTTAAACAATTGGTCGAGTTAAAACGTATTTAACCTTCCCTAACAACGTAACTCACGTGGAAGATAAACAATGAGTTAAGATCACGATCTGGAGATCTGGATCACCACGTATTAATATTCAGAGCACATAGCTTATAGCTTATCGGGAGAAAGGTTTTATTATCCAAGATAAACTGAAGCGTCTGTGGATTGCCGTGCAGTTACGAAGACATTGAGCAGGTTTTCCCTTCACCTTAACGGGCAGATCACTTCACTCGATTTAGAGCGTCCTAAGGCGATCAATACCCAGGGATTAATAACGTCCATCCAGGACCCTCCTGACCACTGGACATCTATAACTGACCAGTCCGGTTAAGGAGTATTAAGATATTAAATAAGATTAAGCAGTATAGCTGAACTCTTTAAGTGATATTGATACCTGATCGACAGAGATTAAGGAGCATCGAGGACCACAGCGTTGTTCGGACAGTCCACTTAATGCGGACGCAAGTACTGGACTTACTGGATTAAGAGTGGACAGAAGTGTCCGTGGAGGGCTATTTAACACTTAACACCTTTTAAGGCCGTGCATTATCCTGTGGATTACTGTGAGCTTATCACGGTGAAAATATCAAAATCGATATTAAAATTACCAGCAGCGTTCCACAAACTTAATAGCACAGATAAGCAATAAAAAAGGGTAAAACTCGCGGATTAACTGGTAAAGAGGACGGAGCTTCTTTACCATGGCGATAAATGATATTTAGGCTGTTGCTTTCTTACTCAGGAGCGATCACGATGGCGAGAAAAATCATGACGTTTTAATCACTTTCAGCTCACAAGCATTTAAGGTAATCAGTTTCAGAGTGTGTATCGCACACTCACGCCTAAGTGAGGCGAATTTTTGGGGGGATTTAAAACAGCAGAATGGCTGCTCTAGAGTCCCCTACCCCTAGTTTGGAGCAGATATTAATATGGTACCGGGAAATTCAGACTTTTCAGCCGGCCAAGTACGCCGCCAGTACGCAGTACAACTCCACCCAGACGCTGAACTCGGTGGCAGAGACACACCTGACCAAGGAGACGGGCACCAGTTCACGTTCAAGGTTCCCCAAGATTGTGCTGAGGGACACCAAAGGTGAGTGAAAATGATGAAGAATGAATAACATTACATGACATATTAATACCAATTAGCATGTATTATGTAATTGCAACCTTATTTAATACAGTAAAGTTTTTTAAAATACATTTGTAAGGCTTCTCAACGACATTAAATGAGACCCTCCTTTTTTCACATTTTCCAGTCCTTGCAATCTCACCCTCCTCCCAAGATTAGAAGAAACATCACCCCCCCCCCCCCTCCTCTGACAACCCTTGCCCTTCTTGTCTCAGTTCGTTTTGGTTCCCTTTGGCGATAGTTGAACCCAAGTTGTTGACCTTACCGCCACCTTTCTTATTCCCGCTGTGTTTCCATGGTTCTGTAGTACACTGAAACTAGACGTTTGTAAATCTCTCGTGCACGCCCACCTGTGTTAATATTCGCAGTTTAAGTCTGGGCGGATCAAAGGTGTTAGGACTTATAAATTATACACCCACCTGTAGATTGTGATATTTTAGAGAAACCGTACATTATAATTTTGATAAAAAAAAGTCAAGTAAAATGCTGCTCTCTTTTACGATTATAAAGAAGTGTGCGCTCGCGTGTGTGATTGTGGAGGGGTGTCTAACACAAAATTTGCAGGCATATAAGAAACAGGGCTTCATTTAGCATAACTCAAAGCTTTAAACATACTTTTCGTTGGCTGCTCGAGTTATATATGTAAATATGGAAATAGACACTGTCGTCAAAATGTCTCTGTAAAATTCAACAATTTTGCATTTTACATGTTTTAGATGTTTGCAGATTATTGAGAGAGAGTTGCAAACGTAGAACAAATTAAATTGACCTATTATTATTGGCTGGCTAGCCAATTAAATATTAAATCCTGTTTTTTATCTTTAATCGTAGTCTGCCTCTGGGCGTCTCTCTCTCTCTCTCTCTCTCTCTCTCTCTCTCTCTCTCTAAAGTCAAATTTGGTGTATCAAAAGGAAAGTACCTTTTTCAATTACCCTTAAATGTACCAAAGCCTCACAAAACGAGCCTATTGAAATTTGGCAAATTATTGTAGGAACCCAGTCTCTTTTTAATTATTGTAATTAATGTTTACATAACTTTTTTATTGAAATCTTCAAGACCCCTTCTTTTCTTATATAATTGTTTATTGTATCGTGGACCTTTTGAATCCATTTGAAAAACGCTCTACAGCGGCGTACATGTATATTCTCCTGTTCAACATCATGAACTTCAGAATCCTCTCCAACGTGATTGAGCCAACAATGCTCGACGTGAACATCAAAATTGAGAGAGTCAAAAAGGTTCTTACACCGTCCAAGATAAATATTTCCCTTTATAATATCTTCTCAAAGCAATATTCACATAAAACGTGAAGCGCTCTGAGTATTTGACTTAACGTCGAGTACTTCTGCCAAAACCTTTGATGGCGTCTGAATGCCAGGATTAAGAGGAAACCTGCTCTACAAATTAAATTAAAGTAAACAACAGTAATAATTCTTGATTTAAAAGAACCAAATATGCAGGTGTTAGCTATAAAAACTTAATACTTTCCAGAAGAGGATTTGATAAGTTGCAACAGTGAGAAAATGATTGATGGCCAAGAAGTAAAATGAATAGAATTTAAAAAACCTGCTACCTACAGAATCAATCAGTAATTCAGCTTTATGACGAGCTTTCAGGACCAACATTATATAGCAAAATATATACACTAGTCATACAGTCTTACACCTACAGTGTATAAATATTTCATGTACTTAAAGATTTCTTAATAGCCGCGTGGGACGTCATTTATCAAAGTGGTAAAGACATCCTCGAGTGATAATCAACTACATTAGTGTGCTACAGGTGCCCCGGTCATCCTAAATAAATATGAGTCAAAACCGTAATATCATTAAATAAATAATACTATATCGAAACTTTGACTAATTCTGAGGTGGGGTGTTCTCATTTTAAGATACACAAGAAAGTTTTTTCATCTAAACTAAAGGAATGGTAAATAGTTCAAAGGTATAATTGTATGTCATATATATAATTTTTGTATGTCAGTTCTAAAATTCATTGTTTGCAGATCAACTGTGAAAATAATTTAAATTAGAAAAATTAAACTTGAAATATAACGTACATGTAGAAGAGATGAATGGATAGAAAGATTAATTGAACACTCTGCGTGTATTGTAAATAAGAACAAGGGCGTAGTTTGGCTGAGAGAGACAAGGGTCTTGCCACGTTTGGAATTCAACTAGATGTATTTACTGATAAGGCTGACCCTTCGGGTGTGGTCCTGGACACCTAGCAAAAGGTGGTCATTTTTCTATTCCTGGATACGGACCAAATGTGTTAAAAAAAACTTTTAAGTGGGATATTGTTGGAGGGGGGGAGACATGTTTGTGCGTTTGTGTGCGCGTGCGCGGGGAGGGAGGTTACACTTTCGGATATCTTCAGTTTGTATGTAAACGTTGAGTCTATTAAGACTGGTCACCTCCCAATCCCCTCCCCCCACCCCCACATACCACACACACATAGAGTTTGCCTATCTACATGTAGGTTTGACAAACACGTGTTCCTACGTCAGAAAACCTCACATCTTGTGTTCAATATTACCTGTATTTAAACAATACATTGAAATGCTACACACGAACAAATGGACTTCTCAGATAGATGTTGAGCCTTTCTTCTATTACCCTGGTAGAAAGCTAGACAGACTCTTTAAGTGCGGGTGTACCTTTTCCACTTTTCACCATGGCCCATGGGTCTGGCCAGTTTCAGTTAACCTAGAGACGGAGTTTTGGTTTCACTCACGCTGTGGCATGTACATGTACATGTATTTGTGTGTACCCAGAAAATATTTGTCGGCGGATGTGAGGTTGATGAAATATCGAAACGTCGTGATATTTGCACATGAAAATTTGAGCGGTCTCAACTCACAGAGGTCGGTTGAATAGGAAGTTACTGTTTGCGAAAGGAAGTAAAAATTGAGTGTCGCTTGTGGCAATTTACTTTTCAATTAAAAGTAATATTTCAGTTTGTGGTGGAGATTAAGTGGAAATTTCCACGGTGTCGTAGCTTTATACTTTCTGAAGAGAATGAACTATTGGGTAGGTTTTATTTCAGTTTATTTTAGATGGTTTATAAAGTGATTTGAAATTCCAAGGGAAATTTTGCTTTTGGCGATGCAAAAATTTGGCAAGGGAAATAAGGTTGAAAAAACAGCACAACAAGCGAGGAGTTAGAAAAAATGTTATCGCGCACTTAATTTTGCTTCAAATATTTATTTTTAATTTCATTTTAATTAAAAAATATGAAAGAAAGAACGCGCACCCAATGAATAAATGAATGAAACCAATTTGAATTTTATTTTTAGACAAATAGATCTATTTCCATGTTCTTAGGGCCAATGAATTGAAAAAAAAAGAAAGAAAAATGAGATATGGTTTCAGCTCATAATTTTTTGTACTTGAACGATAAAATCTAAGTTTACAAAAAGGTAAAACAAGTCCAAATGTCCATGTCATTGCAGGAAAGGAATTGGACACGGACTCCGTCTACCAACAGGCATTATATGAGGCAAAATGGCGACAGACACACGGCGAGCAGCCGATAAATCCCGAAGAATGGCGGCTGCCCCACGGAAAACTGCCGGCGAGACCCGACTTTTCCCGACACGCACCCTACCTCCGGCCGAACCAACCCGGGAGAAAGAAAAAGAAGCATTCACGGCATCGGACGTGTCCGGCTTCTTTACCGGTAAATTTAGTTTAATACTTTGTCAGATTGATTGTCTGTTTTTTTATCGGATTTGTATTTTGGTTTTGAATAGTAGAGAACTGGTAAAATTGTAGCACTGATATATTATGTTCCCTTTTAAAAAGTGTAATCTTTGGTCTTGACTCAAAATGTTGGTACTGATGCGTGCACGTGTTTCCCCCCCCCCCCCCCCCCCAAAAAAAAAAAAAAAAAAAATAGACTCCCTTTGCTCTTACTTTACAATTTAATTTTTCAGGGCTCATTACGGGATTTCTTCGAAGCAAACGACCCGCAGTATCTCCAAACAAGGTGAGAATTACTCCTTAATATCCTCTATTCTTCTTCAAGTATTGTACCTGCAATGTGGTTTATCAAGAAAAGGACTTATCTTCCTAATGAGGCACGTACAATCAGTGAATATACATGTAGCTCATTGCTCTATCAGAGACCTGTTAGTGGTAAAAAATGAGAGGTCGTCTGGTAAAGAGTATTATCATGTTATTCCAATTCTGATCAAGCAATATGAGCAATAATGAGTTGTTAAAACCTTTTATGCAATATAGAGCATTTTTATAACCAAATGGTGGAAAAACTCACCATTTGAAATTACCAGCACAACTAGTGTATATTTATTGTACTTACAACCAGAAAAATTTTTTTTTATTTCTTTACTTGCTTTTGTCATGCAAAATTACTGCAAAATGCTTGTAGAAAACAAAAGAAAAATACACATAGGTTAACACATTTACAGACACTAACTATGAAATCAAATCTGATTATTTTCCAGTCAAAGTATGCAGACCCTGGACACACTCAATACATACCAGTCCCTGCCCTCTATACCCCAGGCTGTGAGGAAGGAGAAGAAAACGAAAGATAAAAGTTTTATGCAGATTGTGCAGACTGTCAGATTCCATGCCAAAGATGTATCTGAGGTATCATATTGCTCTTTGCTTTCTTTTTTTTTGTTTGTTTGTATGTTTGTTACTCAACATTGTCACCAATTACACAAGCTTTGTTTTTTTTTTTTTTTAATTTTTGGCATATACTTTTTAGGATCAGACTAATTGAAAAAAATTGTCACAAAAGTACACAATGCTAGTTCTCTGCATTTAATAACTTATGTCCACAACAAATGTGTTTTAAACACCACTCTTTGTAAATATTTTTAATTCATTGCGAATATTACCTAATTCCAGACTGAGAAGCGAGATAAAGAATACATACCTCCCGAGCTATGCACATTCTGCCAGCGTATGTTGTCAGACAATATGTTGTGTCCCAGCTGTATGGGAAATAGACATCATGTACATGAAACATGGCAGTGAGTATGAGGATTTGTATACTTTAAAATTTAAATTATTTATATCAACCAAACAGGGAAATTTCTTGGATTCCATATTGTGAATTTAAGCTTTGCTTGCATGGTGTTTCTGAAACCTGTGATATTTTGTTTGTAAGGTAGCATGTGCATGGAAATAATTGAAAATGTACTCTTTGAAGGGGAAATAGTTTGGTTTATATTTTTAGCATGTTTTGAGAGATGCATGGCATGCTGAATATACTGGCATTTAGTTGTTTAACTACAGTTGTACAATTCATTAAAAAAAAAAATGAATGTCTGGGGAATAGGTGATGGCAGGAAATACAGGTGTCATATACAGATATTACGTATCATTATTATTATTATTATTATTATTATTATTATTATTATTATTATGTGACAAAAAGAAAGTTGGACATTCATGTTAATGCTAATAGCATAGAATGTAGTTTAGCATGTAGTTATATGCATACTTTAGTTTATTTCATATGTTTTTGTATTCTGGATTGAATGGCATTTTATTTGCTGCTGATAACTTTTTCTTCAGTGAACAGAGCGATGAAGACAAGTATGTTAAGTGTGTTTTTCTGCTTCTGCTTGGCTTAGAATTGTTTTTTCTTATTTAGTTTATTTTATTTTAGTTGGTATTTTACACATTGCAAAATTTGCTGATTGCCAAAAGAAAAAAGCCAAATGGTTATATCACAGTGCAACAGCCACAATTTATTATGTAATAAGATCACATTCACTCATTGGGTGTCACATCACTCAAATCACATGATACATCACATGACTTCAGTCACATAACTTCATATTTATAAGAAGCATCACATTATTATTTTTTTGTCCTGAATTTTCACATAAGAGTTCATTTTGATGTGGTATCTGCTTCTTCCTATCACCATGTTTATTTCAGATCTGTCATTTTAAATTCACAAGTTGAAAAGAATACTTATTTCAGGAGATCTCTTTTAAAGTTTAAAAGGCTTTTCTTTACCACAAATTTCTTAACACAAACCTAAAATTATAAACCTTCTGGAGTGGGATTTTTTTCAAATATAAGGATAAAATACTCAAAATACTTATTGTAACATAAGATATAAGATGCAAGTCTCCTAATACAGTGCAGCACAGGCATATTTTGCCAAACACTTTTTATTATTTTCTCAGGTTGGAAAATAATGAAATGAGAAACTATTTCACAATTTGATGATTTTCATTTTATCCTTGATTGGTAAAAAAATAGATGTTTCACTGAATAAAAATGTATCTAGTGCAATCCCTGAGATAAATGCCAATCTCAATTTTCTAGGACCCACTTGAAACCAGTCAGGACAGGGGGAGGGTGGACCTTCTTCAAGAGAGGCTTTGGAGTGGGCCCTGAAGAATTATACGAATTTGACCACAAAGAAGATGAGGAGGGTGAAAGAAATGAAACAAAGACTAAACCCTTTCATCTGCACACTGAGGAGTTACGGCGTAAGAAACTGGAACAGGGAGAAGCTGACGTGCACTACGAGCATGCACATGAAGGGAAGCCAGGTTCTTCTGTGTATTATGAAGGTGAGTGATAAGTTCATAGGTGACTTCTACAGGGGCAGATCCAGAGATATTTTCTGACAGTTTTCCAAATTATCTTTGCTGATTCATCCTCCATTTTGACCGTCTTCTGACATAAAAAATTAGATGCCCATTAATGTAAACTTAAAAATTCCCAGAAGATGACTTAATGCCATCTGCCCCAGTTTTATATGTGACATACATGTCTATATGATATTATCTGCATCTACCTGTGTCTATGTGTGGGTGTTTGCATGTGTTCACATATGCAAGCGTTGTCTGTGTTAAATACTAACAATAAACATCTCCAATCCAGACACAGACTACCCAGATCTGGACCAGTATGGAGTGACCATTAAGGTGTCCAAGATACAGGATGGTCCAGTCAAGGAGGTGGCCCAGCCTGGAGAGGAGCTGGGGCCCTGGATTGCGGTAGAGGGGACAGGGAGGAATGCGACGGGTGTGACAGAAGAGAATAGCAAAGAGAGGGGGAAGCTATATCAGGGTGAGTTCCCCTGGGAATAATGCAAATTGCATCTCTGTAGCTTGTATTTCATTTGGTTAATTTGAAAGATTTAATATGAAAGACCAGGGCAAAGGTACATATCATTATGACAGATAATGCTCTTGTTTGTTTTGAAGTAATAATACAGTCTAGTTATGTAAAAGTTGGATTGAAGTACAATACCAGTATACTGTGCAGATATGAAATAAAATAAATTCATTATTTGGTTCAGCCTAAATTCTGCCTGTGATGAAGACCTAGCATTCAATTTGCCTATCCACCACTTTCACTTTAAACATTCTCTCCCAGCTCCTGCAGCTTTCAGACTAAAGAAGAGAGAAGGTGGAGACACTGTGGCTGTGGACCCCTTCAGTAAGAACAGGCAGTTTAACCTGCCCAAAGGGACAGGGTTGGACATTAAGAAGAGTGATAAAGAATTGACAAAGTTTGTGGAAATCAAAAGGGATGTCAAATACAAGGTAGGGAGGCTCTGTTATACTCAGACCCTTTTAATTGATGATATGCAATTTTTTACAGGAGATTTTCCCCTGTTTTTTTAGTCAAAAGAAAATGTCATAAAGGCCAAAAAATCAAACAGAGTAAACTTAATTTTTACCTGTTTCAGATGAAGTGAAACTCTAAAATAATAAATGAATTCTAAAAGTCACAAAAAAAGGGTCAAATTGCAACAACGAAGATATGATTTTTTGTTTTGTCAGTAAATTCATGATTCCTGTCTGTTCGTGTGTACATTGTCCCATGTCCAGTTTCTCACTGTCACAGACAAATGGCACTGTCACATAATCTGACCTAATGCCATATATCACATAATATGTCACACAAAATGTCACTTTGTCACATTATCTGGCCCCATGTCATATGTCACAGGACATGTCACATACAATGTCATATAATCACCTGTTGAAACCCTCCATATTATCAGATATGCACCAGCTATTTGAAATATTTGATTAAAAACCTTTTCATAATTTCACTGTTTTGGCAATGCTTATGTTGCACATTTATTTAATTTTGATTGAAACTGCATTTTCACATGATTGCATTTGCTAATTATTTGGTGTATGTTGATTGTCTTTTTTATGATTGTTTGTTTATTGTTTGTTTGTTGATTCCACATTGCATTGCAAATTGCCATTTCACTGCTTTGAAGCTACTGTGTTCTCAGACCAAGTACCTTGAACTTCATTTCAATCAAATGGAAGCTATCAAAGTTAAATCTGAACTCTTGAACCACTTTTATAAAGATATAGTCCAGGTAATACATGTAATTCAGCAGACTTTTTTTCCCACCGTAAGTCAGGCCTGAGCTCATTAGAATTATTTATTGATGTTGAAATAAGGAAATAAGAATGGAGTTCCCATGTAAATTTTAGAAATGAAGGCAAAAACAAGTGCCGTCCTGGAAATTCTGACCTGACAAATCATTTCCAGGAAATTTTCATCATTTTGCTAACTGTATACATATGAAAGTCTAATTTCAAATTTATCCCTTTACAAACATGACCAAAACAACTGGTAAGACTCGTATATAGTTCAGGGTACTTGGAGAACATATGCTAGCACATTTTGCTTGTCCCAAACCAGGAACCAGAGCCATTTGAACTGAAAGAAACAGATCACAATCAGGAACCCTGGGAGCCACCTCTGAGACCAGTTGAAGAAGAAAAGGTTCCAGCTATTGCTGCTTCTACTCCCGCTTCCTCCACCACAGTGGATAGTGTCACAGTCCCAGGAACCCCTGTAGATAGTGATGTGAACCCCATAGCACATGTAGATAGTGCAAAGGAAGAGGTATACACACACTGGATGATGGAAGTGATTTGAGCTTGAATAGGGGATGGCTATCTTAGTTGCATGGGGTCCATAAAAATGTTTTTATTTAATTTTGGAATAGAATAAATCAACTCTCCAGTTCAAGAAAAAAGACATGGGACCAAAGGGGCAAAGTGTTTTATTTGAAACTATTCATAATACTTGACATAAAAATATGATGAAAAAAGTTATCCAAATTCTGAATTTTGGTATACAAAGGTACCTTAGAATAAACAAATATTAACATTTCTCCCATCTATTCAAGCTCATGTGATTTTTGTCAGCCATTGTGTCTTAGGGCAACCCAATTCCCACTGCTACTGCTTCAGCCAGTTTAATTAGTTTACAATAATAGAATCACCTTATAGCTTTAATATTCAATTATTTCAAGCTTTTGCCACCAGTTTTTTTCAGGCTTTAGGTTATAGTTTCTGCAGTTTTGTTTCGCAAATTGTTTTATCTCACTTGCCTCTTTACCACAAGTTGCCTTCAGTTTCATTGCTATGTTCTCAAAAGAACAAAAATATGTATTCAGTGCCCCAGCATATTTCCTTCCCCTCCTTATCTCCAGAAAACGAATATCAGTATAACTTTATGAATCCCAATAGTTTGGTATGTACAGAAAACATATCCCCACATACTACATGTATATAGCCAGTAGCATACTTGGAGGTTCTTGGAATAAGTAGAGTAAACTTTCAATGTTCCTGTATTAAATCTCTAGATTTAGATGTTACTCAAGTGCCTATTTTTCAAAAGAATTTTACCCTGAAAATTGATCAGTTTAGATTAGTTTTTTTCAGTTCTTTTGTAAAATAGGCACCTGTTTGTTTGTTCAGAGTTAATATATTTTAGGAGATTTGTTTCACATTTCAGCCTTTGACCAGCACACCAAGAGTTGTGGAGGTTCCAGCCACACCAGACAAGAGGTACAGTAACCAAGACCTAAATTGTTTAAAATGTGGTTGCAAGACAAGAGTCAAAACAGACACAATAATGTGCGTTAGAGGAGAGGCTCAACAAACACATTCATGTCTGACTTGTCTAGTGGAATAGAACTGTCTCACCAAACACATTGTGAAACAAGTGTCCAATTTCATTGAATCAAATACATAAATGTAATATGCTAAATGATCTCAGACCACTTGAGTTGTATATTTTGTTCATTTTATTTAGTTCTTTTTGAGATTTGTGATTTTTGATTTTATTTCATTCAGGCAAGGAACCCCTGACTCAGGTGTTGAAAGTTCACCAGGTATGTTAAAATGCAATCTTCATGTGTACCTAGAAATATTAGTATATTATATATAGAAATACAGAATATTCTAGCAACCAGTTCAATATGATAAATTTTGATGAATATTTTAGAAAGCTGCTTAGATCAATCTCCATACTGCAAAAGCTTATTTTCCCAGCCTTTGTCTTAAATCCCATAGAATCTTTTTGTATAAAATGCATTTGATTACATTATAGTGCTAGATATCCATGCATAGATTTCATGGTATTTTTAATGGGAAAAATTTTATTTTATCCTTGCAACTGTTTCCATTTCAGATGTTTTGATACATATGTCATATTATGCTAGTATATATGTATTTTTAAACTCTGTGGTAAAGTGGGATGTTTGGACAATAGATCAGCTGCAGTTTGGCTTATTTTATTCTGTAAAATGTTCTCAAATCAGATCAAAAATCATACTCTTCCTGTGACCTTGTTTTAGCAACAATAAGCTGTTAAAGTTCATAGACTGATGCAATTTAATAACAAATAATTACAATAAAAATTAGAAGAATGCAAAGAATTCAAGTGAAATAAGTAAGGGAAGGAAAAAAAGGCAAAGCAATGGCCAAAATTGGATATTTTCAGTATCTCCAAACTTTCACTTTACTACAAAGAGATAAAGGTATTCTTTAAAGGTGATATTTTTATTTAATATTAATTCATCTTTAATTGACAAAATTTCAGTCCCTCCAGCCAACAGTGTTGCAGATTTTCAGGTGCTCCCTATTGCAGGCCAGCTTGAGGCTTCCCACCCCATACCTAATAATTCACAGGGTTCCCAAACATTGAACCAACATGGTTCCCCTAGTCAATATTGGGAGATGGCACCACAGTCACAGTCAAAACATTCAAGACAATCCAATGCCAAAACCAAAGATGCAAATCGTCCCACTTCTATATCCCAATTGTCCCCTCGTCCAATAATGCCCGGTGACAAAGACTCTTCACAATCAAATCTCTCTCCCAGACTTAAAAAGTCAGGTTTTCCTATCTTGTCCTCTCCAATCGAGGACATGGCCCTCACTGCTGGAATCCCCATCCTAGGTGCTATGCCAAGCAGGCAGAGGTTTAAGGCCCCAGTGCAAATACCCCCTGGTGTGCAGGTGCCTAGTTATATACTCAATGCTGTGGTGAAAAGCTACTCTGATGACCAGTTGATTAAGAAACCCCCTGCAGAACCACCACCTGTTGCATCAGTCCAGAGAAACAATACTTTGCCTCCTCCTGAACCCAAACCTCTGATTACCCCTGACCTTCCCCCCAAACATCACATACAGACACCCTTACCCAGTGAACAAGATGTCCCAGAGAGAATACCAGATGAGAGCCCTCAGGCTTCACCCTCTCCTTCTCCACCACCCCCACCTGTGGAAAACACCACCCCACAGATAGAAGCAGAAAATGAAAGTCATGTCGAGACTGAAGATTCTAGTGAGACTGAAAGCAGCATTGACCATGAGCCAGACCCCATTCCGCCACCAGTCTCAGAGGCCTCAGTTCATTCAGAGACCCCAGTTCAGGTTGAAGTTCAGGAAGAAGTGCGGCCAGTTCTGATTGAAGAAAAAGCACCTGAAGAAGAAAAACCTGAAACCATTGTTGACATTATTGCTGCTAAGACTCCTGATCCTGAGGTTCTCAACATTGAGCCAGAGGAGGAAAATGATTATGATATTGTTCAGGAAATTGTTGAGCCTGTAAAAGTATCACCAACACCTCCACCTCCTGCTCAAGAGAGCCCATTATCAGAGCCAGATCCAACAGTCCAAATGTCTCCAGAGGCCCCAGAAGAAACTGTGCAAAAAGAACCCACACCAGTGATAATTGAAGAAAATAATACAACTGAAAGTGAGGCAGCTCCTTCAGAGCCCTCAGTTAAAGAAGAACCAGTCCAAGAACCAATACCAACACCACCAATTGTAGTCAGTGATAGTGAGGAACCAGAGGAGATTCTGTCAGAAAAGGAGGCAGAACCAATGGTACCTACACCTGTAACTGAAAAGGATGAGCCTCCTAAACCTGATTCACTACCCGTTGAGTCCAGGCACTCTACACCTGTAGAAGAACCAGAACCAGAACCTGAACCTGAGCAGGTTATTGAAGCGGAGGTGGAGGACGCAGAGGAAGAAGAGCTGGTTGAAGAAGAGAACACAGAAGAGGACAAGGAGGAAGAAGTTCAAGAACAAAGGGAAGACACTCCACCAAAGGAACAGACCCCAGTGCCAGTGGTTGAAGAGACTCCTAAAAGCCCAATAGAAGAAGTCAAGGTAGCAAATGAAGTTGTGTCAAGTTCTGAATCAGACTTTGTCCGAGTAGAAGAAGAGTTCAGTGTCTCTGCTGAAGAAGAAGCCGAGGAACAACCAGAAGTCACTGAAGAACCAGTGGAAGATGAACCTGAAATTCAAGAGACACAAGAGGCAGAGCAGCAAACAGAATCCATCCCTCCAAAATCTCCCTCTCCTACCCCTCTACCCCCACAGTCCCCAGAACCCTCCCCATCACCCACCCCTATCCCCCAAACACCCTTACTTATCACCCAAGTTCCCATACCTAAGTCAGAGTCACCATCAGATCCACCTGAGAGTATCATAAATGACATTGAGCAAGAGAGTGTTAAGTCTGAAAAAGAACCCAGTGTAGTTGATTCAGGCCCTGTAACCCCAGTCCAAGCTCCTTTGGAAAAGTCTACACCTAAAAAGATTCCACAGAAAGTTGTTCTGCAAAAGGCTCCAAAGCCACAACCTCCCAAAGTAGAACCAAAGCCAAAAGCTGCACCCCCTCCTCCCCCACCTGTGGTTGTCCCCAAAAAGGCACCCCCCAAGGCAGAAACCCCTCCCCCAGTTTCAACTCCCAAAGCCAAAACACAGGAACCCCCCAGACCAGCACCACCACCACAAGAAATGCCAAAACCTGAACGAACAAAAACAATAGTCAATCCTAAACCAGAAAAACCAGTCCCAAAGCAGCCTGCAAAAGTGGAGAAACCTGAAAGGGAAAAGAAAGAGGTCCCAAAAGCAAAACCTGCCAAAGAAAAACCGCCAGTGGTTCAGACCAAAAAGAAAGGTGCAGTAAATGCACTTTTTTTGGTGTTGCACTATATATGTACTGTAACATTAGCATGCACTGCACCAAAGAACACGCATGTGCTATTGCACTATATGTGGCAGCACTGCATGGGAAGGTCACTGTAGATGGCAGCATGACACATTCTGTATAGTGTATGCACAAAAGCATTTCATCTGTTTCAGTTTATGCCCATCAGTAAATTCACACCAGTAGATATTTAATGCACAGATATTCTTATAAGTTTTTGATAGCAATACATGTAGATATGTAGCAGCACCTAATCATGCACTCATGTAGACGCGGGCACCAGTTCATTTTCAGCTGTAGTACCACGTCGGCTTGGCAGAAGACCTTAAGCACAAAAATGATTATTTGTTTCATTTTTGAATTATGTTTTCAGGTAATTTAATGCCATTGTCTCCTCATGAAGTATGAACTTGTACCTGTTTGTCTTATTTTGAAAAGATCAAGTTATCAGTTTGAGTGTATGTGAAAATTACATACTGTTTGATGGTGAATATGATATATGAAGATGAATGCAGATTTGACTGTCTGTGGTTTATGGTCACAATGTCAAATGTTTTGATAATTGTAATATTGTTAATATTAACAACTTAACTAACAGTTTGCTCTTTTTATTACTAACCACTTACAGAGCAGCAGACTCACTTGCAGCAAATTATGCATCTCGGCATCAAAAACTTTGAAATTGACATAGAAAGTCAGCACAAACTAGGATACGGTATACCATCCAATTTCAATTATCACTACAGAAAAACCTACAACTGTGCTGTATGTGGAAAACATTATCAGAAACCCATGGTGTCAATTTTTCCTGATAACAAAACCACCCAGTTGCGATACCTCATCCCAAATCGTGAGTCATATATTAAATTAATGTTAGCCCAACAGCAGCACGAGATGGCCAAGAGGAGGGCCTACGAGGAGCAAAGGCAGGGTGTGATATTAGACCAGGGAGGGTATCTGTTGCATACTAACACACCCAAGTACAAGTTGGCACCATCCACTCCAGGGAGAGCTGGTGAAATGCACAGTAGTCCACTTCAGGAAAGACACAGGCCGGCACAGATACAATTTAGTCCGAGGGATACCACATCAAGGCATGCTCCTAATGCAAACCAGGTGAAGAGAGGTAGGGACATGACTCCGTACAAAAGAAACACACAACAAAGAGCACATATCTTTGGAACCAATAAACCAATGAGCAAAAAGTTGACCATGAATATCCCAGCAGGCGAGGAGGACTTTGAGGACAGTGAGGAGGAAGAGGAACAGGGAGATTGGGAACTTGTTGAGGAGGAGGGGGAGGAAGAGCATGAGTTTGATGAAGATCAGTATGAATATGATGAACTTGCTGACAAACTTGGCAGTCTGCCCCCACGCTCTATGTTCTCCACCAATAGGAAGAAAAAGGGAAAGTCATCCAGAGTCCATATACGTCTCTTTGAAAAGGCGGGGCAAAGCAATATTGAGCTTGTATCTGCCAATGATGGACAAACTGTTGCCAAAGTTACCAGAGAAAATCTAATCAACAGCCCTACCAAACAGATGGGAGATTATGACTACAAGGTAATATACACAGATGATGGAAAAGCTGTTCGCCTCAGACGAAAAAGGGACAGCGTACTCTCTGATGTATCTGATGATTCTGCTTTTTCTGATGCAAGCAGTCTGTCTAAAGCTAAAAAGAAGAGGACACATTATGAGAAGAGCAAAAGGACATTCAGGGGCCAAGATCTGAATTTCAGGCTGCCAGAAGGAAGTTTCCAGGATGATGAACAAGATGTGGATGATGGGGTACAAGAAAGGAGGGTAATCAGGAAAGGGCCTTTGAGGAAGGGTCAGTTAGAGGGTGGCAGGGATGAGTCAAAAGAAAAAGAAATGATCCGTAGAATGTCTCTAAGCAAAAAGAAACTTGAAGCTTCATTGGGTGATATCAGAGGAGCACTAAGCAGCCTACAATCCTCCTTTGGAAATTTAGAAGTAAAAGGTAAAGATAACGAAGGGAAGAGTACAGATACCCTCATGGATGCAGAACCAAAGAAAAAGGGTAAATCAAAAGTTCCCAAGAAGACTAAACCAGTTCCCCCCAAAGCTACCTCTGTGGCAGAGCTCTTGAAGAAACTTGGTGGAATAGTGCTGCCAGATGATGTAAAGAACAAGCAGCTGATGTTTAATCCTATGGAAGGACTGAAGAAAGAGCTGAAGACAAAGCTCCCAACTGTCATGATGACCAAGGATGAAATACTTGACCTCATGAAGAGATACGGCATGACTGTAAATGAAGCTGCTCTTATGAAGCTTCTCTTTGGTGACACAGTTGAAGAAGACAAAAAAGAAACACAGGATGCTTCAAAGTCACAAAGTAGTCTGATTAAATTCATCATTCCACAGTTTGAGAGAGCTGAGGACACGCATCCAGATTTGGTGTCTTGGAAAGCAATGCTGGAGACTGTAGAAAGGTTGGTGAATGAGACGGAGGTTGATTTGGTCCGCGTGACCAGTATTCATCAGAAGATGAAAGCCCTGATTAAGACCAAGCGGAACATTTCTGAAATTGAGCTGACTGCCATACAGAAAATCATTGACATGCTGGAAGATGTCATAAAGCATCATGAGTTAGAGGAGAAAGAAAGGAAGAGGATTGAGGAAGAGGAAAGACAGAGGAGAGAAGAAGAAGAGAGGAAGAAAAGGGAAGAAGAAGAGAGAGAACGAGCCGAGTTGGACGCTCAGCGTTGGAACCAACCCAGAATGCAACAGCAGGATATGCATCGGCTGCGCCTGCAAAATCAACAGTACGGGATGTCTTTTAGGCCAGGTCTACCCACCAACATAGGTTACGCCAATGAGTTTATGCAGCGCTACATGAATCATGTGCAGGCTCATAAAGAAGAGAAACATGAAGACAAGGAAATGGGGTCAACTCTTACCTTACCCAGTAGTGATAGTGTAGATAAACTAGGCACAGGATCTAACGCAGATACTAACTCTCTCCTTGGTGGTTCAAGCGGATATTTTAGCTCAAATGAAGTTTTGGATTCCTTGAATTTGGAGCAGCTTCAGAAACCACAGTTAGCTCTGGGAGATTTCAGGACAGGACAACGCATGTCTGGGTTCAGCTCTGGGAGTTTCTTCCCAGGAGCTGATATTGGTTCCAGTGATGAAGAAGAAGAAGAAAAAGAAGAAAAACATGAGGAAGAAAATAAAGATCAAGCTCATGATACTGGAGGTCACAAAGATGTCCAGCCTAAGTCCCAGCATTCTCTCCCATTTCTGGACTCTGAAGATACATTATTGTTCAGATGTGTATCGGACACAGCACTTTTCATTCTGCCTGGCCTTGACCTTGGGATAAATTCAACCAATCTACAGAGGTCCAACTCACTTCCTGCTATCCCACTGACCTTTGAAGAGGCAGATGACCTTGAGGCCTTATCCAAGCAAAGGAAAATTATCAAGAAAGAGAAAGTTGCAAGTAAGATGGCACTGGATGGGGAAATGCATTCAAGTTTTGTTTTCTCTCTGATTACTTTCACATATTTTCATTTTAAAATTTGTTTCTCTGATTTTCTCTGATTATTTTTGTTTCATCCAAATATATTTTTTTCAAAGAATGCTGTGGTATTTTCTTTACTGAGTTTGTATATTGGTTTATATCTTGTAGAAATATTTCTTTCATTTTTTAGAATTTGGCGAATACATAACCACCTTGTGACATGCTACATGTAGAAGGGTAGTGCACTGGTAGTTTGTATATGTACAAATTGTATTATTTAAAGTACAGTGTAGTAATTGTAGCATTACTATCTCTCCTTAAATGATGTTTGAGTTTAATCAGCTGCAAAGCTTCTTTTACTGACATAAGTACTAATCCTTAAAGTGCTACCAAGTTTACTAAATATGTTCGTAAGTTTTAAATGGCTTTGTTGTGTGTGAGCCAGTGTCTATCTCTGTAGACCACTAACACCAGTGTTATTTGTCAGATCCAAAGAGGGTACCCAGCAGATCTGTTCAACATGTCCTGGTAGAGCCTGTAGAGACTCCAGAAGGTACCTTGACTGGTTTGAGGTGGTACTGTGTAGGCCTACTACATATTATTTTCCCAGTTATTTATTTATTTATTATTTGCTGTGTTTGTTTGTGTGTGTGTGTGTGGGGGGGGGGGGGGGTATGTGAATGTGTGTTTGTTACATTGAAACTGCTTTAATTTCTTAGAGAGTTTGAATGCTGTGCATGTGTTCTTGGATGGAGTTGATCACCTTCACTCAGAATGTGTGATGACTGTTTTATTTCATTTATTTTGTTATTGAATTGCCATTGAAATTACAATTATTTCATTTTTATTTTTGTCTTCAGATGGAGTTGGACCTTTTGACTGTTTTTGTTGCTATGGCTTTATTTGGTATTACATATTATATGGATATGAAAATTGCTTGCTTGAATTGTTGCTATGCTATTAATTTTATACTTGAATTATTTATCATTGTTTTACATTCATTTTATATATCATTATGCATTCTTACTTATTTGTTGTCATCATATTTCATTGTTTTTATACATAGTGAAATCCAGTGTGCCCTCATGCATGTATTTTACAAATACCTTGCACCTATAGAAAAATCTGCTTTGCATGGCACCTTTAGTTTACAATCCTTGTTTTATTTGCACTATCCTTATTTTATTTGCACCCAGCACCTATAAATGATGACGTGGAGTCAGAGTTAGATTCTGTCATTGAATCAGAGCCGTACACTTTTCTGATGGAAATGCGTATGGAAGAATCTCCTTCTATTCCATCCCGAGCTTCTGAAACCCCACCGCTAGAGAGGCTACCCCCTCTTCCACCCTCACCATCTCCAACACCAGGTGATGTGTTGTGTCAATTAAGTACAAGACAAGCCCAGTCTTTGCTTTCATCTCCTAATATTAAAGTTTGTTTTTAAAATCATATATGCTAAAAGTTCATTTTGTATTTTAGTTTTGTTTGAATTTTGAAACATTTTCATTAGAAATAGCATTTTGTAAATTAGTTTTAGGGTTTTACATACAGACATTGAAACCAATTTTTAGTCTCTAAATATCACTGTTTTGATTATTAGATATAACTGGGCAAATCTTGTACTTAATTAAATGAAAAGCTTACTAGTATATCACAGAGAGAGTACTTAAGAATCCCACTGCATGACTTTTTAATTCCTCTCTTTGTGATATATCTTGCTGTAGCTTTAGCACTTTTTGCACCCAATTTTACAATTATTATATTTAATGACATTTAAATGCCTTGTTTGAAATTTATTTATGTTTCTTCTATTTTAATTAATCAAATTTACATGAAATTATATTTTATTTACCCCTTAAGTTCAGTTACGAACATTTAATTTATCTATTATTTTTAGTTTCCTTGAAAAGAAAAATATTTTTGTATTAACATGTAGTTTTTGAACCCCTCAACAATAAGTGTTGTCACCAAAGACATTTTAATAACAAGTCAGTGGTCCCTTTTAATTAAATAATATCAACAGATACTAAAATTATGTCTAATTTTACTGTTAAGACAGAAAGATTTATATTTACGATATAAATGTTATGTAGCTTATGTTTATATGTTGACATCTTCATCTTCAGAACCACCAAAGGAGCCCACTCCTCCCCCACCCAAAGAACCTACGCCAGGTAAAACTTCTGTATTCTCAGTCATTGCTGCATTTATTCCACACCAAGTTGACTTAATATCTTAGTGATGTAGAATATTTCATTATAGATTTGCCACATTCGGACCTTTTAAAACAGTTCGGTTACCTCCACCACTACATGTATCCACCACACAGCTTATGATCATTATCATCTTTTTGATACATTTCACATTGTTTTTAAGTAATTATTGATCATGTTATTCAAAATGAATTCCCTTTAAGTTTTTATTATTATTATTATTATTATTATTAAAATTGCTGTAAGATTATTATTATAAGATTATAACTATTCACCCTCTCTTCCATAAAGAACCCCCCAAGGAGCCCACACCCCCACCCCCTCCACCGCCGGTCCAGAAGAAGGTCATTAAGGGGCTGACCAAGGTGGCCAAGCCAGAGCCACCAAAGAAAGAGGTCAAGGTGTACAAGGTGAGCTTTATCACAGAGGAAGTACTGGGTTGGAAATGGTCTTTTGTTTGAAATACTTGCTCCATTTTGGTGTTAACACAAATGAACTACAGGTGAATTTTATTATATGTATTGCTCTAATTTGATGAAACTCACAAAATATAAAATATGAAAAAAGTAATATTGAAATTAGTATATAAGATAAAGAAAAGGGATGATTATTCCCATTGTTCATTGTTGTTTTCAGCACTGAACAGAATGTAGTGGAATTAAAAGCTGACTTTAAAGGGATAATTACTCTTCGTTTTGGCCAAAAAATGAATTTTCCTGCAGTAAACAACAATTTTCCCATACTTATCAATGGTTAATGAATCCATTTTTACATTCAAAGTTAATCCCTGTTTTTTTTCTAAAAAGTTTTTTGTTAAAATCTCTTAAGAGATCAGTGGAGGTCACGTGGTCTAAAGACAAGCTCAGATATCAGAATAATAGCTATAACTGCCGTTTTTGTGGTAAAACAGAATATATTATATTTCTATGAGTTATTCACAATGTTGTTATTGTGAAATATTGATCTCATACGAAGAGTTATTATCCCTTTAACGTCTTTATTTTTTTTTTTCACAGGCACCACCTCCACCATTGCCACCACCCAAGAAGAAGCCACCAACCCCGCCGCCCAAGGAGCCAACACCTCCACCCCCAAAAGAACCAACTCCTGTGCCAACCCCCACCCCCACCCCACCACCAAAAGAACCCACCCCTCTTCCCACCCCCTCTCCATCTCCCTCTCCAGAGATTGTGTTTGAGAAAGATTCTGATGATGAGGACTATGTGAGGGTAGAGGTAATATGTTCTTCATATATAACTATAATGTATTAATGATAAATACATATGGTAATTATTTGATCATTTTCATTGGCGAAAATTATCAAACTTAATAATTTTACATAATTTTACAATCACAAAAATGATTTTTCTATTGAACATTTGTTGTGCTTTTAGGGCATAAAATAGAAATAAGGAGTAGCCTTCTTTTAAATTTTGTTGCTATCACCCAGTAGGAATGTACTTAATTTCAGAAGTTTTGATTAAATATACCTGTACAGTATCTGTAAAGTTCACAGTTTTTCTCCATTGAAAGTATTGAGTGATTACTGCAATTATATAAATAGATAATTTCATCAATTTTTTTAAGGAGGAAGAGGTAGAAATAGAAGGACCCACTCCACCACCTAAATCTCCAACTCCAACACCGCCACCTCCCAAACCAAAGAGGAAGATGCTGTAAGTTTTTGGAAGTGAAGTTGATTTAAAAAAAAAATATGTTTTTTTTTTTCGAAAGATAGTTTGAATTCTATAATTTGGCAAAAACTGACCAATATAAACAGGATTTTTATAAAAAGCAAATTGAGATATGTTTTTAGGATTTAACATGTTTATATTTATCTAAAGAGAGAACATCAGTTAAATATTAAGAAATATATCTGCAAACAACATTCACATACAGGTACATTTGATTTCTTAAGAAATATGAATTTTAAGCACAGGATTGAACAGAAATTTTTCAAAATTTCTTCCAGTCCAAAACGCAAGCCAAGAGTGACTCTAAGGGCTATTGCCAAGGCAACGGCTCCCATGCCGAAGAGTGACCTTCAGGAGATGACAGACCCTCTTGACCTTCTGGCTAAATACTGTATTATACAGTGAGTATAGGATTGTGTTTGGTTGTGATTCTCGAATCTCAACTAATTCAATGTTCCTTAAACCCAGAATAAGGGTTTTCTGTTCTGATGCATTCTTAGAGAGTAAAAAAAATATTATGTGAGTTGATAAATTGTCTTTCACATAATTTTATACTGGAGCTGGCATTTATGCACTTGTATTCCTGACAACTACCAGTGGTTGAACATTTCTGTCACAACAAATGTTATTCAATTTTTGTGCAATCTTTCATTGAAGAATTCAAGTACATGTGATGTACCAGGTAACGGTATTTTGTAGAAATAAGAATGAAATGCTAGTATATAAACAAATATATGATACATGTGGATTTTTTTTCACTTCAGTCCCGACAGAATGCCTTTTTACGAACGCATTTTTGCTGAGACAATTGAAGAGCAGTCTGAACGCTATAAAAACATCCCACCTTCAAAATACTCAATGAAATTCAAAGAAAAATATAAGAACCCATTTGACCTAGACCTTGAAGAGGAAGAAGACCAAGAAAAGCCCAAAGCACTACCAAAAGGAACAGGTGGAATTGTCACTCAGATGTCAGCCACTTTAGGAGGCGGGGCTACTGCTGGTGATGATAATAATGCAGCTCTGCCCCCTGTGGCAGAGGGAGTGGCACCCAAGGATATGGATGATGATAAAGACAGTGGGATTTCTCTCCCAAGTGTGGACAAGGTCAAGTTCAGGGACATGGGGTTGTTAAACAGAGCCGGGCAGTACGAGTTTCTCGTGGTGAGTAAAAGACATTTTGCTAAATGGAATATGATATGATATTGAATTGAATAATGATGATAATAGTATTGATAATAATTTCAATATCTAATAGTATAAATTAGAAAAACAATGAAAATAGCCAAATAAATATAAGTTGTGTAACTCTTAAAATTTGTGTTCTATAATTTCATCTACATTTAAGTTTCTGGATTTTAGTATTTATTTTATGGTATAAGTGTCCCTTCAGACAGCACATATACTCTGGTGACTTAATGAAAATGAGACTTTTGAACACATACTAAGTTTTTTTCGTTTGTATATTTTACGCACTTATTAATTGCAATATACATATTTTCTTATCCCTGTTGTCATAGGGCCAGAGTGCTGCAGATGTGTTGTCCAAGAAACTTGACTACAGCATGGACAGGATGACACAGAAATACAGGAAGCTGATTGTGAAGAAGCTTACTTTGCAGAGTAAGTAAGACATTTTGTGACAGTAATTTTCCACTTTATTGGGCATCTGTTGTTCACAGAGTAGATGTGTGTGTGTGTGTGTGTGTGTGTGTGTGTGTGTGTGTGTGGGCAATATCTGCATGAACAACCACAATGGAAGCACAGGTACAGGTGTTACACATGGGATTATAACATCAACAAATGTACATAAAGTAAATTAATTCTGTATCATTGCAAGGGCTACATGAGTCAAATTTGTCTCAATACATGTATATGGTATAACCATACTATGTATATGTGCTGTATTTAAAAAGGTATTATGCCAGTTTCGAAAGCAAAACATTATTTCCCCTCAGTGCTTCATTGCAGTTGTTTATTAATTGCTGTTTTAATTGGTAGTGGTAAATGTGAAAAATTATCAACTTCAGCTGAAAAAGAACTGAAATGATTGTGCCATTGTGTTAGTTGTGACAGCTGTTGAATCTGTGTACCCTGCAGGTCAGAAAAAGCAGTTTATTTTCAACACAATCAAAGAAGATCTCCCAGACCTCATGAGACCAGACTATGATACCTTTGCCAAGGGAAAAGGGAAAGGAAAGAAGGTAATATTGAACAAATAGAGGTATTTACATATTATGATTAGAACTAAAGATATTAATTTTAGGATATTGAATCTGTAGAATCAGAAATGAAAAGAAGATGGCTTAAAGTCTTGTTTGTCAGAAAAAAAGGTACAATTACTCCAGCTGAGCAAATGTAACCTAATCTGAAATCTGTTTTCTTGATGTTCAAGTTAAAATTTTAATATGGGCTTATCATTGAAAGAACAATGCTGTGAATTGTATTTATGTAAATTAAAGCTTTTAAACATAAACACTAAATATATATACATGTATTCAGCAGGAAATAATGTGCATTTAATTCCCCTTCCACAATTTGAATGATATATGTTTGTACTTAACTTTGGTAAGAAATAAAAAAACACTTTATTTTCTGAACATTTCAGAAGAATCAAGTGCTGGTCACTGAGATGCCCTCCACTCAGGATGAACAGCAGCCCAAGAAGAAACTGACCGCTGATGAAATTATTGGCAGGCTGGACAGTAAGATGTGGTCAATGGTAGGTGGTTTATATTGACATGTTCATTTAGACTGACCACAAATAAATTTTAAAATATTTATATTTATATTTTGATTGTTATATGTAATTGACAAAGGTATATGGAGTCAAAATTACTGCCTGCAGGGAAAAATTAATCGTAATTGAAATGCATGAAATTTAGCAAAGAAGAGATGTCTCTTCCTTAGGAATGTATTCCTAGGTTAAAGTAGAAAACTGTTTGGAAAGTTTTTCAATTTTTGTACAAAAAATTTAAAGCCAGTTTTAGAAAAACCAGTCAACATTTGGCAAAGAAATGTCAAGTAAACACATTGCTTTCTTCTCATCTGCCATCATGCTCAACCAACACAATGTGTGCTGTCACACCTAACACAATTGCTCTTCCAGATCTCCAATATGCCAGAGGTAACCAGAACAGATGCTCAATTATCTATCATAGAGAAGAAGATGGCAGAACTGGAGGCCAGAATGAACATCACAGATGGTAAGATATGAAAGGAGAAGATTTAAAGCCTTAATTAAAGGGATATTTCAAAATTCTATATGTGTCCAAAGTCACTGTTTTTATAGAGAAGTATAAGTGATTGAACATCAAGCGAAATTTAAAGTAGTGATATCTGTCCAAGATTACTGAGTATTGGCATTGACTTTGGGAGACAGGCAGTCTGAATAGCTACACCTTTCTTTATAAAATACCATTGAATTTCCAAATTTAATTAATTAATTAATTATTTTATATTTTTTTGTAGAGGAAAAACGAGAAATGGAAGTTTACACTAGGGATCTATTTCTCAAGGAGCAAATTGAAAATGAGAGGACAAGAGAATTCAGAAGGAAACAAAGTCCTCTTTACCAGCAGATCAATCCAGTGCCTGTGAGTACATCTTTACTTTGGGAGAAATAATTATATGGATACCCTATGCATGTTTTAGTTAAATGGAATTATTGTCTTTGAACATGGAAGATATGGTACTTAAAAAGAGATGAAAATCTGTTTTGTTAATGTTTTGTGATGAAGTTTCCCTTCAGTGAATTATACTATGGGTACTTATGGTTTTACCAAGAACTAATATATTATTATTATTATTATTATTATTATTATTATTATTGTTTAATTTTCCAGGATGTTGAAATCAATGTTGAAGAAGTTGAGGCAGCACTGCAGAGAATTAACAACAACTTATTAACAGACAGAGAGTTCCAGTTTGTCTACCATGTAAGTCAAGTCCAGCCCTGTTATTCTGATAATAATTATTTTTGTATTTATTTTGTATGTTTGTGTAAATTTCAAAGGTGGAGTATTTATGAGATAGCCTAAATACATATAAATGCATAAAACATTTGGGTTAAAGTATGCCCTTATTCAGTGGACCCTTATTTTATTAATTGCTGATGTAGTACATTTTTTACATAATTTGATTTTTTACTTATTTCCTACCAGGCCAAATGTGTCACTGTTGTAACAGAGAACAAATATATCTGAGTATCTTGTGTATATTGTCAAAGAAGTAAAGTTCCTTTTTGGCTCTTGCAGGTTCTGGATCTTCCAGGCAGACACAGGCTAAATCTGAAACTGTTCAGTGCAGTGGCAGCTTTGTCTGAGAAAGTGAAACAACTAGAGTGAGTTTATTTAAAGATTCTACACCTGATTTCTTAATTTTTTTATATCTAAATCTTATAATGTCACTTGTGGTGACATTTATTTTCCTTAAAAATTGTTGTGAAGTGGAGTTTGATTGTACGTATTTTTTCAGTTATATTTTTTACGCCATGAATATTTGATCTCAAAAACCTGTTTTCCGAATTTTTGCTGGAAAATATCTTTTTCTTTATAAAGAATAATATCACTGTCTTCTGTTTCAGTCCAATAACAAGAAAGTTGATAAACAAGTTTGACTTTGAGGCTCTGGATATAAAGATGGGCAAGTGCAAGGTAAGGCATTGGGAATGTAATAATATGATTTTGTAAATTTATATCAAAAATTAAATAAAGTCACAGTCCGATAACATCCCTATAATCCTGAGCCTAAACAGTCCTAGTTTAATAAGACGTGTTATTGTTTTTATTATTATTATTATTATTATTATTATTATTATTATTATTAATTTCTATTGGTAAGAAATGCTACAAAGCAGTAGTCAATTAAACTTTTATGTGGTTCTTATAGAATGATTTTTGTTAAATGAAATGTTCTATTATTTTTATTATTATTATTATTATTATTATTATTATTATTATTATATTTCCAGGAGCTGTTCTTCCTCCTAGATAACCAAACAGCTGGCATGCCAGATGGAAGAATAGATGCTGATACCTTGGCAATAGAGCTGGCAGCAGGTGGCATTACTCCAGAACACACTCAATGGGTGAGATAGATTGTGCTCATTATCTCAACTAACACAGCTGTGATGTTCATAAATTCATTAATTGATAAATCACTCAACTTATTTATTTACTTATTTATATTTTCCTTAATAAGAACACTCATTTTGTTCCTGATTGGTATAAAATCATTATGATAAGTTGGATCTGGCATAAGAATTTACTGATAATTCGATTATTCAAAATGTTACAATTGGTTTACTTCTTCTTTTTATTTGCTCTTTTTTCTTCTTTAGAAATTTAGAAATGTTAGATGGGTGACAAGTTTGGACTGAACATTTTGCATTTCACATATTTTGGAGACTATTTTTAAACTTAATAATAATTTAATCTTTTCAGGTCGTCAATAAATTTAATAGGTATAAAAATGGAATGGTGGAGTTTTTGGACTTTTTAATATACTGTCCTCTGTTTATTGAAGTCCACGAGAGGATCATTAAGGACCCTCTTAATGTGGCTGTGTGGAGATTAGATGATGACAGGAAAGAGATGGAGGTGAAGAGTTAGCAGTGGATTAAGTCACAGATAAACTGGATTTAAAGCAGAGGTGAAAGTGCAAGGTGTTACATGCTCACTCAAATTAGCACTGAAAATGAAAAAATATAGGCCAGGAAGATGTAAGAAATAAGACAGCTGAGTTATTTTAGCTAACTTTTTCTATAAAATGGAAGAATTTAATGTTTTTTCAAATCAAATTATTATTTTTCACTCAGCTACTTACTGGAATTAAAAAGAAGAAATTAAACAATGCAGGGAAATTTCACATACTGTGAATAATCATGTCATCAATAACATGTTTCCCATTGTCCATTTGAAACAGCTCAATAAAAATAAAGTCCACAACATATACAGTATTTTTCATTAATGAAAACCCATCATGCTACTGAAAACTATTTAAAAGCTATTTTTATAATCACTAATTCTGATTTAATTTAAGTTTTGATAATCACAGATATAAAAAAGATACACATTTATGTTATATGTCAGTCATGTAATTTAATCAGAGGATAACTGTCTGTGGACGAGGTAATCTTGGAATGGTAACGGAGGCTGTCAAACAAACACACATAATATGTCTTCCGGTAGCCACTTACTGAAAATTAAAAGCAGACAACTATCTTTAATGAGACGATGTCTTAATAATTTTATTGGCAGTGAAAACGTAAGCGATCCATTCAGGGAAATATGGTGATTTATTTTAATAATGCTATTACCAATACTAAAAATACTGATCAGATTATTATTTGTAGTCAGTCCTCCAAAAGGGCTTTACTTTGTTATAAAACTATTGAAATATTCATTAAAAAACAAAATGAATGTGGAATCCAATATATCTTGAACGAAAAAGTGAGAAGTTTAAAAAGGAATAGTAATGCAAAAAACATAGTTACCTTGATGGTCTTCTCATGATGCCAAATTCATAATATCATTGGACATTTGGCACAATTGGGACATACTACTGCTACATTGGTAAACATGTTCAGTCTGAAAAAAGATATTTCAAATGCCAAGAATTGCCAGTCATTTCAAGCGAAACAATTTATTACTTATTAGTTTGAAATAATCATCTATTGACTTGTATTATTTTAATTAATGACCATATGTCAATCTATACGATTTCCAATTGAGGGTTTGAAGGTGGGTGGTCGGAGGTGAAAAGTGGTTGGGGTGGGGGTGGGGGTGAAAGTGATTTCGCACAAAATCTCGACTCCAAGTAGTTCAAGACTTTGAAGCCTAAGTTCTTATATATTCTTACCATCACCATAATCCTACATGTGTAGGCCTAACTGCCTATGTTGTTTTTAGGTGAATGGGGGTAAGAGAAACTTCCAGAGTCTGAGACCTAATGGTAATCTATTTTCCTCTTCCAGTGATATTAAAAATCATTCCCGAAAGAGTTAAATTGCTCCATATTCTCTGTAAACATCTCTGCTTTTTTAGGGGGGGGGGGGGGATGTACGCAAAATAAAACTACTCCGGATATCATGAATCTACCGTAATAATTCTGATATCCTGAATCTACCTTAATAAAGATAATACTGAGGGAAATGAATATTTTTGCTACATACATAGTGTTTCTTCACTCGAAAGAAACAAAGACATCTTTTGGATGGAAGTATACTTACCACATCTAGGAGAGCTGCAACGTCATCATGTCATATGTCATCATATTATAACATCATAACGTCTGGACTGGCAACGTCAGAGTCTGCAGCAGAAGATATGAAGCAAGGCACCGATGTGGTCCTAAAAGAAATAATGTTTCATATACCGTATTTGGTAACAGACCTGTTAAACAAAAGGAACTTATAATTGTGAGCTTCTGATTCAAAACTTACAAAAGCTTGAGGCATTATGTGGGAATAATGTAATATGCACTGTCATTCCATTAATGGACTAGTATTATTGCTGGCCATCAAAAACATTTTTGGTTCAAAATTGATATTTTCAGATTAAAATCTGGTTGGTCTGTTATATCAAATGCACCACATGTTTAATTGATTGTTTAATTGAGTAATTAAATAAATGGATGGTCTTACCTGCACATCGGTTACCCAAATTGAAGTGTCCCCTTGCCTTTCAAGCACCCGCAGCGCCATCCACTGGTGGATGCCCCGTATATGCAAAATGTCCAGTCTGGTACTTGTAGCCCAGTAGCTATTCAGAGCAGCATATCCCAAAGATTCAACAATCTGTAGCAGGTGTGCAGCTTTGGTTTTGTCAATCATAACCAGTCCTCAATATTTGACTATAAAATTATATATGTATCCTATGTTTTGCCTCGGACTTGGATTCCATTTAACATTACATCTATGTCTATACTGTTACATACATGTATCATTTCAGAGGAATATACTAGTACTTGTATAACGTCATAATGTGTGTACAAGTCAGGCTCTCTCTTTGATTTATCTGTCTTAGTTTCTCTCTTGGATAAAATTTGTAAGGAATCGTAGCCCTGTTTCATTTACATGTACTACTGTAAAGTTTTAACATGGCCTTTCAAGACCAATGTTAACATCATTTATACAAGTATTGAACTATTTCTATCAGCGTTTGACTTTTTATTATAATAACACTTCATAATTAGTGTCGTTACAATACACAGGTGTACAATCTGTCTCTGGTCAAGTTCCTGTATATATATATATATATATATATATATATATATATATATATATATATATATATACCTGTATATGCCTGTGCAAATCTTTCCTGAACCGATTCCCACACCAGTTGATTCGCAATAATGTAACCGATGGTCTTACACCTGGACGTCCATGGAAATGAATAAACACCTTTTTGGCATAATATTATTTTCTATATCAAAATAGGTGTACCACTATTTACACATGCATATTCACAAATAAAACAACAAACACATATTCAAATAAGTATAGTAAAGCGTATTTTTCAGGGCTCACACGTTTTGGAATTAAAATAATGTAGCAGATAACATGTTTTGCTCACTATACAATGACAATACACCACTTCTTCTAGACTTGTCATTTCTAATACAAATGTTTCTCCTTGGGATGTCGTATTCTCTTAGATTATTTATACTATTTTCGATTCCGCCTTTTTGAATGCATCCAATTTCTTTTTGTTTACAGTATATATACAGTACCTGAGCAAATCCAATAGTATGTTATGTAGGACGATAGAAACCTACCCCCCGTCCCTTGGTATATTGGACATGGCATGTGAACAGGGCGCTGTTCTATGCCTTTGATCAAAAACAACCCTCATACGCTGGCGCTTATAATATCAATTATGTCTAATTTCACCCTCTGCCTTGCGTTCATGTTCGAAATTCATTCAATATCATGTTCCTTCGAGCCCTTTATCTTCACATCACGTATATCACTAGATAAATTATTCTGTTTTCACCTGGGATGATTCTGTAGTATTATCTGCACATAATAAAAAGGAAAAGAAAATCCCATGAAAGTCATGAACGTCGTGTCACCACATACTCGCTTGTCTGTTGTGCACTATATCTGAAGAGTTAATCGAGATCAAAATCATCCATCTCTCTTTTTTGTTCAGTTGATGTAGAATCAGCTTCTTTATTCTCGGTTTTGCCTCCTGATGGGTTGCCTGGTTTTGACCCAAGGTCAAGGTCTTCCAACTGTCTTTGTATAGTTTTTAGAAAGATTTCATTTTCAAATATCTCTTTAGCGGCACGTGCCTTTTTTTGCGCCTTTAATTTTGCAGCTTCTAGTCTTTCCTTCATGGCGGTGGCTTCTTTCTTCACATCTGCACTCTCTGAGGGTTTCCCGTTGAGGTCCAAGAGATCAGCAACAGCTTCAAGGCTAAGTAGGGTGTCTTCGTGGTCAGTAAGTACAGAGTGACGTATGTCCAGAGCTCGTTGGTGCATCTTAAGGCCCTCCTTAATGTCGCCTATTAGCTTCATTTCCTGGCCCAGGTAGAACATCGTATTAGCTGTGCTAGCGCTATCACCCAACGCTTGCTCACCTATACGGAGAGCTCTTTGGAGTGTACTGAGGGCATCTGTATGTTTTCCCTGTGCTGACAAGGCACGACCCAGCAAAGTGATCGTAGCTGCTGTCATCTTGTGGTTTTCTCCCATCATCTCTTCCCACATAGCCACAGCTTTCCTGAGGACTTCGACTGCACCTTCTGCATTGCCCAGATTTATCATTTCCTGGCCAATTCTGAGGAGGGTATAGGCTGTTTCCGGACATTCGCCAGACACTTTATCAAATATACCTAGAGCTCTTTGGAATGTACTGAGGGCATCTGCATGTTTCCCATGTGCTGACAAGGCACAACCCAGCATATGAATTGAGTTTGCAGTCATCTTTTGGTTTTCTCCCAGGATATTTTCCAAAAGAGCCACTTCTATCCTGATGGCATCGACTGCACCGCCTGCATTGTCCAGCTTTATTATATCCTGATCTATTTTGGTTGCCTGATCTATTAAGTTTAAGTTTCCACTTTTTTCCATAGGGAAAGAAAATTGTGCGACATCGACAAGGAAGTTTTGCATACCTTCCCCGATAAAATTGTCAAATTCTCCAACCATGATCTCAGTCGGTGCATGTCGGGTGCCACTATGCATGCAGTTCTCAAATGATTCATGTAAACTATGTGAGTGTATAGAATTGTTAAACAAAGGTTCCAGAACAGAATTAATATCTTGCGGCATTTCTTCAGACTTGGTCGCGTTTTTTAACATTGTAAAAAGAAATCTTGAAAAATCACCAGGAGCTGTCGTATTATGGTTCTCGAGCAACATGCAAGCTTCTGAAATTTTATGTTCCAAAACATATATTGACCAAAGATTAAAGATACTGTGAAAATATTGTTCATGACTGCATTTATCTGGTAGGGAGTCGTATATCTCAATTGCTTTCGTCAGGTTTTCAATGGCAGCTGGTATCTCTCTGATGCGCATATGCAAAAGGCCGATGGTACTGTATATAAAAGCACTTTCAGCAATGTTTGCAATTCCCCCAACTTCAAGGACGGTTGCTAACAGGGTTTTATAGACGCGAAATGCATGGCGGTACCTGTGTAGGGCAGAGAGACGCACTGCAAACTCCTTCATTTTGCCGTAGAGATTTTGCCTTGACGAAAGTGATAGGATACTGAAAATGTCAATAAATTTAGCAAACCTATCTCTTTCTCTTTCAAAATAAGACACTCCTTCACGGTGATCCTTTCTGTTCAGATCGCTTAAACTAGGTTCCATGAAATTTAAAAAATGCATATTTAATCGCTCCTTATTTTCTGCTGACATTTCATATTGAGCAAAGGCCTGAATTATGCTGTGCATGTCATATTCTTGTCTTATATCATCATACGCAAGCATCGAGGTGTTATACAGAGTCCGGAGTAAATTATTAGTCTCTAGTGATGTGATATCTTGGAATTCTTTGCTTATCAAGGCAAAGGCTTCATCAGCGGTAAATTTTGACGGGAAAACTGACAGAAGTTGAAACGCCATCTGTTCCTCAGGGCTCAGTCGTTTATATGTAAGGTTGATACAAGCGTAAACTTCTTGTAATTCCGGTGCCAGACTAAATATTTTTTTGTAAAACTCTACGCTACAAGCAAGCTCTTTTACCAAATCGGTGGCCTTCATTCCTTGTTTAAGCAGATACCCCAAAATATGGAGTAACAACGCCATGAATCCGCATTTCGTAGCTAGAATGTTCCCTTCTTCACGGTCCAGGGTAGGGGAATACCAGCGGAGTACGGAAAGGGACGCTGACTGTGAGAGGGAGTCGAGTTGGTGGACATGAACCTTCATGTTAGGTAAATGAATCTTTTCACGTGACGTGCATAATACATATGCATTTCTGCAGTTTGTGTTCAACTTGTCTAACAAACCACGGAAATAATCAAGTGTGTCTTTTCTCACGGCGGTCTCGCAATTGTCTAGAATTATCAACATCTTCTGCCCAAACTGTGTTATTTCCTGACAAGCTTTTGTGAGAAGTTTCTCTGGGTCAGAGTGTTCTGAATCTAAATCCATATCTAATTTTAAAGCTAATAACAATGATGTAACAATATCTGACTCGGTGGAAACATTTTTCAGGTCTGCCATAACGGAGCGGATTCCAAATCTTGAGACAAATTTGTGAGCAATAACCGTAGCAAGGGCGGTCTTCCCTTGCCCACCAGACCCTTGGATGATGGCTAGCCGACCGCCGTTATGGAGAAATTGCGTTATGTCCTTAACCTCATCACAGCGTCCCTCAAAGCATAAAGGGGGCATGGGGAGAGAACATTGATCTAGGACAGACGCTGAAAGAGGCCATGCATGTAAATGGAATGGGAGTTAAAACGATGAACAATGAGAAAGACACAGAGTGGTTGAGCAAACTGTCATTTCATGGTTACGGCTACATGATTTTCTAAAGCAGTTTTAATTTTATTCCATTAACAAACATTCGATTTTCATCACAGAAGGCAGGAAAGCAATGGAAACTGCTACTATGCAAAAAATAAGCACGAAGACGAATTATTCAAAAAAACTTTTATTGAAAGATAAAACTCTCGAAACTTAATAACTGTCAGTTTTTTGTTTACCTATGACTCATTTTCTCTGCATGTAAATCGCGGTTTCATATACCACTTTTATTTATTTCTCAGTGAATGTCGTTTTTAACAATCAAAAGCTGTAAAACGTTAACCCTACCAGATGTAAATTCCAACTGAAGCCACTACATTTGTGTCTATCTACAAGTTTTCTTGTACTAACCTGTAAACGTCTCTCTGTCTTCTTCAGTCACAACAGTTCCCGACAGTCCATCTACCAGCCAACTATAGTCCTCTTGCAAACATGTTTGGAAGCACTCGAAGTATTGATTGTCCTTGGTTAACAAAAGAGTAAGGAGCTTCTGAGTCTGCTCAAGGGGAGTTTCTTCTTTTAATACATCATTCAGTTCCTTTTGGGTCAGAATACCTCTGGTGATGAGCTTGTGGGAAACGTGCTTCACAACTAAGTCGTCACAAATGGCTTCCCAATTTTTCTGAAGCTTGATCCGATTTTCTAAAGTAATTGGGAAAGCCATGGTTGAGGCTAAACTGCAAAATGAATGAGTGCTATGTTAAAGTAAAATCTCCAACTGTTGGTGAGATACTGGAAGCAAAGTAGATGGGATGATTATAAGAAACATACTGTCGTGTACAGGTAGATGAATCTTAGAGTGGGTCTTTCAATTTGAGATAGGGCACGTGTCACTATTCTAAGAGCAGTTCCCTTTCAAGTCATTTTTGATCATGTAACTTTATTTTAAAGATATACAACTTTACAGTCAATCTGTCGGATATAGCAATAACAACATGCAATATACATTGAAATAGCGGATATAACATAACATGCTGATGAATGTAAATTAATCATAATTGCATAGATATGATGTGCGTGAACTTCTGAATTCAGAACGAACACATTGTACATCCTTCCCTCATTGTCGGATAGATATTGTAATAACTGTCAATAATTGTACCCACTTGGAATTCTGACACTTGGAATTCAAAATTTAGGGGCCATGATCACATGATACAGACATTATCGAGTTCAGAAACAACCAAATAATTTTCCATTGACGGCCATAATAAGAGATGCCTGCAAACTGCAATATGATTTGGTGAAACATTTTTTATCCCCATGGACAGCAGGCACACTGACATAACCCCCAATGGCACAAAAACATACTGTTGAAAAGTTACTTTTCTTACCGCCAGTACTTGAACACGTGCAGCCCTCTTGTTTATAAACAAACCCCTGCACCGTTCACAGTCAGTAGCTCCCTCCGCCAGAGGTGCCACACTGCACGACACCCGTGCCTGTTCCTGAAGAAAACATGGCAGCAGTTTACAACCTATAGCCTTTTAGTTGACATCTAAAGTATAACCCTAGCAACGCACAAAAAATGCCAGAAAAAAATGGTAAAAATCACTAATTATTCGTCGGTCGGTCAACTTGGTGCTTTCTGTCCTCAAATGGTCCCAGGCTTATCGTATTTATAAGAGGCATAAACTCTAGAGGGGTATTAGGTAGGTTTTATAGCAAAGTTGTATAAAAACGATAGTCTAATGAATGATGAGAAAGCTTTTTCAGTGAAACCTACAACTGACAGTTTGTTCTGTCCACACAAGAACAAATTTGATTATTTACCCAGGCACAGAATTTAAATATAAATTATATGTCGTCCTCGTATGAACCAAATCACCCTGAGCTTCAGAGATAACTTGACACTAACCTCTTCACTATAGCCTATCTTCATCGTGTCAAGTTACCTCTGACGAAAATAGTTTGACCTAGTTTATATAAGCCAATCGAATCCAAGTTTCAAAATTTTTCACCAAAGTTTGGTGAAAACGCTGATTGGTTGACCGTCAATCGGTAATCCTCGGCTGATTCCGCAAGCTCCATACTAACAACAAAGTTATTGTCGAGTGCGGAGACATCCGAGTAGTTCCGAGTGCATAACCGTACACAAAGAAAGCATGGCGTCTCCTACGAGTGATTACGTAAAATAATGTGTTAAGTTATCTCTTGATTCTTTGCAAAATATGAGTATATCGGAATTAAAACCAGAGCAGTTTGAGGCCCTGCATCATTATCTACTGAGGGATGATGTATTTTGCGTGCTGCCCACAGGTTACGGCAAGTCCCTGATATTCAGCCTTATCTTTGATTGGTCCGGATTTGAACAAAGCGCGCTTTGACTCGTTCGCGTTCATTGGCTAGATCGTTCAATGAGTCATTGAGTGCGGGCTTTAAATTTGATTGGCGGGCGGCGGGGGCAATCGAATGTGGTCAGAGGTAACTTAACACGATGAAGATAGGCTATAGTGAAGAGGTTAGTGTCAAGTTATCTCTGAAGCTCAGGGTGGAACCAAATAGGAGACAATCGAGAATTGACACGGTGCACGATAAAATCATTTCCCTTACTTCATAATTTCAAAAACAGCCATAGCAATAAATATCTCCTTATCTTTCTACGTAAACATGTATCAGCTTTACGAGTGGCAATAAATACACGGATACATGTTTAATTAGCCCTACATCTACTTAACAACACCAATATTTAAAAACAGTCTATCACGGAATATAGGCCATGTCTATGTTATCAAGGGCTACGTGCTGGGACCATTTTCTTAAATGTATAAGTCCACCAGATTTTTGTTATCTTAAATGTCCTCAAGTTTATTTAAACAGTAAACAGTATTCAGTGTAAAGGACTTGTTGGTAGCTTTTTTAGTGAATCATTTAAAAATAAGACACAGTTATTATTTTATTTTATTATTTTATTTATTATTATTATTATTATTATTATTATTATTATTATTATTTTGTTTTATTATTTATGTATTTTTATCATTATTATTATTATTATTATTTTGAAAATCAGAAAAATGCCATTTAAAGCTTGATTGATACTACAGAAAGACGCAGGTCGCCAAAAGCTTTATACATAACCGAACATTTCTAATACTGGAAGATACCAAGAAAACACATATGCGGGCCTACAGGTGCCCACAGAGGGGAAGGGGGAGACGAGGGGGGGGACGAGGCAGGGGACCCAATCCCCTCTTACTAAGATGCGGTGTGAGGATCAGTAATGGTCGATAAATATTCCTTTACCCTCAGCTCACAGAATGTTTGATGAGTTATTGCATTTATTTTAAAGGGCGTCGTACACCTCCCATTTTAATCGCCATATATGTAGTCTAGTTCGTTAGTTTGTTAGACATTATATCAGCTATAGAATGGGAACTTTTCCTGAAATGGTTGTCCTATCTCCGTAATGTTATACACCACCAAATATTCTGTAATACATCCCTTCCCCTTCTAGCAGCTCATTTTGCAGTCATGAACTTATCGATTTTTTAGAACTTTTTTGTGCAAATTCAAACTCAACAGCATGTATTTTTATGTCGGGAACCAAGTGACATAAAATGAAACAGGTCGTCAAAAGCTGTATACATGCACGTAATTGTGCATTACGAATATTGGAAGATTGAAAGGACCTACCCGGTATGTATACAAGGTGGGGATTGGGAGACGAGACAGGGGCCCAACCCACTTCGACAATGTCTGGCATTATAGATGCAGATCTTTTTAACAGAACAGATTATCTGTCAAGCTGGAGAACTTATATTTCTTTTCATTTGAAATGTTGTCTTCAGGAACGATTTGGGTACAATTTTCTCATATATTGTACGATAACATATTTTAACTCAATGTATAAATTAATGCTCAGTTAAATATCCTTTCACCTTCAGATCACGAATTAATCACCGGGTGTTTGCAGTTATACTAAAATGCGTCGTTCACCTCCCTTTTTCGTCGCCATACATGTAGAGTAGTGTGTTTAAAAAATTATAATAATAGACCTCGTTTTCTTTCCTGATGCGGTCATCTTATCTTTATAACTTAATGTACCACCAAATATTTTGTAATACATATCACACCCCCCTGTTAGCAGCAAATGACAGCGTATATTGAGTAAACAAAGAACAACTTGCGCGTTAGTGGTCCATACGCGAATACCCTACTTGCTTAAACTTGGGCGTATATATGTTTCAATGTTTTATATCACCTGGGTACAAGTAGGTTTGCTGCCGTTCGAGATAAAATAAAAATGCATGACAAGGTATTGTTTATATAAATGTATGGATCATTAACGTTGCTCGTGGGGGGTGGGGGTCAGAGAAAAGCGCGCCATTTGACTCTTCCATCGCGCTTAAGAAGTCTTTTTTTTACCCTTTTTGCAACTGCGTGTTTATTATCATTATTATTATTATTATTATTGCAGAAAAGGCCATAGAGTTTATAAAATTCATCACGAGAGGTAACAGATAACCACGGGCATATTTGATGGCGCTGTTTTTATTAGCTCAATATTTCAACTACATACTATAGCTGACCACATAATCTTTACAATACAGCGATATGGTAGTTTCTTTTCAGGACGTCTGACAACCTAGATCGTCTTGCCATCGCTGTGTAGGATAGTTTGACAAACGACACGCAATAGTACAGTTTTAAAAGACATGATAAATGGGATATATTTGTCAATTTCTGTTGACCACCGCTCACAAAAGAAATCCTTTTTTTATGTGCCGTTGTTAAAAAATGTAATGGTTATCATATGATAACAACCTTTGTGTTCTGAACTTGAAAAAGGACAGGGCGGCTATGTTTTCCTTCTTTGTAATTCCATGTACACCATCATTTTCATTTTTACATTTTTCATTGTTTCTGAAACAAGTATGGACCATATCAGTTGCATTTTATATTGGATAGCACTCAATGAAACGAACTGCTGAATTTATGGTTCATTTTTAGTATTTGGCATGGCGCAAGATGAACATGATTTATAAAATGGTAGCTCCTGTTTGTGTGGAGTTCTCCAGACACATTTTATCTTTGGATATCCATAGGACCCTTTGCCAAAACGTGCCCTGTTTTATACGGTCCTCTCTGTCCTCAAATATTTCCCTTTGCCTTCTAATCTTTCATAATATTATTTATTCTTATAAAAGAAACCATGTAGAGATAAATCCACAGTAACTTGTCATTTTTCATAAGGAACTCACAGATAAATAGACAGTCATTTGATTGCTCTGATTTTTATCACTCCCTCCTTTAATACAGATAAGAATAGCCCCTTGTTACTTCAGACTGAAGCTAACTGGGGAATCTCCTGCAGTACCTGTAGTCCCCTACAGGGCGGGTACAATGCCATCGCGCGAGTGCAGGTCAAAATGCTGCATGGTTTCTTAGGGTAAATGTAGGTCACATGAGGTGGGCCTTATAATCGAGCTGTTTTTGCTCAAATTCTCCCATCTTACATGGACTTGCTATTTTTATCTATCATCGCAAACTAAGTATGAATATTTCATTATATGCAAAATCAATTGAAAAAAAAATAATATTTATATATCAGAAATTGGTTGAAAATATACTTTAAGTGGCAATACACACTGTGTCCAATGTTTCTGTCGAGCCACAAGTGCAAGAGTGACATATGCACTGACGAAATTGTCAATATAGTGTAGATGTTGGCTTCGAAAAGTATTATTCATCCATTTAGCTTCAAAACGTCTTGAAAAAATAACAAAACCCAAAGTCTTACACGACCCATCACATCTGCAGTGTTGCAGCCCATTTTTATCAAAATGGCACCATTCGTAAACCCGAAATCAGCTGGGCATCATTTTTGTCAGTTATTTTTTCAGAATTGTTTTCTGTTATCTTTGGCTGACTTGCAATATGTAGAGGAAATATAATTATTTCAACTATAAACAATCAGACATATTCACTATTGAGACGAAGAATTATAAAAAAAACCCTTCAAATGAAATATCTTCCTCCTTTAAGCTGACCATGAGACAAATTTTCCAAACGAAATATTCAGTATAGCTTAACAAACACTACATTTAATTCATGCACCCCTTACCTTAGTACACGAGATGTTCACTGCATAGTTTTCCTCTAGTGCGTCACACCTTCCGTCTCCATCGTCCTTTAGTCCACATTGTTCAGCAAAATGTCAGACATTGATCTGGCAAAGTCTGAAAACAATTTACGAAAATTAGTCAATGTTTCAGAAAACTGGCACACACAAAAATGGCGTTTAAGGGCGAATGCTGACAAAAAATGTTGCCCTCTGTTCCAAAGAAGTATTTATCTACAACCATTGGAGCCCAAAAGTAAACATTTATGTTAGTTACATGTTTGCAACCTTGTTCAAACTGAAATACTAAAGATGACGGCCATACATACAGCTAAATGGCGTCGCATACCTCCCTTGTCATCGACATACATGCAGTCTAGTATTTTAGTCATGGTGTCAAATATAGACTGGGGATTTTTTCTGACGCGGCTGCCTTATCACATAAACATAATTTAAAACCCAATATATATTCTGTAATTCATCCTATCCCCCTCTAAACAGCAAATGGCAGCGTATCTTGAGTACACATAGGACGACGTGCGTGTCTACACGTTATACATAAGTCCCATTTACAATCCTAAAACATATCGTTCTTTTCTATAACCTACCGTACACTTAAAACCTATATGTTGTAATGACGATCTGTCTCTGTTACGTGATCTGTTATTCACGCATTACCCTGATATTGACAGCAATTTGTTCCATGTGAAGCAGGCGTCAGATGAAAAGATGAATTCCAAGAAAAGGTCTCACTTAAAGTATCCTATCCGAGAATTTCCAGCCAAATTGAATTTTTCTCAAAAATAAACGATGTTTTTTTCTACTGGCAATCTATCCCCTTAGTCGAGAACGCTGTTTTATACTGCTTTTGATATTTGAGTTCTAAATTCTGACCTAGATGTCTGCCTGTACATTTCAGAGGGAAAACGACAACATATACTTTAATATGAACTGTTTTATCACTTTTGAGGTCTGCAATGGATACTTAAGGTACATGTTACTTTGAGGGATCCCTATCCCCGACTGTACATGAATTGTTTTAGCAATTTTAAGGTCTGAATTGGGTTTGATACGTATACAACATTACTGAAGAAAGGAAAGCGCCCGCTATCCCCTACTATGTCCGGAAATCAGTGTCAGCAATGTTCGATGAAAATACTTTTGTAATAAAACATACTACCCCCAGATAGCTCCGTCCCATTTGATTATCTGTCGATGCGGAGACTCAAAATCTAACAAAAAAGTTTAGCTGTGGAACTCGTCAGAACCAAATCGTTGACAGTTTTCTCTCAGTTTATAAGTTAAAAAACAAACATAGGGATAAATATCCCCTTACCTTCAGTACACGTACATGTATCAGTCATTCTTATCCAGGTGCACAGACGCATGTTTTATCAGTTTTTGGGCCACTGAACAACACCAATGTTCAAAAACAGTCCATGACCCACTTTCACGGTAGTCATAACTATAAGTCATAACAACATCTACATTCTAATGCAGATCATAACCCACTATCACGGTAGTGAGGTCATGTTTATAAATAGGGCTACGTGCTGAGAACTTTCTCTTGAAAACAGTGTCACGTGATTCTTGGCAAAACAGACTTTAGAGAATGTTTATTTAAAATAGGTAAGGGTGTGTTAGCAGCTTTTTTTAGGATTCCCCATAGGGGAATACTATTGCTTTTCCTGTTATTAGGATTCCCCATAGGGGAATACTATTGTTTTTGGTATTCTTATTATTTTTCGTCAAAAAATTTCTTTCTAAAATTCTGAAAAAAATTCATACTGATAGCCTATGAAAAGTTATTCCGGTCCACCCAATTTTTTTGACCTTGACCTAATTTTCAAGGTCACAGAGCCTTTTAAAGTGAATTTTTTGCAAATTTCAAAATGCAATATCTCCTAGAATTTTCAACATTTTGACAAATCCTTTCACAGTCGAAGTCACACAATAATTCTATATCAAGTGACGTAATTTTAGGAAAGTAGGTCAGGTCAAGGTCAACCTATTGCAAAATATGCTCCAGGAGGTTGACACTCGGCAGGGGGTAAACCAGATGTCACAGAGCAACAAGGATGATGTAAAAAGTTGCCCTAGATATCTATCCAGTGCAGTATTTAATAATATTGACAATTGACTGATTAGTTTTTTTAATATACATTTTAAATATTAATAATTTCACAGAAATAGTGACTTTGTCAATTTCTCCATGAAATCCTGATTTTTTGTGATAACATGCTATAGTAAACTACCCCAAACATATACCCAACACCCCCAAATCAAATGTCAAATTTGACCTTAACCCTCATTTTCAAGGTCATTCGGCTATTTCATGGAGAAATATTGAAGTGGGCTAAAAGTGATGTTTTGTTGACCCCCCACCCCCAATTCGCACATGCCCTTTCAGAATATGGGGTCAAATTTAACCCATGACCTTCACACGACCTTGTAAGAGC